>NW_006443138.1:3615501-3664151 GCF_000325575.1 Pteropus alecto | reverse complement strand
TTTTTTTTTTTTAATGAATCAGCCTGACTATGGTGTCTGCTCACATCTGCCCCATAACCGTTTATTTTAACTATAAAGTACTGTCATTCCCTGTGCTCTCATAAGAGAGTAATTATCATTAAGTAGGTTTGCATTTAGGAAGAGGAATTTCAAGTACTAAAGAATTTATAGGAAATAATTCTTAGGAAGGAGAAACCTAATATGTAATACATAATAATTAAAAAGTAATAAAGGAACATTCAGATTTGTCCTAATATTCTGGCATGTTTCAAGTGGGTAAAACAGAAAGACTGTGAGGTTGGCTAACGTTACAGTGGAAACTATGCCAACCCCTCTTTGGCTCTTAAAATTCTAATATAAGGATCTAAGAGATCGAAACTATTATACTGAATCAACAAAATGCCACTGTGTATAATCACATAGAGCAATCTTTCTCACAGCACCCCCTGAAGACCTACCATGGGGGCTCCTTTCTCCTTGGGCCTTTGGATGAATCCTCAGGTAGATCCTGAGATTTCTCTATTTCTCTGGTCAGCTGGAGATAATAAAACGTCCTCCGATCACTTTAGTGCTAAGATTATTCTCATTTCAGTAATTAAAATATCCACATCTGTGTAATAGTTAAAATTCTGATTTTTATTCATAGTTAAAACTCCTCTCGTCTCTTAGGTGTGGCCTAAGGCACCATGGTTGCCTTTTATCACTAGACCGCTTCCTGCTCTTCCAGGGCTGAAAGACTGGTGTGCAGGTGGCGGAAAAGGAGACTAGAGATAAGAGGCAGGGCGTTGATGTCACCTACAATGTTTAATTCTGGCCCCAGAGGATGTTTCAGGCTGACCTTGTTATTACAGGGGCTTTTCTGGGTCCCTCCACAGGGAGCATCTGACCCTTTGCCTCTGCTAGGGCAGTGCTTCTTCTCTGGCTAGATACTCAGAACCACAGCACCCCAAAGACTCTGGTCCTGCCGCGCTGGCCTCCCTCCTATTTCCTGATTGTTCTAGGTACCAACCCACCCGAGGTATTTGGCACTAACTATTCCTTCCACTGGAGTGCTTTTGCCCCAGATATTTGTCTAATTATTTACATGATTTCTAATACTCATATTCACCTACTTGTATTGATATAGAAACTTTTCTGACAAAGACAACAACAGTATTTTTTTTAAGTGCTGGTTTCAGTAACTCGTATTTATTGCTTATATCGTATAGTGTTAAGCAAGGTGAGAACTACAAAAGTCTTAGTCTCTGTCTTTGAGAAACTCTGATGTATCTATAAAAGATAACTTTAAAACACCCTCAAAACTATTTTTTAAAAAAAATCATTCCCTAATATAATCAAATATCCAGTTAGTATATATATTTCCAACTATCTCTCATAAATGTTATACATTTTTAAAAGTCAATTTATTTGAAATAGAATGCAGGTAAGGTCCACATATTATGATTGGTTGATACGTCTTTCAGGTCTCTTTTAATCCATAGATTACCCATCTATCTCTCTCATTTTTTTATTCCTTCAAATTTTTGTTGAGGAAACTGGGTTTTTGGCCTCTAGAGTTTCCTATAGCCTGGCTTTTGCTGATTACATCTTTGTAGGGTAGTTTTGCTTGTTCTTCTATTCTCTAAATTTCCTATAAATTAATAGTTCGATAAGACATTTCTATTTTGTTTCAAAGCTAAAGAAATAAGGTAATTGCAATTTTGCCTATATACACTAACCTAAACTGTAAACTCGTATCTTCTATAAGCAGAAAAGGAAAAGATTTTTTAGACTATTTTCACAACCCCTGCTCTTCTTTTGAACTCTTCTCTCTATACTCATAGAACTTGACTGGTGTACTCAGGACTGTGAGAACCCCCTTGATCACACTCTTCCAGCTCCAAACACCCAGAAATCCCCAGACTGCTCATTTCTACCTGTGGGTTCTCCCACTGTCTAGAAATTCTGTAGGGATAAGTAAGGAGCAGGGTTCATGAGAGAGCATGGTGGTTCAGTGGACTCAAAGCTTGGTATGGCTGGACCAAAGACTTGTGAGGGAAGACATGAGAAAAGAGGCTGGTGGGTAGAGCCAGATATAAAGCTGTAGCTAAACTTTATTTTGTGATTAGAAACTATTAAGGGTTTTATGTGGGAACAGTGATATGGTCCAGTTGGCATTTAGGAAGAAAAATTAGATGATGATATAGATTGGAGATAGTTTAGGGGATAATTACAGAAGCATGAATGAGAAATATCTGAATTTTGGTAGCAATAGTGGGCAGGAAAAGAAGGGAATAGATTTGCAAAATCGGTGAGGGTTTATGGAGATGGTTGATGAAAGAAAAGTTAGTCTAGAAAGACTGCCAAGTTTATATCTTGGGCAATCAGATATATAGTGGTTGCTGTCTAAAGAAAGATAAGTTAACAGGTTCATTGGGAAGAGAATGAATTTGGTTCAAACACATTAAGTCAAAGGGCAGATGTCTGGTAGACATCTGTCGATATAAACGTAGAACTCAGAAGAAGCGTGAAAACTGGAGATAAAAATTGGGAGGTCACTGAAATGTAAGTGTAAATTGAAGTCATGGAAACAGATAAGCTACCCCAAGAGTAGAGCAGAAGAATGAAAAGCAGACCAGAAGTTGTTTCCTAGGAAACATCAACATTTAAGGCAGAGGTTCTTAACTGTTTTTCAAGGCATAGACTCCTTTAAGAATGTGAGTGAAAGCTGAGATCCGCTTTCCCTAGAAAAATAGTCATATACATATGAACACAAAAGCTATGAATTTTCTAAGAGTGTATGGGCCCACATTCATAACTCTTTGTAAGATGAGAGAGAAGCACACAAAGGTCATTAAAGAAAGACTGATCAGAGAAGGAAAAGGAAAATTCAAAGAGACTTGCTATGTATAGGTCAAAAAAGAAGAGAAAGAGAAATTGATTGTAATAAACCAGGGAATACAGGACAGATTAAGATGGAAATGTGCTCAATGGATTTAACAACTCTGAGGTCATCAGTGACCTTTTATGAAAACATTTTAATAGTAACAGGGGCAAAAGTCATGCTGTAGTGAGCTAAAGACATAGGCAAGAAGACTGAGGCCATGAGTATAGGCTCCGCTGGAAGCACTATAATGTCTGGGAGGAAGAGCGACAGCCTGGTAGATACAACACTGATTTCTTAACCTTTTCATCACATTAATATATATGAGGGAAGATGACATTATTTATGGAGCCAATCTCAGAGGATATGAGAAGGAAGCAGGATTGAATGTGGATGTGGCCTACTGGTAAGTAGATAGAGAAAAAGTTTAGAGAATTTACATCTAGCAATCTTTGTTTTCTTTGTGGATGAGATATTGTCATCAGCTGAATGAAGACAACAGGAATGGGGCAGAGGACTTTGGGGAATCTATGGAATTGTTGTGTGTAGGATAAGGGAGAGACTAGTAATGTTTAAAATAATTGATCAGGGGTATTAAGGGGAAGTTGGCCACATAGATTTAGCCAGTTCTCAGATTATGGATTTTCATCATCAGTGTTCTCCAGGAAATTATTCAATTCTGCCTCAGTTTCTCTTTTTCTTAAAGTGGATAAATAGTGCATGTATGAATAACAATTTTGAAATAGCAAATATCTAGCATTGCTTAGAAGACTAAAAAGGTTAATTGTTCTAAGCAATGGCTTTTTCTGAAGTATAAAAAAAAATTTATGGTGATGACTATTATTTGAATCTTCTGCTAATAAGACTTGTTCCCTAAATTTTGGACTATGAAAATCTGTAACTATAAATTACAGACTTATTTTTTTCTTTTTGGCTCTTAGGAACAGAACAACTGTTCACTGGAGGATGTCTTGTAACATAATATTCCGATATATGAAATTGCAATATTATGAACAAAGAAGTCAAATTAAGGCATATCTCATAATGTTTACCAAAAAAAAAATTACCATTTTTTGCAACAAAGTTAAAGAGAAAAGTCTGGTTTTTTTCTGGTTTTTATCAGAAAAAGTAAGTTAATACTCCATGTGGATTCAATAAAAAAATACATTAAAGAATTTCAAGAAACTAACCAAAGCTAAAACTAAGAAAAATATGACTTAATATTAAACCTTTTGAAAGCCATCACCGAGAATATCTCCCAACATTTCTAAGTCAGTTAAAAATTTTCACTTACTTTTTATAAATAGAATGAAATATGTACCCCTGGCGATAACTGTACATTATAAAGAACTCTTAAAGCAATGGAACATTAATTTTGTCCCTTTCGAGCTACATATATGTGTTACCCAAACTCATTTGTACATTTAATAAATGTCATTCTATTTTTTTAAATGCAACGTGCTGAAAAACACTGCCATGTGAGTTGCACAAAGGAACAAGAACAAGGGAATGAGATACTAATGAAGAATAAATGTACTACATGAGATACTAATGAAGAATAAATGTACTACATGTAAAAGTAATTGTTCAGTTTTTAAATTATTATTAAAGAAGTAGCTCTTAGCACATTCTCTTTTCTCCCTATGTAAGTGAACACCCAACAACTGCTTCTGAAGCTTTTAGAAAAGAAATATTCAAATGTAAAACTTGAGATGAAAAGAAAAAATAGAAAAAGTATTCCTTTTCCTTTTTCAGAGCTGAAATCTATTCCCATATCCTCTAGAATACTTGCATTCATGCCACTGCTTTATCAGCCCTCTCATATTCTCCAGTAATTATTCTCTTAGTATCTAGGAGAAACTTATAGCTGTGCTCCCCAGATCCTCTTCTTTGCTTCTTTTTCTATACTTTCTGTTTGGATTGTCCTGGTCCCCAAAGTGTTAGCTCTACCACTTGTAGTGAAGTGTTTTTTCCTTGGTACCTAACCTCACCCCACTCAGTATTGCCCAACACATTCCTTCTTCTCTGTGCCCGATTTTTAGGCTGGCATTGACCCATAACTTTGTAAATGCTTGAATTAGGGCAGGCTTACTATGAAGAGGAGGTACTTGTCCCAGAAGCTTTGAGGAATAATGAGGAATAAAACTTTCAGAAGCCCCACTGCTGCCTACATTGCTCTTTCCATGGAAAATTTTGGCAAAGTGGTAAAAGCAGTGTGCTGAATGAAGACTGTATTTTGTTTAGAGCCTACTTTGTCTTTATACTAATATTCCTTTTTTCAGTCTTTATAAGAACTTAAAAATTTTTTCCATTCCCCAATGCTTTGCTTTTCTATTTCCTTGTGCCTCTCCCTCAAAATTTAAAAAGAAAAAAGAAAAAAACTGTAGCTTCGGATTTTATCTAATACAAACTAGCAACATAGATAGACTCTATTGCATTGCTTTCGTATCTTTAGGAATCTTCAAAGAGAGTGACTAGTCAGTGATTTGTCAGATATTCCAGTCTGTTTCTGGTTTGCATGAGCAATGGTGATTCCAAACCGTAGGAGGAAAAAAATGGAAACTGTCTTAGATATTTCAGATTTATGTGAAGCCAAACTGTGTGATCTCCTGCCAGTTATAGTTTACAAAACTCTCGTGGTCCTGGATGTGTTTACTTGGACTTTAAGTTTTAATATTACCACTATATTCCAATAATTTCACTCCCTTAACCCAGCCCTCTGACTGTGATGTAGTCTAGTATATATAAAAATGATTACTAGAACAGAAGAACTGTGCTGATTAAGATTCTCTCTTTAAGCGATGCTCATTTAAATGTCAGTTTAAGCCGAGATCAGTAAAATAATTAAATTACTACTCTAAAGGAGAAGGTACTTTTCCTTTTTGTTTCTGAAACAAGTTCTCCTTAGAGCCAGTTTCAAAAGAAGTCAGGAAAAAAAGTCATTGATATTTCATGGTTTCCTGGTGACATTACAATTATATGTTATAGTTTACAGAAGGCAAAATTTATATACATTTATACAATTGTATGAAACTTATAAACTTTGAAAATTATATAAATTATATGTAATTACTATTATATGTAACTTATAGTAAGAGACACAAGTGGGAAATATGAACCAAAAGAGCATTGGACAAAGTCATGTTTCAGAACTGGACCTTGTATATGATATCTGCTTACATTCTTTTTGGGAGTCTCATTGCCAAGGTTTTGTCCTAGAACAAGCATAAAACAGTTACAAACTACACACAGGTTGGCTGGATATCAAACGTCAATGTTCATTTGATTGCTCTTTTTTCTTTTTTCCAAAAATGTTCTCTATTCTCTATGTATCTGTGGTGACTGGTCACACAGCAAAATAAAAAAGAATCTCTTGACCCATAAAAGTAATTTAGCAATTGCCAAAACAGAAAAGCTGCTGCCTGTCAGTGGAATTAGAGGCTAATGCCATTTTACCACAAAAATGTGTTCTTGAATGTCCTGGCTTATGCATTTGGATGCTTCTCAGTAGATCATTCATTCATCCAGCAAATATTTATTAAATATCTTGTTTGTGCACAATGCTAAGTGAATCTCTATTAGAGTGTTGGAGAAAAAATGAGGTCCCATCCTTAACTACAAAGAATTCGAATTGTGTATGAGGATACATAACCTACACAAGTGAAAAGTTTAGTAATAATATATGGCAGTATACGTTTAAGGGCCAACCTGATTTAAATCCTATCACAGGTCAGTGTAGGTGAAAACATTGGAATATAGGCATGGCTATAGCATGTTCAGAGCAGGCCAGATGAGTCCAGAAGAGGACACCCATTGCAGAGTAGTAAGAAATAAAGGACATTTGGAGCCAGACTGGACCCTTAACAGGTTAAAGGCCTTATCTTAGCGATAAGGGGAGACAGGAAAGGATTATGATGTGGCAAAAGCAATGTTTGAATTAGATATATTGGTTTATATTATGGCAGATATTTTAAAGAAGAAGGCAAGAAGGATATTTCAGAAAACGTTATAATAATGTCATCATGAGGAAATAAAGGCTAGGTTAGGCTGGAAATAGTGGGAATGAAAGGAAAGGACAGAATCAAAATGCATTATAAAATGAGAAAGGGTAAGATTTTGGTGTCTAGCTATCAGGAGATGAAGTAGAGGCAAGAAACGATAACAACTCTGAGGTTCAGTACCTTTGTTATTGGAAAAATGATAATACTGTTGATAGATATAAAGAAATCAGGTGGGGAAGCTGATTTGGGAAGATAATGAATTAGGCTCCATGCACACAAGCACAGCCACGAAGCCTTGTGAATGGTTCGTATTGAACATCATTACCTGGAAGGAAATCATTCCATCTGTGAGAGTGTGTGAACTTTATGACAGAATATAAAGAAAGAAGAGCTGAGGCCTGAGTCTTAGCAAATTTTCATGATCATGAGCTAAGAGGAGGAAAGTTAATGAGGAAATGCAGGAAAATCAAGACATGAGAGGAGAATCAGCAGAGTGTCACAGAAGCCAAGGATAACGAGTTTTGAGTTTGAAGGATGAAATTTTGCAGAGAGGTGACAAGAAGAATGCCAAAGAAGAATGTGAGCTCTGGCAATTTTTAGCCTAGACATTCAGGCGTCAGATTATTTTAGGCATTGGACATGCTTATTCATTTTGTTTGGGACTTTAACACTGAACAATTTCCCTTTCTTGGTCATTTTAGTAGATTTCTTCTTGCCCTTTACATGCAGTATAGGAGCTATTTTATATCCCTTTAGTAATTCTCCTACTCCGTACCCTACTAATCTGGACACACTTTTATGCTATAAAAATAGTAGGTTTTTGTGAGAATTAAATGAACAGTGACTGGAGTATAGCACTCAACAAAAAATTATTTTTAAAATTTCAAACCTTAAGACATCTTTATGTTTTGTATCTCTAAACTCCCTGAAATTTTCATTAGGACAAATATGATACCTTTATTGCTTAGTGTTCCCCCATGAGCGCTTTGGTCAGCATCAGGATACATGAAGTTAAAAGAGGTTTGAAAGCCTCTTTGAGGGCCTTCATGGTTTTATGAAGAACCTTTGATTCTTAACTCAGAGGTTCCTGCAATTATTGTACTTATTGGATTAAGTATACACCATAAACTCAAAACTTCAAAGGTGGAAAAGAAATACTGGATTTTCTCCATTCTTCCCAATGGTTAGTGCAATTCTCTGCTTTCTTTCTCCATGTCTACTCAAAAAACAGTGCCAGGGTGAAGGCCTTATGATTTGTCTCATTTTGCTGTTTAAATGATATCTTCGTCATTTCTGGAAGAAACAACGCTGATATTCAGCCAAGTCTCTTAGAAGCAAGTTAAATGGCCTCCAGCACTCCTCTCTTGATAATATTGTGTGTCTTTTATACTTCTCCATGAAAAGAAAATTTACTGCATGGCAAACCAGGCCAGCAAGATTTTTTTTCAGCAATTTAATTTAGAAGTGAATTATTCTCCTGAATAGACCCATTCTTTGTTTGACTACAAGGCAATCTTTCATGTGTTTCCTAAATAAGCACCCTACTTGCCTCTACCTGAGTTTCCACTAGTGTCATTTAATGAAACAAAATGTACTTTTTCCTAATAGAGGTTTCATGCTCTTCAATATGCCACCTCCCTATTACAATTCATGCCCTGAGTTCCTTTTATCTAAGTAATAAATTGACAATTTATGAAACTTGTTCCCAAACTTTAAAGCTAGCTCTCTGTTCTCGTTGGCATAGAATTTAGGTTTTCTTTGCCCCCAAATAAGTTTTTCCAGTGGAGAGTTTTGGGAGTAAAAATATTTATTATGTTATAAATAAAGTAAAAACAGAAAGTCCTGTCTAGAAGTTAGAATATGACATTACAAATCTATCACTTATTTCATCGGCTATTTTCTACGACTTTGAGGGAAATGTTAAGCTTTTAAACTAAAAGAGGACTATATTTTATCTCTACTTTATGGTGATGATTATTTACAGAAATGTTTATGTGGTATTGGTGGTTTGGGTTGATCTCTTTATAATAACAAAGTGAAACCGAGAGAGGTTAGTCTCAAGATCAGAGACAAAGGGTTGGTCAATTTCTAAGTGGTTTTCAAGTTGGAATTTTTAATATAGCAATGAAAACAATACATGAACGAATTCGTTTTTTAAAAAATACACCAACTATGAAGAAAATTATGTATTTCAAAGATTCTAGAAACATTATCATCTTCAGCAAGAAAGACAAACAAAAAAGGTTGACTCTGGCAACTGCCTTTTTCTGATAAGAACCAAGTAAGAAACTGTTTTGACCATTCTTGACCTGTGATACAGTCTTAGAACTGCAGTAGAAAAACCATGTGTAGTGATTCTCAAATAAATCAAAGGGACACCCTAAAACCTCTATAGTATGAAATTTGTTATTAATGAGATCAGAATATTGGCTGTCCAGAGAAGTCTATTAAGCCTAGATGCATCATGTTGGGCTGTCATGCCAGCACTAATTACAAACTCTCTGATACTGAGTACAATGCCTTGGTGCTTCTCAGCCTACTTTACATGGCCATACCGAAAAGTAGCAACAGGAGACCCAAATGCTCCAGAAGTTGTATCTGGACACTGAGTGAAATTCTTTCAGTTCTACATTCTTTGAACATCATCAAAAGTTTTTGGAAGAAACATTCAGAAGCTACTTTAATACTGAGAGTTGTTTTCTTGAAGCACACTTTTAAAGAGACACACAAGGGTTTTAAATGAAATTGTTACACTAGCACAGCCAATGATTATCATCAGCCACTCAGAACTGAAAGCAGGGTAGATGATTAATGTTTATTTTTAAATAAATGTATTTATTTAAGTATAAAAGCTATGGGACCACATTTAGAAAATTTGGAAAAGAGAGAAAAGGAAGAAAATGAGTTACCATCAATTTTACAAAATCATTATTTAACATTGGTGCCTAGTTTTTTATCCTTTTTATTACTAATACAAAAAAATAATTTTTAAAACTGAAATTATACTCATTTTTATAAATGTAATTTTTAAATATACCACCCATTTAAACATAGATTTAATTTATAATGTGATAAAGCTCGAAGATATAATTATGGAGCATTAAGTGATAACTTATTAGAGGGTATTGGAAGCAATATAGCCACCTGAAATGTTTTATTTTCAAAATATTTGCACTCTATTCACTCAATTCTTTTCCATCATTTGTACTTTTAATACAAATGTTTAGAATAAGTCTTGGCATACATGAGGCACATGTTATGTATTACATGGGTGTTTGTTGTATCATTGTTGCTAGTTGCTATTACTGTACTTGGTAATATAAATAATCCAAAGGTTATTAATTATAAGCACATCCAGCACTCAATCTTTTCATAGTGCCCACTAAAATATATTTTGGAACAAAATGTTAAATGGTATTACCTAGTAAAGTGTAGAGAGAAGTGCAGCTAAGAGAAGTCGTTTTCAGGATTTATGAAAAGCTATCTACATAGTTTAGTCCACCTTTAATCGTCATTGGTTTCCCTTAAGGGACAGAAATTCATTCCAAATTGAATTACCTTTCCTGACAACACTCCTTTCATCAGATTTCTTGCAATTTTCTGCTTTACCTTAGACAGGGTAAGAATTGACTGTCTTACCTTGACCCTCACAGCCCTTCTAGTGAATAACTTTAATAAAACTAATTCACAAAACTATGTTACTCTCCTAGGGACCCTTCACAGTCGTCTTCTGGAACCACTGCCACAACTCAAAGAAGGGGCTGTAGTGGGAATATGGTCAATGAAGGTGCTTCTTTTGGCCTAGTGAAACCAGGAAGTGCTTTCCAATTCACTGCAAGTAGAGACAATGTCCCTATAACAGTTGAGATCATGCTTTTGCATTATCATCCTCATATGAAGTCTTTAAAGTTTAATACATTTGATAATGTCATTTAAAGCAGAAAGTTGTGTAAATGTCTACTTTGTATCTCTTAATATCTCCTATGCTGGAAAATAAATTTTATACTACATATAAGAAAGGCCATATTCTTTTTTTAACTTCTTCCCAGCCCATGTTTATGTAATTGATTTCATTAATTAACCCATTCAAATTCTGGCCATCTCCACCAAGATAACTGCAGAACCAGTCAACTTTAATTCTCATTTTAGCATCTGTGCTATTTATTTATTGTTCTCTATTCCTAAATAAGAGCACATTGTTTCCATTCCAAACGTTTTTTGGTCTTAAGTACATCTATTTTTATGAAAAATATATTTATTAAGAGTAATGGCTAATATTTAGTCTCAAAATGGCTTCTCCTTTATGTCCTTAATTATAGGACTTCTGTTCAGCTTGTCTTCAGATGGTTCTCCAGCATGACTATTTGATAATTGAGTTGTAACATTAATATGGTCATGGGAGAGGGCGAGCACAGTATTTACCTACTCCGCCATCTTGATCAGAACTCCCATTCCAAACTCTTTTAATAATCCAGTCGAGAAACAGTTAAGAATCAAAGCTAAGGCTCTACAGTGAGATTACACATCATTACTTTCAGTATTTCATGACCAGTCAAGTAGCAGGGGCCATTTTCTCAACCAGACTTAGTTAACCAAATGTTTTATGGCTTGTTGTCATATTATGGTGGTGAATTTTGCATTTTTTAGGCTTTTCTTTCCATAATTAAACTGAGACCTTAAATATAAACCTTTCAAAGGAAATGAGACTGACAAATAAATGTTAACAGCAAGATCATTACATTTTGAACTTTAATATCTTCTTTTGTTCATAGATTGCTGTTTTAATTATTTCCTATTACAGCTTTCCAAATTCTGATCAAAAGTCTCCCTTCGAATTTGAAAAGGATTAAAGAATTACCCAAAAAGCTAAGATGGATTTTCTAAGCGTTAGTTGATTGTTTTGCCTCACTTATTTCCTTAAGAACATTTTTTTCTCAATTCTTTTAAGAGACAGCAACTCAGTAATAACCTTTAAACTAAAAGACTACCTACCTTGTGGATGTTTTGGATAAATGTTATCAATGGTTTTAAAGGATCACTTCTCTCCATACAGAGAGTCTAATTCTAGAGCTCTAAGACCCAGAAGGGTGAGTTACGCCAACACAATATTCTAAATACGTGCTCGAGAGTTCCTGTAGTGAAAAATATCACTCTCCCATCAAAGGGATGATGAGTTTCTATGGTACCGATTGTCAATGCCTTTTGTTGTAGGCAGAATACTTCTATGAATTCCTGTCCTTGCGCTCCCTGGATAAAGGCATCATGGCAGATCCAACGGTCAATGTCCCTCTGCTGGGAACAGTGCCTCACAAGGCATCAGGTGGGTGACCTTCGCCTCAGAGAAAGCTTTGCACTTAAAATGTAGTGATGTTGGGAATAATATTTAAGATCCAGATGTCACCCATTCGAGGGATTATGGAGTATTTTTCTGAAGAGATTGCTTGATTTTAGGGCAGTTCAGTTGTTATGTCATATTGTTTCAGCAAAAAATCAGGATGGGAGTGAAGAAATGGCAGTTTTATAATTTCCTAAACTCTAGGTAGCCCCAGTTCATATAATTACAGACTTAAAAAAAGGAAGATAGTCACCAGATGAGATACGTCTGGCCGGTAGAGTGTGGATTACTGTGCACATAAATGTGGCAAAGCTGCAAAGCAGTTGGGGGCAAATGGGATGAGACAAGAAAAACTTCTTTAAAATGAGCATTGTACAGTAGTCTCCCTTATCTGCAGTTTCGCTTTCCGCAGATTCAGTTACTCTTGCACAACTGTGGTCCGAAAACATTAAATTGAAAATTCCATAAATAAACAATTGAGTAGCATGATGAAATCTCTCACTGTCCCCTCCATCCAGCCTGGGATGTACTCATCCCTTTGTCCACTGTGTTCACGCTGTATATGCTATCTACCCATCTTGGTTATCAGATTTTATATCACAGTGCTTATGTTTAAGTAACCCTTATTTTATTTAATAATGGCTCCAAAATGCAAGAGTAGTAATGACGGCAATTCAGATATGCCAAACCGAAGCCATAAAGTGTTTCCTTTAAGTGAAAGTACCTGAAGATATTTTGAGAGACCACATTTACATAACTTTTATTACAGTATATTATTATAGTTATTCTATTTTACTATAATTATTGTTGTTACATGCTTCCTGTGCCTAATTTATAAATTAAACTTTATCATAGGTATATATAGGAAAAAACATAGTATATATAGGGTTCGGTACTGTCTGCAGTGTCAGGCATCCACTGGGGGGTCTTGGAACATATCCCTCACAGATAAGATATATTAAATAGGAATTTTCTACATGAAAAAGTGGAAGAAAAGGGCTTAGTTTTTCAGATTTAACCATTCTTCTTTATTAAGAAGATAACAATACATGATATTTAGTAAGAGCTTTTCAGTTTACAAAGTGCCCACTTCATTGAGTTCTGGGAGGGAGTCAAGGCCAGAATTACAGCTCCATTTTACAAATTAGAAAATTAATGTTTACGAGGTTTAACCATCTTCCTCAAAGTCATATATTTGTAATAAGCAATGGAGCTGAGACTAGAGCCCAGGTTTTATGACTTTTAGAAAAATAGAGGTCACTTATGTTAACATGTTCAAATATTTCCATCTAGTCTTTTTTCTATGAACATATATTTTTTCATAATTGTGGTAAAATTATATATTTGGTTTTGTATCATGACTTTTTTTGCTTTTAACATTTTAACGTCAGCATTTTCCGGTGTTGTAGATTTTTCCAAAAGTTGTTTTTAATGACCTTATAATATTCCATTTATGAACATACCATAATTTATTTATCCATTCCTTTATTATGTGTAACTTACATTGTTTTTAGGGTTTGAATCTAGAAATATCACAATACACATCTTTTTAAGTAATATATGGCCACTGGGTAGGAGACCTGTTTGTCTTATTCACCACAACTGCCAACACAGGGCCCAGTACAGAGCAGGCATTCAGAACACACTTGTTGATCAATGTGTACACCAAAATCTTGGGTGCTCATCTCATTATTTTGGTAAAATAGATTCTTAGAAGTGGAATTATTGTGTCAAAGGATATGAACTATGAACTTATAAAAAAGCTCTTAGAACAAATTGCCAAAATGCTAATTACTTTCCATAAAGCTTGCACCTGTTTGTACCCTGGCTAGCACTGTGGGAGAGTGCCTGGCTTACTGTAGCCTCATCAACATGGGTTATTAATCATGTTAACTATTTTATTGACTTAAAAAGTGAAAAGTGGTTTTCTCAGTGTTCTTTTAATTTGATTTTTTAAATTCCTATTGAAGTAGAACATTTTCTTATATCTATTAGACAATGTAAAATGTCTGTATACTATGCTCATTTTTACATTGAAATAATAGTGTCATTGATTTGCAAAGCTCACTGCACATTAAGTATATTTAGCCTTTATTGCATTTTTTCAATTTATGATTTGTATTATATTTTTTGAGGGGGTGGAATTTGTGGGGGCTTTAAAATTCTATGTGGTCAAATGTATCATATTTTTTGTGATTTTTTTTTCCTATTCCTTTTATTCTTGGAAATTAATTCCTATTCCAGAAAGCAGTTAGGTGATAATTTGTACATGTTTCTAGTGTTTTATAAAATTTTATTTTGGCAACAGCCTGAGGTTGGGGTCTAACCTGGATTATTTTCCTGAGTCGTCAACTTTTCTAATGCGAGAGATTGAATTGATTCAAAATATGCTCTTTATTTCATATTAACTTATCCTGTACATTGGGTTTGTTTTAGAGCTTAACGTTTGTTCTAATACTGTAATATTTGTCACTTTATAATATTTTTAAATAACTGAGAGCACAACCTTGTCTCTTTTGTAAAAAAAAAAATTAGTCTTAGTCTTCTAGAGGGATATTAGAAGAATTTTGTCAGACGTCAAATGAAAATCTCATTAGGAAATTTCAAAATCTCATTATGAAACAACCCTTAAAAGTCCATTTTCCAGTGGATATATATTGGCATATCCCAGCACTATAAGAGTAGGTGACTAAATAAGCACAGAGCTTTTCTAATTTCCTAGAATAAGTGCCAGTGTGGATGCGGAGAGAGTGAACTTGAATTTCTCCTGGGTCATCCCAGGGCTTCAGGTATGACTAGCAGCCCTTCCAGAGGATCTGATTCCAATCTAGATGGGTGTGAGGTTCTAGGAAGCTTGTGTGAATTAATGAGATGTGGGGTTCTGGAGATACATTCGCCTGTGATTTGTAGCCACAAGGATATGGATATATCAAATCCATAGATATAGATATCCCATTTCCACTTAGATGGCGTTGCTGACTCTACAACATCATGGAGACAAGAAAGACACTTGGGCACCAAGTTCTTGGAATAATGCCATGTCACATGTCTCATGTCATGTTCCTTTATAGTCAAGATAATTTTCTATAAAATCTTTCTTGATCAAATACTTCCTTTTTAAAAAAGAATCAAGAATAAAACAAATATATAACATGTCTTTCAATTTCCATTTTATAGTTTTGAATATTTTGCTTTCTTTTTCTGATTTTTAAAGGAATATATGCTCATCATAGCCCATTAAAATGCATAATTAAGCCAATTACACAGTTACACCTACTCAACTTACAATAAGTCTTGAATTTTTGGATTTCAAATTTAATGCTTGTATCTTAAATCTTCCCAGCTTTATTCACTTTTTGTGTATAGTAAAAAGTACTTACTGAAATTCTACCTTTTAGGATATTGAAATAATAAGATTTTAAACATATGATATGAGAATATTTTAATAGATCATATTTAGATACAACATCATTTTCCAATAATTTAAAATCTTTATAAGTAATAAAATTTAGGGAAAAGAAATGAATGATGCTTTGAGCTAGGTGACATGAAAAAGAATAAGCCTTCTGAGACCAGATGACTTATGCACATGCACACACATAGAGAGATACACACACTGCATGTACAACTTCACCTCCACATGCATAGGTTTTTGGAGGCAGACGTAGGATTCGTTTACAAAAAATTTTCAAGTGCAAGAAGTTAATGAGAATTTTAGCCTATTGCAGAGCAGTTATTCATTAGCCTCATTAGTTCAGTTCCCACAGTAGGAGCAGTGAAGGTACCTTGAATTATTAAAAAGTAACCAAATCAGTGTGTCTTTGCTCCTAAGCATCCAGGTAGTGTTCATTATTCTTCTGGTCTATTTTATACCCCCAAGCTGCTAAACTGTTCTTTTATCCCACAGGCTCCTATATGTCTAAACATTGCATGAAAAGGAAAACTCTTGATCTTTAACAGTTATGAAGTGCCTGCCTTCTGGCATCTAAAGAGGACAAAAACAGGAAATACAAACTGCAGGGTGGTTCAGTAAAATTACTGAGTTGGATAACAAAAAACATAGTTTCCATAAAGCCAAAGCTTTGCCTCTGAACACTCTGTCTCGGTCATACCATGAAACCAACAGAGCAGTAGTGTTTCTCAACCAATACTTTCAGGAATCCAATGTCTAGAAACGTTTAAATAGGTGCTAATGCTGGAAGGACTGTCTTCTTGGTGGCCCAGTCCTTAGCATAAGGTAAAGCCCAGTGCTCAGTAAGTATTTGCTGGGAGAATGAATGGCTGTCCGCACAGCTTGGAGCACTGATGACTGTTTGTGTAGGAAGATTTATAATCCTGTAGCAATTTATAATCACTTGGTGTTGAGGATGAGCTCTCGCCCACCTTTGCCACTTCTTCCCTTGTGAGGGCAGTGGCTTGTAGGATTATAGAGTGAAACCATATGAACACTATGCCCCCTCAGTGAAGAAGAGGCATTTAATCAGAATATGTTTATTGTTTACTTTTATACAGAGTTCATTTGTATGCAGTCAATTGCACAGCAGTGTGTACTTGAATGCCATGTGAGTTATGTTCAATCTGCTTTAGTTTTTCTAAGTTGTCTTAACTTACCTTGGTTTCAATTATATAACCTAGACTGCACTGAATTTTACAGCATCTGGCCTAATTTCATCTAGCTTTTGGTAAAAGTGGCTCTCTCCTCATATGCTTATTGTTACAAAAGCACAAAATAACTTTCCCATTTTGATTATGACTTGGAAACAAAAAGCCTATGCTTTTTCTGCCTTCAGTGTCTCTTGTTCTTTGTGCATGTTTTTCTGAGTGTACATTGTTAATATTTTATTTTCTATATCTCTCACTGTCTATGGAGAGTTTTTGTCTCTTTCTGTATATGTGAGTGTGCATGTATATATGTGCAAGTGTGTGCCTATGTGTATAAAGGTATATGGGTGTGTTTCTTATAAGGTATATCTTTGTGCTGTCAGTGCTTAGTTTTCAACAGACTATATACTAGGTGCTGAGATTACAAAAACAAATAAGATATTGTCTTTGCCTTTAAAAATCTTATCCTTAGCAAATGATGCAGAATCATAATTAAATCATTAGATCATAATGCAATCATATAGGGAGTTGTTTGTGAAATATATAAGTGAAATGATTTAGGCGGGGGATATCAGGAAAGGCTACAGAGAGCAAGTGCTATTGAATGTTGGTCTTGAAAATTGAGTGGGAGGACACTAGACAGAAAAGAGAAGAAAGAACACTCCAAGCAGGAGGATAGGAGTGCAGTCAGGGCACTGTGGACATGTGCCACACATCTGGGAACTGGAAGGAATCTAGTCTGGGTAGAGCACACATTTCACCAAAGTCAATTACTGAAGGTGAGACTAACATATACACCACTCACAAAAATTAACTCAAAATGGATTAAAAACTTAAAAGTACAACCTGAAACCATGACACTCCTAGAAGAAAACACAGGAATAATGCTCCTTGGCATGGGTCTTGGTAATGATTTTTTGGATATGACACCTAAAGCACAAGCAATAAAATAAAAAATAAACAAGTGGGACTACATCAAACTAAAACACTTTCGTACAGCAAAAGAAACCACCAATGAAATGAAAAGAAAACCTATGGAATGGAGAAATACATTTGTAAACCATATATCTGATAAGGGGTTAATACCCAAAATATATAAAGAACTCATACAATTCAATAGCAAATAGAAAGTAATTTTTAAATGGGCAAAGAACCTGAGTAGACATTTCTCCAAAGAAGATATATGATAGGCCAAAAGATACTGGAAAAGATGCTCAAGATCACTAGTCATTAGGTAAACGCCTGTCAGGATGAATGTTATCAAAGATAAGAGATAACGTATGCTGGCATGGATGTGGAGAAAAGGGAACATTTGTGCATTGTTGGTGGGAATGTAAATTGATTCAGCCACAATGAAAACAGTATGGTGGTCTCTCAAAAGATTAAAAATAGAACTACCATATGATCCCACAATTTGACTTCTGGGAATATATCCAAAGGAAATGAAAACATTAACTCAAAAAGATATGTGCACCCCCATGTTTACTGCAGCATTATTTACAAAAGCCAAGGCACAGAAATAACCTAAATATCCATCAATGAATGAATGGATATTTTTCTAGATTTTTAAATGATTAAAATATTTTACTATCACAAAATGTCTTCAAAATAAATCACTGAAACATAAGTACCAAAAAGTGTAGGGGTTTTTATTTGTCGTTTTTCTCTAAAGTATCCCCAGTGTTTAGAAAAGTGACTGACACATAGTAAACACTCAATAAATATTTATTGAATGGATGAACTCTTTGTATTTTGTCTCGAATTTGTATTTAAACAGTTAGGGGGAAAAATTTATTTTGAAAGCCCTTAAAGAAAGTTACTTATGGTGTATTTTCCTCATCGAACTTTCTATTGGATTTTGCATCCTTGTTTTTCTTCCCTGGGATTGTTTAGAGCCATATTTTTTAGAACCACAGGTTTGGGTAGAGGCCATTGTAAATAAATCACACACTTTTTATGTGAGCAGCCCAAACCCTCTAGAAGTTGCCCCTGATGACTGGAGTATGTGGACATGTAGTAATAATTTAACCAGATTTGTAAATGGTTTACTTTTACCACATCTGAAAATATGGATGAAATAAAAATTGTTTTTAACTAAATTTCCCATACGTATAATAAGACAGTTTTTGATATTTAACATTCAAGATATGTTTTAAAATTTGACAATGCTGATAAACAGAAATGAATTTACATACAAACAGCTTCTCTTTTATACCAAGATTCTAAAAGCAAAAATAAAATTAAAGTGCCATTTTAAAAAGAATTAGATGGGCTGCAAAGTGGAGGCTGAATAAGTTCCAGGAAAGTAATAGTTAGGATGATGATATGTGGTGAGGAAGATTCTAAAAGTTCTATCTTTAAGTATCCTTTCAGATTCTTCCATCTTTTTATACTTCAGGGCAATTATTGGCCTACCATGCAAAAGATTCATGAGAAAGATAAATAAAGTTTTATAACTAAACAAAGTGAAAATGTATTGGAAGAGTTAACAAGTAAAAGGAACTATTTGTCAGCACCTCTGCTTTCTTCTGTAATGGAAATCCCTACGATGGATTTTTATGTTTTCTAAAGTGTCATTTTCATACACAAGATTCATTAATCTTGTCTACGGCCATGCCACCCTGAACACACCAGATTCTGTCTGATCTCGGAAGCTAAGCAGAGTCAGGCCTAGTTAGTACTTGGATGGGAGACCACCAAGGAAGACCGGGTGCTGTAGGCATAATTCATTCATCTTACTTACGATTTTACTTTGGAACTTTAGACACAATTTTGGTTTTCTCTTTCTTTTTACTTCTGTTAAAATATCGGTATATCCTTTTCATAATTTAGTTGATTATTTGCAATGCTCACATCTTAAGGTTCAGGAGAACTGGAAATACATGTTATTTTGAAAATGGCACAGTAGTGAACACTGACAACGCCAAGACTTTGAGAGGGGTTGTTGGTTGCCAAAGCACGTTAAAAAGACTTCATGGCTCATGTGCAATGCCTTATGGAAAAGAGCAGACCAATTTCCAGCTCATGTTGTTCTTATAAGCCTGGGGGAAGGGTTAATAAAAACTGTAATAGGAAAGGATTTTTCTTGGCTTGGTATGATTTTCCCAAACTTGGCGGTAACCACAACTTGCCAGACAGAAACAAAACAAAATTTTATATGTATATCTATTAACAATATTTCTTCTTGTTTATAAGGATGAACTAAAGTCTAGTGGCTCAGCTAGATCAGTCTTCCCCAGTGGATACGTTATGATAATATAGTGGATTTTAAAAATGTATATAATCAGTCTCTTAGCCAATGGCTTGAGCCAGTTTCCACCCATTGACTTGTAGGTATCCCACACTTAGTGGCCTTGTCCTCTCCGTGCAGCAACATTGTTGGCTCCCACTCTTTTCTTAGTCAACACCTGTGCACCCCAAGTGATCATTAGACACACAAAAACAAAGTGTTTCCTCTTCAAGAACTTACACCATTTAGATATAAGCCTATCATGAGATTATTTCATCATACCAAGCTCTCTTCTAGATCCCTAGATATGGATACTTCTAAATATTAACAAATAGCCTGGGAAATATTAACTTCATTAACTCAGTCCAATGACTGGAGTCTAATCTGAGTTATAGAATATTTTCAAAGAAGATATTTTGTCACTTTCAAGCACACAGAGTAAAAATAAACTAGTGGGACATTGCTTATAGAGCTTCATTTAATGGATTCTAAAATGTTGATCAAATACACTGCCTACTCCAAGGGAGATACAAGAATTTCAGATAATGAAATGTGAATATTGTTGCTCTGTTCTTTGTCTCTCTTACCAAGATTTCTGTAAAACTGGAATCAACTAGATAAACTATTTCTCCATACTTTTTTTTCTTTAGTTGTTCAAGTTGGTTTCCCATGTCTTGGAAAACAAGACGGAGTAGCAGCATTTGAAGTAAATGTGATTGTAATGAATTCTGAAGGCAACACCATCCTACAGACACCTCAAAATGCTATCTTCTTTAAAACATGTCAACAAGGTAATCATTCTTGCTCTGGGTTCTCATAACAAGGTTGGCAGTTATTACCAGCAACTGCCACCTGTCAAGGCAACACTCCCCATCTCCACTGCCCAAACCTTGTGCTGCTGATTTCCACAGAGAACAGGGAGCCACCATCTCTGCACCTCACCACCATGCCCCGGATGCCCATTTAAGCATGAAGGCCTGACTCCTTTCCCATCCTAATACAGACTTTTCCAGCACAAAATTTAAGCTCTAGAGGCTTTCAGTGCTCTAAAGATATGCCAAAAGGTCATCCCCCCTCTGCCGAAAATGAATACTGAGGGCACTATCAGTTATCCTATTTCAGCATGAATTTAAGGAGCTACAGTAAATTCATAAGTGGAGATGAAAGGAGAATAAAGCTTGCTTTGCCTTCTTCCATGAGCCCACTACTGTTGGAAGTAAGATTGAGAGATGCAAAATTTTACTTTAAAGAAGACTTAGTAAAATACAAGTGGTATAGAGAGAAAGTGGGAGAAGTACTGACATTCAATAGATTATGATCATTGATGCACTAGGGTAAAAATGACCACTAACCTCTTCATGCTTGCTGTAGTTCACCAAACACGATTTCAAAGGTGTTTATATAACCATGTTTCTCTTTGGTGAAGCTGAATGCCCAGGAGGATGCCGAAATGGAGGTTTTTGTAATGAAAGACACCTCTGTGAGTGTCCTGATGGATTCTACGGACCTCACTGTGAGAAAGGTAAAGAACAGAGAGAGCCAGATACCCTTGCTTGCTTCCTAATGAAATGGAGCCGCACATGTGTTTTTAACACATCCCCTGAAATTATTTTTCTGGTTACATTATAAGAATTTGCGAAATCTTATAAAGCCACAGAAGAGCTATTGGAAAGTATTTCTTCTAGGAGTGTTTTTCTGTTGGATCTAATATGTGGTGACAAGGGCAGAGAACTTTGGCACGATGTATACATACTTTGTGACCACTCCACCCCAAAATTCACTATTGTATATACTATGCTTTGGCATAATCTTATAAAAGTTTTGAGGTTTTTTCCTTCTACTTAAATTGCATTTTAAAAGCTAGTATTATGATTGATTTAAAAGTATCTACTCCAATTAAAAGTGGCTTGATTCACAGTTAAGTCTACAGTTGAGTTGTGAAGTTACTATAAGGCAAAAAAGAAAAAAGAAAAAAGGATGCATATCATTTGTGCAGTGAGTACATCCATTTAAGTAAAATTACTATTAAGAAAGTTAATGAAAAAAGAGATAAACACGAAAATGTGCATTAACTACAAGTTGCTTAAATACTAAGAGCCTATTTGAACATAATGATAAAAATATTTTTTACCTTTAAGAAATAAAAATTTTCTTTGTTTGCATTTATTTTGGGATTAGATGGTTAACAAAATAGGGCAGGAAAAATATTTACAGATCTTCTTAAGAAGATCACATCTTAGTTGAAATAATAATTCTGGGAAAATTTTAATCAGCCCATCAAATGTAACAATTCCAAAATTTTTTTATATGAAATTGGTTTTTAAAAGTCTGATATGAAAAAATAGTCTGATTTACAGTACAAAAAATAATTTTTAGTATAGAGAACTTATATCTCTAAAGAGTGACCATTTCTGAGTCAATCACAAACTTGAAAATGTAGACCTGTTGTATTATTGACATTTCTAAAATAGTCCTGCTCCAAAACCCTATTTGGCCTTAATCAGAGTTCTCTCTCTCTACTAGCCCTTTGCACACCACGTTGCATGAATGGCGGGCTTTGTGTCACCCCTGGTTTCTGCATCTGCCCACCTGGATTCTATGGAGTCAATTGTGACAAAGGTAACAGTTTATTTTTAAGAACAAGGTTTTTTTTAGTTTTTAAGTATTTGATTAAAAGAAATATACTTACTTATATCATCACTCTTTATAACAGTGTTGTAAATAGGGTATATCACTTAGCTAGTTACTGTAATAACTTTAACCCCAACTTTTAGTGTAGCTTAACAAAACAGAAGTTTCTTTTCATTCACAGAATGGCTCTAGTGTAAGAATACCTGGTCAGTGGGCAAGAGAGCTTTTCTCCGTACAGTGACTCAAGGACCCAGGTGGCTTCCATCTGTGGTCCTGGATCCGGCCAATAAGCAGAGAGGAAGAGATTGGAATAGGCACTGCTTAAAAACAAAACAAAACAAAACTGGCTCAGAAGAGACTCATAAAACTTCCACACCTATTCCCTAGGTCAGAATTAACCCCATGGTTCTACCCGGATGCAGGCAAAAGAGACGTCATCCCTGGCTGAAGAGCTGTTTCTCACTGACAACTTTATGGGGTTGGGGAGGAGCATGGATTTTTATGAACAACTAGCTGTCCCTGCCACATGGGTTTTGGTAGGTCCTAAATTAGTTTTAAGGGTGAGCTTCTAAGATGGAAATGAAACGACCTGCTCCAAATTGCCTGACCTAGAAGTTCACTGACCCCGCAACTCAATGCTCTGCTTACAGATCACATCTTTGAGAGATCTGGTTCCTCTTTTCTATGATGCTGTACCATAGCCAGATTTTACTCTCAGAAAGTGGATTCACATTTGATCCTAAAAATATTGAATGATTCATACTCTTTACCAGCTACCTGTCTATTTTGCCTAGTTCACATCTTTAATGAAAAAAAATTAAATAATATTCTGCAAAGTACATATAGTTAATGAAATTTTCCTTGTGTCAAAAATGCTTATTGCATGAGTAGAGCACTATTTTTAAATAAATATATGCTCGAAATAGAATCAGTATTATTTTTGAGAAATGTTTCTTTAGTGATAATGCAGTTAGTACGATTTAAGATTGACATAAGCAGCTTTTAATAAAAATAAAGAAAAGCTAAAAAAAAAAAAGCCCCTAGGATGAGTCAGAATAATGATTTTGGTTTCCTGCTCTTTTCTGATATACAGAGTACTTTCATACAGTTATCTGATTTTATTCTCAACAACTTTCTGAGATATGTAAAGTTTTATCCATCACATTCCCAGATAAATGTGGTTTATAAAGCTTGAGTGGCTTGATCCAAATTCACCTCTTCCACTAGGCCATGATAACACTCAGGTCCTGGTTCCTCCGCGAGAGACTTGATCTATCTGTGGCTCACGCTTTTCCCATCTCTAAACTGGAAATTGAGCCATTGACCCCTGGTCCCCAACCCCTAAGCTAACTGAGATAATGTGTGAGAGCATCTCTACCTTTTATTTCTTGTAATCTTTTAAAACCAGAGCATTGGACTAAAAACAATTTTACAATTTATATTTATAGGGATTAAGCACTAATGACACCGATAATAATTAATAGCCAGTAAATAAAATTCTTTATTGTGAATCTTCTTTTTACTTGTCTAAATTTAGCACATCTCTGCTATTTCAAAATTGGGCATTTCTTGAAGCAGAATTAAACTCATATTATCTTGAAACTATTAGGAAATAAAGCAAATCCTTCAGAGATTTGGATGAAGAACTCATGCATGAACAGGTATAAAGAGACCATTTGTGAGGCCTGCTTATGCAGATGTGGCTGTTGTTGGTGTAGTTGGTGTAGTTTGCAGAGTGCCTATCGTGTTGTTTTTCTGATGTCACAAATGCTGCACGGTCGCTGTTGAAGGAAAATATCTGTATTCCAGTATATTTTATACTTGGTAATATTTTACCTTTCAGATGAAAGATTTTCCTCCTTGTTAGGTTCCATTATTTTTTTGTTGTTCTTTTAAAAATCTCTTGAAATTCCATTTGGTCTCACTGGAGATCTGGAAACATTAAAAAATAATTTTTTTACTACCTCAACAAAAAATGCTTTTGTTGTCCAGGAGGGGGTGTAAAGCTTCTGAAATTATTGGCATGGAGCTGGACCTTAACGCTACATTTTAAAAAAAAAGATTAAAGATTAATTTTCGCTGGCTCTTGGGACATCAGTCGCAAACTTCAGGAATTGAGTAGTTTAGCCCTGGCCCAGTGTACCCTCAGTGCTCGTGAAAGTTACTTATGATCTCTGGCTCGTTTTCTTAATTAAGAATCATCACATAATAGAAATGTAAAGCAGCTTGGTCAGGACAGTAAAACACTCTGCAAATACTAAGGGTGTGGCCAAATTCTACAACCAACTTTGTCATGTTCTATAACTTTCAGATAAGCTCCCAGGTTCTTTGCATTCTACGCATTATTAAGGAATAGTGCTCAGAGGGCCCTGGCCAAGTAGGCACTGATCTTGCTGTTTTCTCATCTCTCCTTATCCCCAGGAGAAACAGGGATAAGGAGGGAGCCAGGACACACTCACAAACACAACTGTCCTGCCCTAACAATACTGGCACCAAGTGGCAAAGAGCTGGTTCTCCTAAATCCGAATCTTAAATCCTATACCCAAATGCTGCTGTTCCCTTTAACATCAGGAAGGTTGATTTTGCCAAAGCAAGTACAGCATTGTCAATAAGCTGGGAGACACTTAGGATTTTAAACAAAAAGCTTTATCATTTAAGAAGTATGATGTGCATAGAACATTCTAGTTGGATTTCTTTTCCTCAAAGAAAGCATACTCTTGTAATTTTTGGATTTCCTTTCTGACTTTCCTATTGGAAGCTTACTTCAGCTTTTGTTCATCCGTAGCCAACTTTGGCCTATTTTATATAGGACAAGAACAAATAAGCCATATAACTGGAATTGCTGAGAATCCAAGCTCTTATTTTAATCTCTTTATAGAATGAGCCAACTTGTCTATTTTTAGATTTTTGCTCTCCTCCTGTCCCCATTTCTGTCTTCCCTCTCTTTTAGGTTCTAGTGAGCAGTCAAATTCCAGAAGTTGACACCAAGAGAGAGGGTTCAGGATGAATCAAACATATTTTACCTGGATAACCCAGTTAATTGGATTCCCACAATAACATATCCCAGCTCTTCATCCCTCTGGCTCATGCTGCTGCCACTTCCCTGCCTGTGGGAATCTCACGAGGGTTGACAGGGTGTCCTTCCCTGAATATTATTACTCTTTCCTCCAAATATCATAAAAATCTATTTTTAAAAAAATTCCCATGACATAAGATGAATCTCTGTTCTTATTCTGTAAAAAAGTTGCTTTCTCCTTTGTCAGGCCCTAATACTTATGACTTCTCATCCTTTTATCTATTTCAACTTTGAAAGTTTTCTCTTTGAAAGTTTTCTCCATTTTCCTCTTTCTTTACCTTAAAAAAAAAAGTGGGGCGGGGTGGGTTCCTAGTGTTTCCTTTTAAGGGCATAGATATTTATAAGAAAATAAAAAAGATCATTTTTTTTACACACCATGCCTCTTTTCACAAAGATGTAAAGCCTTCTGAGTAGATACTATATAATGTGTATGGTACACTCTTCTGTTGTCAGAGTCTGCAAATGGTCAAGCAATTGGTTACAATTCTTGTATTTGTAAAGCAGCTTACTTACTACATAAGTAAACCGGCGAGTAGCAGATGCCTCAGAAGTATCACCGAACTTGTGAATTTTTTATAGATTTAACCTACTGTCTAATGCAATACCCTGTTCTTCATTCTAACAGCAAACTGCTCAACTACCTGCTTTAATGGAGGGACCTGTTTCTACCCCGGAAAGTGTATTTGCCCTCCAGGACTAGAGGGAGAACAGTGTGAAATAAGTGAGTGATGTTCTTCTTCATTCTCTTTGATCTTTGGAGACCTTAGAAACTCCATGTAACCTCTTCATTTTATCAGTGAGGAATCTGAAGCCCAGAGACAGTGAATAGCTTGTCTAAGGTCTCAGGCTTGTGGTTTCTTTTCATTAGGTTCAGCCCCATTCATTTTGGCTAAAGGTGGAGCAAAGAGTGACAAAGCTCAGCTCAGATGACTCAGAGCAAATGCTCTCTGACTCAGTGATGTCCGGGTTTGGGTCATTCAACATGTAGCATTATTCTTGATGGTTTTGTCTCCTTCTCATTGTTCAAAGCCCGTAGTTTCAGCCTAGAAATGTAGACCTGAGCTTTGGGACAACTAGGATTTGCTTATCTACCTACATGCATAGTTTTTTTCTCTGCCACATTTCCTAAACTAGACTGAGCCGAATAACCTATCTAAGAGAAAAGGATAGGCTCAAGAAAAATGAGAAAAAGTGTGCACAGCAAAAATAAAGAATGAACTAATAACACACAACATGAATGCATCGTACAGATGTTAAGTAAAAAGAGCTAGACGCAAAAAAGTGCATACTGTGTGATTCTATTTTTCTGAAGTTCAAGAACAGGTGAAACTAATGGATGATGGTGGAAACCAGAATAGTGGTAGGGGGCACAAAGGAACTTGATGGGTTGCCAAAATTTCTATTTCTTGATTGATGAAGTGTCTCATGAGTATTTATTTATGTAAAAAAAATTACTTGAGTTGTAAACTTAAGATGGGGGCATGTTATGCCTTCATTATGTTTGTCATGCTCTGATACAAAAAAAAAAAAATTTAATGGTAGAATGTGGTAGACAATCATGGTTCTGGAAATCAGGATATCAAACTGCTTATCTTGGCTCTGCCACCTACCACCCATGTAACTCTCAGCAAGCCATTGAAGCTCTCTATTAAATTCAAGAATGAGCCCCATCCTAGATTGCCTTATGTTCCAGAAGACAGATAACATCAAAGTTCTGCTAAGGAAGGTACAAAAACAACATGAGCCCGTCTGCCAAGGGCGCCATGTCCCTGCCTTCTAGAAGTTCTGGATATGGCAGTTTCATTTCCAGCTGTATATCTGTAAAACACCACTGTGTTTGGTACAGCCATAGTTTCTGAAGTCATAGTGGGTTCAAAATTAAATAATACTGACTATCTATTTTACATTTCAACCTCTAATTTATTTGCAGGTTTTTGTACTTTAATGAGTAGTAGATGAAGTAATCTTTTTTTTTTTTTTAATAGAGTTCAAATGAAATACCTCTGAAGTTTCCATAGAACATGTAATTAATTGTCAGGATGTGGTTTCTGTTCTTTTGGTGACCCTACCCTGATAAAGACATCTGTGAACTTACTTCGCTCAATTTTTTCCGTGTATTTACTCTAAGACTTTACGTAGTTAGTTGGTTCATGTTTATGAATCTTTGTTCATGGGTTCATTTCTCATCATATAAGTATGCCCTTTCGTGCCTTAGGTTTATGACCTTTCCACTGGCAGAGGCAATATTTTTTATTTCTGTTTTTTTTTTTTTTTTCCTAACTGCACCAAAAATGTGGGCCTTTGAAAGCTCCTGATTATCCCTATCACCAGTTATATTTAAATCATTTTAGAAAACTTTATCTTATAGGAACCACATTACCAGAAAAATACAGAAATGGATCTTACGTAGAAAAGTGCCTCTCCTGTAATAGAGACAAAAGTTGAATTATGTATTCTTATTTTTAAATTGAGATATAATTCATGTACCATAAAATTTACCATTTAAAGTCTACAATTCAGTATATTCACAAAATCGTGCAGCATCACTTATATCTAATTCCAGAACATGTCATCACCCCCAAAAGAAACCCTGTACCCATTAGCAGTCACTCCCCATTCTTCTCCCCAGGGCCCTAGAAACCACTAATCTACTTTCTATTTCTTTAGATTTTCCTATTCTCGATAATTTTATATAAATAGAATCATGTAATATAAGGCTATTTGTGTCTGACTTCTTTCACTTAGCATGATGTTTTCAAGGTTCATCCATGTTGTAGCATGTATCATTACTTCCTTTTAATTGCTGAATAATATTCCATTGTATGGATATACCAACCACATATTGTTTATCAGTTCATCAGTTAACGGACATTTTGTTGTTTGCACTTTGGGGCTATTAGGAACAATGCTGCTATGAACATTCATGTACAAGTTTTTGTGTGAACATATGTTTTCATTTCTCTTGGGTGTATGTGGAATTGCCAGACCATATGTTAACTCTGTGTTTAATTTTTTGAGGAACTGCCCAACTGTTTTCCAAGGAGGCTGTACCATTTTACATTCCCACCAGAAATGTACAAGGATTCCAATTTCTCCACATCCTTGCCAACACTTGTTACTTGTTGTCTTTTTTTAATTAAAATATATATTCTAATGTTATTTATATTTTAATTTCTCTTAGCCTCTATCAGGATTGATACCTTCTCAAATTTTATTCTGACTTGATTACGAGATACACTTGCAGATTAACAATAAGACCACACAAATTATTTATACTGAATTATAAATGGGTTTTTAAAATAACTTAATGGGTTCTTATTATTATAAAAGTTCTCTGTAAAAAATTTAAAATATTGGGTAAAACAATTAAAAATAACCCATAATCCTAAGATCCAAAGATGATTGTTGTTGGTACTTATTGTAAACCTTTTTAATCTTTTCTCTATATGAAACAGAGTAGCAAATTTAAGTTATCCCACAATCCGATGGGTGGAGGAAGTCTAATGTCTTTATTAATTGTCAACACCTTATGTCATTGTTCTCACTGGACTCATTCACTGGTTATAGTAAAAATGCTAACTGTTTAAACTTAGTCAAATCCGTTTGTCTTTAGGCAGTCCTTAGTCTTTTTTAGGTAATATCTCAAGTTGACTCAGTTTTCTACTGTTCAGTGGATAGAATTTGGTTGCAAAATATTTTCAGGAAAAGAAGTCAATATCAAAGACATTTACAGGATTCTGAATTTTAAAACAATCAGCTCTTCATGAGGTTTCAGCTTAATGAGGTTTGATCTATGAATGACCTTTTCACAAACTATTGCCTGCAGTCACATTTCTGTTGTGCGATAACCAGTAGAGAATGTCCCCCTTCTTGGCTGCAGAGAACCTAAGGGGGTCTCACTTACCAAGAAAATGAAAAGACCCATGGAGATAGTGAAACGGTTCTCTCCACCAGTCATTCTCTGCATTGTCCTTAGTTACCAAGTTCGCTTCTCATAAAACATGGGGAAATTTGGGCTCACTGAGTATTTCACAAAAAATATTTTATCTTTTCTATCATATAATTATTGTCCCACATCTTGCTTACTTGGAAAACCTCATTCTGCATTGCAGAATACTGTGATATGATCCAAAGCTGTGTATATGATGAGGTCAGATGTTTCTTCGATGCAAAAAGAAATTCAGAGTTAGGTACTTCTTTTCTTTAGGTAAGAGTTAGGATCTCGACCAAATAGTAAATGCTATACTGTGTATCTAAACCTAGAAAAAAAGGACTCTTTTGGATATTTAATGGTCAATGAAAAGGTGGTATTCTATTAGTAAGGTTGTTTTAACACCTGTTTCTGGAACACCCCTGCGTCAGAAAAATCTAAAGGTCTAAAGACATTCTGGGTTTTTGAGAGACTCTAACATCTCAGTATTATATCAGTATTGTCTCCCCCATGACTAAATCCTGTTTCATCCAATTTATATATGAAGAAAGTCTTTTAAGATAAGTAAAAAGAAAAGTGTGTTTTTAGCAAAATGATTTTCATATGGAATTCATTTCATGTTTGTCGAGCATAGTGCTTGCCAGTAAAATATATAGTTCACTTCTTTCAAAGCTTCATTTGCCATTAAAAAAAAAAAAGAGCTTACAGAATGAAAGGTGGGTTGTTTTAGGATAAAGATTTCATTTCTTCTCCTTATGTATTGAGTCCTTTGTAATGAATGTTCTGCTAAAGTAGAAAAAAAAAAAAGAACAAGAACAACAATAACAAAACATCCAAACTCTTCCACTACCAAAATTTAATGGCTGTTTGCTCTCTTTGCAACATCATTATGCCAGTTACAGGATGCGGTTTCATCTCTGGGTGAACACTCCTTTATCTTCTACTTCTTCAAAAAATTCAACCTTAGGATAGCAAATTCCAGATAATAAAAAAAGAATAAGTAGCTTCTGGAATAAGAAGAAAATTACTACATAATTTTTACATTTAAGGCCCTATCCTAGTTCTAAAATCTTGTGATTCAAAGAGCTATGAAAACATTAGCAATATTCATTTGGCACACAGATGAAAGAAAGAATGATCTGAGACATTCCCAGTGGTGTGGTCTCGGGCACCTTTTGTGCCCCATCTCATACCCTCAGTTAGCCTTTCACTCCAGCCACTGCTACAACAACCTGTTTTGCACACGTATAACCTGATTGCACCTCATCTTAGCTATTCCATACTTCTCTCACTTTCCACCGAGAGACTCCACTGAGTCCTAAAAATATATATATATAGCCTGTACTCACACAGTTGCAAAATGAAAGCACAAGGAAGTTATCCCATGGTGCTACCCTCAACCCATGGGAGACAGCTGCTGATGAATAAATGCTCCCCTCTACCTTCTTGTAGATAGCTTGAAAGTGCCAGCTACATGGCTCCTCAGAAGGACCCAGCAGGATGGAGCCCAGTTGCTGCAGCGATGGCCAACCCGCAAACATACTTTTGTATTGGCTTTCCTTCCTTCCCTGTTTCATTCTTCCATTCTCCTTATCCTATTTTTAGGATCACTTTCCCAAATAAACTATCTACGTGCAAGCCTGTTTTCTGGAGAATATTAGGCTATGACAGATGTCATCAGGTACCGGTATAGATGGTACAGATGTCATCAGGCCTGTTTTCAGAAAAAGTGGCATTCAAAAATCAAAACCCAGAGAAAAGATCATTTATAGGAAAAGATTATTTCTATATTAACTTTTAGTAAACTTAAATTGCTAGCGTTTATGAATCGGTTAAAATGTTCTGTTTATAAAAAAAGTAATGTAAACACAGCTTTCAAGTAACTCATTTACTGTAAAAGATAAATATCCAAAATCATAAGAATAATAGCCTGTTTGTCCTAAAAATGAAACTCAAACAATAACAATAGCAAAATGAGATTAAATCTGAAATAAGTGGAAATAACCACCATTTAAAAGCATTTATCCTCTCAAAGCCTTGCAGATTTCTTTGAAAAATGTGATTACGTCTGAATGAAGCACCGAGTTCCTTACTTATTTTCATTCTTGTCTGTTTCAGGCAAATGCCCACAACCCTGCCGAAATGGAGGTAAATGCATTGGTAAAAGCAAATGTAAGTGTCCCAAGGGTTACCAAGGAGACCTCTGTTCAAAGCGTAAGTACCCCGTACACATAATCAGTCTGGGTTATAGAATAATTAAAGTAGCAGCAGTCTTGGACTGCATGACTTCTGTGCCTACTGCATGTTGCCTAGACATCACAATTAATCTTTCTTTACTGACGTATGTATTTCCTGTATGTAGACTAAAGATGTATGAAATGTACACGTGTAAAAAACTGAGACATTCACACACGAAACTGAACTTTTTAACCATTAGGAATTTTCTTCAGGAAAATAAACTTCCATTGCCTAGCAGTTTCAACATCCTGCTGAGTGTCTTTTGTGAATGTGGAGCATCAAGCTTAGTTTAAGATTACTCTCAGGGCTTTTTCAGTAAATCTCAAAACGACTTGTAGCTAAAGATTAACTTAGAAAAAAAGAATTAGGAGATGAAGCCAAAACTAACACATTCTAAAGAACTACAGGAAAAACAGCTGTGTAATTCTGTTGAAAAATGAAAGCTCAGGAAACATTCTTTTTATCTCCTTTGATTCTAGCTGTCTGTGAGCCTGGCTGTGGTGCACATGGAACCTGTCATGAACCCAACAAGTGCCAATGTCAAGAAGGCTGGCATGGAAGACACTGCAATAAAAGTGAGTGGGAGCCATCTGGGGAGCCGGCCTCTTTCACGTCTGTTTCTTGGCCCCAGAGACTAACAGACAACGTATAACTCAGCCCTGCTTTCGTTTCAGCCCTCCTCTGCCTATTCTCCCCCCATGCTTCCTCCTGTCACCCTCAGCTCTCTAAATTTTAGAGTCCAAGCTGTAGAGGGTAAAGAGAATGGATCATTGTAAAATATCACCACAAATATTTTCTAGGTTAAATTAGTAAAACAGGTTGATTTGATAACACAAGAACTGACAAGTAAAAGTAAGATTTTAAGTCAAATGTGGAATTAGTATCTGATTTTATCATTCGAGATTTACCGACTAGCACATAAAACATTCAGAGTTTTGTTCTTTAAAATCTTTAGATTGTATTGGTTATGGTGTATTTTAAATGAGTTCTTTTGAGGGAAAGAAAAGGTCTATGAAGTATGGGAGAGATGTTATAATTGAGTTCCATTTTTTCCAAATTTACTATCAAAAACGAACTAGTGATTTAGATAATAAACCACTGGCCTGGTTTATACACAAATGAACCTTGCTGAATGCAACCATTTCACTTTGATTGGTATCTTCGCTGTGCTAAGCATGAATCCAGGCACTGGGGACATAGAGTGAACAGACAGAAAAGGCTCTGCCTGGTGGAGCCTCAGTCCTAGTGGGAAGGACAGTCAATTAGTAAGTGAACCGAATAAACAGTGCAGTTTCCATACACCTGGCAGCCGGAACTCAGTTTCTTAAGCATGGACCCACGGTCCACTTTTCTTTGAGGAAAGAGAGACTTCATTCATACAACACCCTTCAATAACAGAAGTCCAGGTTGTGTCTCCGAAATAATGTACACAAGTTGAACAAATCATTTACTCATCAGATATTTTTCTATATCAAAGGTCTCCAAAGGGAGGTACATAGAGTCCAGTGGATGTGGAAATGATCAGTAAGATGTTGAGGAAAAATAATAGTTTTAAAATATATTTTATATTATTTTATTTACATTGTATGAATACACATATACTATATAAATATTTGTACTTATATATCTCAATCTCAAATTTCTTATTTTGTGCATACTTTATAATGTTCACATATTATTCTTATGTACATATATAATACATTTATATATAGGTATACATGTTTGTTTGTTTGTTTGTTTGTTTATTTTAAGATTGTTGGTGTCTGGTCTAGGCTACACTAAGCCATTGATTTGATTCTTTTTCACCTACTGAATTGATTACATAGTAGATTGAATTGGCTTCAGGTGGGCACAGCTTAACAAGAAGTGTGGCTCCTCTGGAAAACAGTTCCTTTACCCTAGTGGTAATGATTGAACAGCATCCCAGTTAGGACATACCTACCAGGAACCCTTTTGACCAAAAGACCTATAGAAAACTAACCATTTCTAGAGCTGTTTTGGAAAAGAGTAAACCAAACTCTTTATTTTACCCTCAACCTGATACAAAACCTGAGTTTTGTCACAAAATCAGAGAAGTCCTCAGGCCTGGGGTGAGGCCAGACCATACATCCCAGGGCTCAATTATAAATGTCTTCTGGGACTCACATCGGGAGCCTAGTGACCACCAAGAGTGATGGGAGGACAGCACGAGGGGCACTGTTTCTGCTGACACACGTAGTTACTCTTCTAAAAAGGCAAGTTAGAGGTCATCATGGAGTATAGATGAGCAATTCTCACAGGTCTGCCAGTCCCCAGATAGCATCCACACTTGCAGACCATGCTGCTGAAAGCTTCCGTCATCAGTGTACCTCCTCAGCTCAAGGCACTGCATGTCAAGAAGATGCCCTGGTGCTTGAATAAAATACAAACGTGCTTTCAGGTCGAGGCCACCCAGCCACTTTATACATTAGCTAAAAGAATGAGGCAAAAAGGAGGAGGTTTGTTTTGACTGAAGGGAGGTGACAAGGCAGCTCTAAGGCACAAGAGTTCTAAGAACAGATTCCCAGTGGGGTGACACGTTGGGAGGTCCCAGGCACCCAGACGTCTCAGTGGGGAGGAGTGTACTGGAGACAGACTTCTCTGCTTTGGCTCACCCTCACCAGCAGGGAGGTTTGGGCTTCATGGGTGGCGGGGAAAGCAGCAGGATAGAGATTTACTCCAGCACATTGTTGGCTCATGTTTTGGCCATTCCTTGAACTACTAGCCTATACACTAACAAATCAAAGAAACGCACTCAGGAACAAAGTTTTCTGTACTCAGTAGTTACTTAATGGCATGCTTGCATTTAAAAACCATAAGGAACAAACGAAATGCCAAACTTGACACCGATGCACGGGAAGATGGAGACAAATTTTTACAATGTGATTGCTGTCTTGGATGACTTATAGGAAATCAGTAAGAATAAATCAGTGCCCCGAGTACCTCCAAAAGTTCACAAGAAGTAGCAAAGCAGGTCTCAAGTTGTGTAACTCAGTGTACCACTCTACTTAATGACAACTGATGCCGACCTTGATCCAAACTCACAAATCCTCATTGATAAGGAGTCAGTTCAAATCATGACCCTTTCTCTAATAATTATAATGGAAGCTCTTAATTCTTACGAAATTCCTATTTTGTGTAAGTGTGATAGCCACACCCGAGCATGTGATCTATGTGAAGAGTGGAGGTTGCTGTTTTGAACTGGATCACTATAGTCGGGGCTGGTTTTGCAATGCAGTGAAAAGGATCAATGACCAAATCCTCTGCAGAAGTATCCCTGCATTCAAGACCTCAGTGCTAGATCCTAGTAGCCCTTGGGTGGAGAAGATCCTTACATTCAATCACATTCATCCAAACTTTGCATCAAGAGTTTCTGCGTAGCCAAAATACGTAGTGAGTCAGATATTTCATGGAAGCCAGATTTGACGGAGTTAGTAAAATAGGTTTCTTTTAACACAGATCTTGAGCCTGGAACATCTTTTCAATCAGGTAGCTTTTTGTGGTCGCTGTGGTCTTTCACTCTGGGTTGAGAAGGGAAAATGGATTTTATTTGAATGGTTAATAATGAATCTGAAGAGCCTGTTTTTGTAGTTTCTTTTCTTTTAAGCTGTGAATAATTTTGCAGGGTACGGAGCCAGCCTCATGCATGCCCTGAGGCCAGCAGGCGGCCGGCTCAGGCAGCACACGCCTTCACCTAAAAAGGCGGAGGAGCGGCAGGATCCACCTGAATCCAATTACATCTGGTGAACTCCGACATCTGAAACGTTTTAAGTTACACCAAGTTCATAGCCTTTGTTAACCTTTCATGTGTTGAATGTTCAAATAATGTTCATTACAGTTAAGAATACTGGCCTGAATTTTATTAGCTTCGTTATAAATCACTGAGCTGATATTTACTCTTCCTTTTAAGTTTTCTAAGTACATCTATAGCATGATGGTATAGATTTTCTTGTTTCAGTGCTTTGGGACAGATTTTATATTATGGCAGTTGATCAGGTTAAAATTTTGTCTTTTCAGTGTGTAGTTGGCAAATAATTTCCAAAATCACAATCATTCACGGTGTCGAGGGGTTAGGGTTACATTAGAGAAAGTAAATGGAACAAATATGCATAAATCGCAAGGGTTTGGATGAAGCAGTTAATGGTGCTGAAGTTACAGCATTTCAAATTTTATTGTCATGTATTTAGACATTTTCATGTTTTTTAAAATTGCCCTTATTTTTTAAACTTTCATTACAATATATTTTGACCTTACTATGATTCCAGAGAATTCACTATTAAAAGAAAAGAAATAACACTGTGGTAGTGGCATTTAAACAATATAATATATTGTAAACACAGTAAAATAGGGAATATAATGTATGAACTTTTGACATTGGCTTGAAGCAATATAATATATTGTAAACAAAACACAGCTCTTACATAATAAACAATTTATACTGTTTGTATGTATAAAATAAAGGTGCTGCTTTAGTTTTCAGAGTGTTGTATGGTGTGGTCTTTGCCTGTGCCATTTTATGGAAATAAAGTTGGTTGCAACTGAGCTATGGTTAAAACTGCCGCACCATTAAAAAGAGAAGCTTCTCCATTCTCTGACCCTGTCCTAGCTCTCCAAACTCATCTCTCTCTCCTATCTCTCTGTCTCTACTCTAGCCATGCTACACAACACTCTATTGCCACTGCCTGCAAGGCTCGTATTTATGTAAGCTCTTAGCTTAGTTGTCATTTCTTTCAAGAGGTCTTCTCTAAGTCGAATGTGTTAAATATTCCATTAGTGGAAGGCTTTCTAATAGTGTCAGGATGTCACAAATAGAAAAGTGCTATCATTTATCAAAAATTTGTTGGTTCCCAAGAACATTATGTGTTATAATCCTATGCGATGGGTGTCATTTTGCCCTTTTGCAGGTAAGAAAACTGAGTCATGGAGACATCAAGCAGTTTATCCAAGATCACACATGATAGGGTATGGTTTCAAGACAGGAACAGATTTCAACAGATTTCAGTCATGCTGTCTGACTCTGAAAACTTAATGCTCTGCTATTCTTTCTCTTTCCTTTTTCTCAGCAAATACAGTAGAAGGCAAAACTAGGTAGCAACTTTCCAACATATTTTATTCTCATTCTCCCAAGGAAATGTGGACTTTATTTCATAGATATTCTAAGGTCTACACGTTTTCTTATGCTAGAGAGTAGCAATGACCAGTTATGTGATCTAGGAACGTGAAGTCTGTGACAGAAAGTGATCGAAGAAGAGGCTGGAAGCAGAGTGAACAAATCTCGTGGTGCTAGGCCACAGGAATCTTTCTCTAACTAGCCAGAGTCTGGAGTGTCAGCCTATGGTTGCACAAACTTGGCAAAGTTGGTCAAGAGCCAGGGAGCTAACCCTGCGATCTTAATATGAGAACCAACTTAAGACTTTTAGGTAAAAATATAATTGCATGATAAAGAGGATATAAGCGACAGAAAGTTAAATTTGAGGATAGGATGATAATATAATAATAATAATAGCTAACCCTTATATAGTGCTTAGTTTATTCTAAGCATCTTACTTATATTAACTCATAGATGAATAATAGAATAGTGGGAAATTAGACTGAAAGCAGGGTAACAAACTGCAATGATCTAGGTCAGTCTTCTCCAAACCATTTTGATTGCACACTCCATTAGAAACATTTGAGAACATAGTCCTATGTATATATGACTATTATTTATTTACATGTATAATTACCAATACATGCATTATAAAAGCAAGAAATGTTAAAAAGAAGAGATAAAAGTATAAATAGAAGCTCTAATATTTTCTTCACTTACTCAAAAGATGGTTTTACATACACACTGGAGTATACCCACACCCTAACCCCCACCCTCCATTCCCCTCCCATCCCCGCATGGGAGACCTCAAGTAAAAGGGAGAGATAATAGGATCTGAAATGACTTTAGCGTCAGAGAGGAGAGTTTGCACTCAAGGGAGATTTCAAATCTTAAGCAGGGGACTAGATGACTGATTGAATCTAAGGATTAAAAAGAGAGAGGAATCTGGACACTGAGGCTAATGACTAAAGAGAAACAAGTGTGGGTAGGGGGATGGTTTCTAGAGATGTTGAGTTCAGTTTTGAAGATGTTGAGTTTAAAGTGCCTTTGGGACATCTTGGTGGAAAATGCCTGGTAGGCACCTGGAAATACAGTTAGGAGGGGAGGTCAATATTTTATTAAGAATTAGTTATAAATGAATAATACTAATTTTATGTTGAATTACTTTTAATAAAAAAAAATATATATATAATTGTTTCTGTGAGGAACAGTATAATTCACTTGTGTTTTGTTGTGTTTTTAGATTCCATATATAGTTAAAATCCCTTGCTGCTTACCTATGTATATGTTTATTTGTATAACAGTATGGCCTTTATTATTTGGCAAATTGATTGAGCACTTCCTCCCTCCCCTTCCCCCCATAACCATATGTATTATGAGTTTTCATCCAAAATATACTCTTTGGTTATTTTGTTATACAGAATCATAAAAATAGAGGCCAGCTCTTAAAACAAAAACCAATAATATGGGATATGAAATACTTATTACTCCTAAGAAGTTATCACAAAAGAGGAAGAGGAAGAAGGAGAAGGAGGAATAAGAAGAGGAGGAGAATATTTATATAAAATACCTCTAAACAGTAATTTAAAAGTTAAAATAGTGAGGAGTTAAGGTTAGTCTGAAATGTATAACATTGGACAAGAGAGGATGAGTAAGAAAAACGAGTCAAATGGAATAAAGGTTAGATCATCAAATGGATCCAGGAGGGGACCCCCTGCACACTTGTGAGAAGCAGACTGTAAATTTAGCTCTAAGCTCTGCTCTAGAAACCTCAAACAGGAAACCAAGACTCGTTATGAGTCTCAAAGACCATAAACACAAAAACGAACTAGTTGCTCAGAAGTTAAACTATACGAGGAATTTATATTTGGGCTGGATCAAGACATGTAAGAAATGGAAAGCTACTTTTTGACATCCCTTCAAGTTGATATTCTTTAAAATATCTCCTCTACATTTATTTATAGAGGAACTGCATGAATAAGAGGTTAAAAACAACAAAGGGGGCTCACGGAGTTCCGCTTATTATCTACCATCTCAGGCAATTTGTCTCTGACCCAAAAATTCTATGCCCTTCCCAGCAAGCAAAAGCTCTCCAGTTAAATTCAGCCAAGCTACTCAGAGGAAAGTTTATTGAGTATATTGTTATTTGAGCATGCTCCTTGAAATTAACACTTCCCCAAGTGACTTCTCGAAATATTCCCTTCAACCATATGCAGTACTCCTTTTGAAAAATAGTTTTAGTAACTAAATTTTTTCCCATCTCATTCTATGTCCAGTAAACCTTATGACACAATTTTAGCTTGACACACTAGGCGCAGCCGCAGATGAGTTAGCCCTTACTCGGCTCCAACTGAGAATAGAGAGCAACGTCTCCTGTAGGTTCTCATAAAGAGGTAAGAGTGCCACGTAACACACAATGCTCTCAGTTAAGCAGACAGAGTAATAACGAATAAGACTGTTTCTATGTTCTTCAAGAAGGCACAAATCATCACAATAAAGTACAGTTTAATAAAAGCATTTCCACCAAAGTAGGGGAGGGGAAAGGGATACTGGGAGGTGAGCAATTTTTAAATGGGGTAAATGAGAAACATGGCCATTTCAGAGAATTTCTTGAGGCAATAAAAAGGAAAGAAAAGGAAGGAAAACAAATGACTATCCAAAGACAGGAGTGTCGTCATCATAATTTTTAAGCAGTTTATGCAAGTGGTACAAATATAAAAATTTAATAAGTATATTGAATAAACGTCCTCCATATGGCTCGCTACAAAAAAATAGAAACCATATTCAGGAAACTGACATCATAAAACAAAGTATTCAGGTGTTCAATAAGTTTTTAAAATTCTAATGTGAACTCCATATGTAAATTGATTTTGCACCTGTTTACCGGTTTAATGTCAATAAGAGTATAAAAATTACAAATGAAAAATAATTTTTATTAAGCATAGGCATTGTAGGATTTTTCCTTGGTAACACATTTCCCTTCTTAATCACGTTCAGTTTGCACAACTTTTAAATTACCTGGCATTTCTCAAAAGTCTAAACCAATAAAAAGCTACTATGAGATGACAAATAATCCATAAAATCCACAGAGGGATCATTGAAAGTTGACTCGCTGCAGGGTTAAAACTCAGCTTCCTATTCCAGTAGACATGACACCGGACAGTCCAGCCTGGAGCATGGTCCTGAGGCTGAAGGAGGGCATAGCTAGCAGAGAAGAGCAAGAGGCGAGCAGGGAGCCTTGGTCAGCTATAATCCAGGAGAAAGATCAGCTATATAATTTGAGGGGCCCAGAGCAAAGTGAAAATATGAGGCCCCATGTTCAAAAGGTATTAAGAATTTCAAGATGGTGACGACAAAATATTAAACCAAGCCTGGAGTCCTTCTTAGTGTGAGTCCCTGTGCAACTGCATAGTTAACATATCCATGAAGCTGGCCTTGTCCAGGAGCAAGTTCTTAGGTCCATGCACAAGAAAGTTTAGGTAAAAACATCTGCTTCTCCTTAGGCACTGGCCAAATGAGCTCTTCCTTGCCTTTCCGGGACCTCTCAGTTCTAGCCTCATGGCTGACTGTAAGAACTCAAGTCTTGAGAATGGAGTAATCATTAGCCATCAAACCGGCTAAGCCAGTGACCCTGTACTGAATTTCTCCTGTCTTAATATTGCAAACACAAAAATAGGAAAGAAAGTAGAGGGCAAGTTAAGGGAACAAAATTTATTGCCCCATGCTTCAATCCAGTCAGGTTCTTTGAACCTCAGTTCCTGCTTAAGACAGAAAGAATTTGTATCTTTAAGTTTATAGCTCACAAGGGAAAGATTTTTTTTTTTTTTCAGAATTCTGTGAACAATCCATTTTAACCAAAAGATAATCTTGGGTTATTCCAACTTATAACTGCTGTTTTTTATTAGAAGACAGAAAGGCAGAAACCTGGCTGGAGTTGGAATCTTAAACCTTGTGACAAAAATTAAGTTCATCTCCACCCATGGAAGCTTGATTTAATGAAGAGGCTTATGACACTCTCCAGAAACCCCAAAGACAAATGTCTCCAAAGCCCAAATGAGTCTTGCCTCACTTCAAGGAAACACCCAAAACTAAAAAGCAAATCTGTGGGTTTTTTTCCTACTTTGTAAAGATGAATATTTGCTCAGAGTTTGCATTTGAGCCTACAATACAATGCACTTTGGGAAGGAGCAAATGCTGCTGGGCAGAAGCAAGCCAGCCACAGGCACCTAGTCCATTGGGCACGTTGTTGAATAGTGAATCCTTGGCTTGTGTAACAAGAGCTAAACTCCAAGTACCCGACTGGACTGGAGTTTGAAAGCTGCTTTGCTTTTCAGTCATTTGCATAGTCTGCCCTGGCTTGTTTATTTGGATTACGTACTACCTTGCTTTTAAACCAAAACCAGACCGAGAAGGCAGCTTCAGAGTAACAAGCCGAGGTGAGCCTTAAGGCTGCAGCCATCCTGGCTCCACATTTAAGCCATCCTTGAAATGATGATGTGAATACAGGTTATTCCATGACAACTTGTCTCGATCTAAATGAGTAAAAATGTACTAAAGGAAATTACTACGGTGGTTGCACCTTTAGAAGAAAAAAATGACCTTTGAAACAGACCATCAGGTTGAAATTGAAGCAAGTTGCAGCTTCCCTGGCTTTGCCAAGTGTCCACGCTTTTACATGTGTGCCAACCCAAAATTAACATCTTATGGAGGTGCATTATTGAGAGTCCTAGCAGAATGAAGTAATAAGAGAACCAATAAGGTGGCTTTCCAGTAATGAACATTATTAGCCCAACACTGAAGTAGCATTCCAAAGTTTTAGAGAACCCTTCTGTGGAAAATTTGATTCACAGCATCTCTGTGAAGAGGTTATTAATTTAAAGGAGACACTGAGGCTAGGGTTTGCTAAAGATCACAAAACAATTTAGAAGTAATAATAACCCTGGTGTGGGGATTCCAAAATGGTGTCCTGGAGAACATTAGTGGCTCGAGATGTTAATAGGCACTACATAAAAACAGGACTTGGGGGTCAAACAAGTCTAAGAGATGGGAAGTTATACTAAGTTAGGGAGCTGTCTTTACAGTAGCACCACTCAGAGCCTTTACTTTACTACTGCACGTCGTACATCTCAAAGAGGGCACTAATATGCAGCATTGCCCAAATTTACTTAATCAAAGAGAACTTTTTTTCCCTAAAGCATTTCCCAGAAATAAAATTCCACACAGCACATTTTGGGGAGCACAGATTGAAGTTTCTGAAAGTGGGTCTCTACTACATCCATTTTTTCTTCAGAATTTTTAATGTTATCCTATTTGTTCAAAGCTAATTCGAGGAAAACTAAAACTTGTAACTTGTGCAACACAGAACTTCTGGTTTAAATCGCAAATCAGTTGGTTTTAGGTAATTTGTTTATTTTTCTCCTATGTGTTAATATCGTTGAAAACATTTCTTAAAAAGATGAGTTTCCATGTATTTAGAGATCAACCAGGTACTCTAACCTAACCTCAGCTTCACTACCACACACCAGAGTATGCATAAATGAAGAAATTTTACTTGTAATAAGTAAAAAAGAATAAAGCCCCATCTCAAAAGTTTGAAACCTTCCAACTTAATAGGAAACAGAATGGAGATGGACAATATATCCTCTTGTTCTCTCATAAATCTGTGTCTTAGGTTCTTGTATAAAGCAGACTAAAAATAGATGCTTACTGGATCGGTTCATTTAAAAAACTAATCATTTTATTCCCTTTTCCTAAAATTCGAGACTCATATAATCACCAGCCATCTCCTCTTGGATTCTAAAATTCAACAGAAAAATATCACTTATTGAACAAATGCTATTGAGTCCTTCAGGAGACAACCTCTTTGAGGAAAGGCTCATACCTTGCTCCATCCAGCTGGTACTTTCGCATATGAATGGTTTTTTTCATGAGCCAAAATGTCACTGTCTGCTCAGGTAACAAAGAAATGGCCTTGGAGAGAAACTCTAAAAGTTGTTCTTTTATACAACTATTAGTGATTTTTTTTTTAATCTCTGGAAGATCCTAGAATAGACTTTAGAAATTGGATACCTACTACTGTCAAATTGCAGTCTAACAGGATTACAGGTTAGTCTTGGGTCTCAAGTTACAAGTTATAAAGATGTGAAGACCATCATTTGGAGAAACACAGTTTGTAATATATACTCTAACAACCTCTTTGGGGCCCCAAAATATGAAGGTAGCTACTTCGCAATGTGCAGAGACTGGTACACACAAAACAGTACCCAATAAATGTTTGTGGTAATGGTGGTTATCACTCTTTAAATATGAAGAAAAAGAAAAAAAAATAGTCAATAATTATTTGAAAGGAAATTCAACCTCACTAGTTAGCACTCAGATAAATGCAAATTTAAACCAAAATGGGATACCATTTTTCAGTCACTCTAGCACAGTACCAAGCATTAGAAAAAATGTGAAGCAATGGACATGTCCATCCACTGGTAGTGGGGATATAAATTGATACAACTGAGTTGGAAAGGAGTTTCACATTATCTTGAAAAGTTGAGCATACACATCCTCTATGACTCAGCAATTTCATCACTAGGTATATACTCTAAAAAATTTTGCATATAATGCTTCAGGAATCATAAGCAAGAATGTTTGCAGCCGTGTTGTTTATAATGAGTTAGAAACAACCCAACTGTTTATCTACAAGGTACTGGATAAATAAATGATGGTATATACACACAAGAGAATACTATACAGTAGTAAAAACTAATGAACTACAGTTGTAGAAATCAAATAGAGTGAATTTTAGAAATACAATGTTGAAGTGCAGGAGGCTACACACAATATGACTTTATTTTCAAAAGGGACAAAATTAAATAATATACCATTTGGGGACACAAAAAGGCAATGGTTTCTTTGCGAAGATGGTGAGGAATGAAATGGGGAGGCACCCATCAAGGTTTTAGAAGAATAGATGATGTCCTATTTTTGAAGCTGGGAGGTAGGTTCAAGAGTGTTTATTTTATTTCTCTAAATAGATTCTCTTGTATGCACAAATTACTTCTAATAAAAATGAAAATAAATCATAATATTCAAAGCAGAAAAATCATTAAGGAATATGATCAGGTGATCTCCAAAAGAAGAGATGTCAATGAGTAATATACTGATTTTTAAATCTTTAGATTTACTAGCAATCAAATAGTTGTAAAATTTTTTATTATAAATTTTTAAAATGAGTAACATTTTAATCAGATGGGCAAAGAATTTTTTTAAGTAGTACTTAATGCTGTGTTAACGCAATGAGATGGACATAGTTATACTCTGCAACTAAAAGTGTAAATCAGAACTTTCTAAAAAGCTATTTAGTGATACATATAAAAAAGCCTTAACATTTGTTCCTTTGACTCAATATCAAAAAAATCACAAAAAATTTAGTCAAGGTTTAGACTCAATACAGCATTGTGCACAATAGCCCAAAATGCAAAACATTTATCCATTCATTTGACAAATATTTGTTGAGCACCTACTATGTACCATATAGTGTTTAGGGTACTTGCAATACATTGGTGAACAAAATTAACAAAAATCTCTACCCTGCTGGAATTTAAATTACAGAGGGAAGAATAGATAATAAACAGCAAACTTACTAAATAACTAAAGTAAAATAGTACAGGACAAAATAATAGGTGCCATTATAAAAGAAAAAGCAGAGGAATATAAGGGAGATCAGGAGTGGCTGGAGGGGAGAAGCAGTTTGCTTCATTAAGAAGATAACTCATGAACAAAGATTTGAAGGAGGTGAGATATCCAGGTAGTGGGTCTTTGGGCATTCCAGGCAGAGAGAACAGCTCATTCAAAGGCCCAGGGGCACAAGATTGTCTGTCAATTAGAGAAACAGTGGAGAGTCCAGGGTATCTGAAGTGGCCTGAGCAAGAAAAGGAGTAGGAGATGAAGCCAGAGACTAGGAGGTAAGTTTAAAGGGCCTCAAAAAACTTAAGCTTTTACTCTTAGCAAAAACAGGGGACCCTTGCAGCATTTGGAGCAGAAAGCCTTGATGTGACATATTTTTAAAGTTTCCAAATGTTCAAACAATAGGAAAATAACTAAATAAATGACAATAAATCCTGTGCTTTTTTAATAGTAGAAGCTTAGAAAACATTTAGCGAACAAATAAGTATAATGGAATATTATGCAACTTTTAAAAGTTATAATTTCAAAGAATATTCAGTGACCAGGAAAAATGCTTATCATATATAGTAAATGAAAAATCTGATTAAAAATTATATGTAAATTATGGCTCCAATTTTAGATATATAGCTAAATAGACAGATAGATAACAGAAGAAAATAGATTAAAAACTATAGTGAAATACCGTCAAATATGAAATAGTTTTAAGTGGTGATCTGTAGGTGTTTTTATAGTATTTGTTATACTTTTGAATTTTCTATAATATTAATGTATTACTTTTATAATCAGAACAATAAATGCAATTTTTTAAAGTTCTACCATAACCACATGGTATTCTTCATGATTTCTATGTGATGGGCAGAAAATATGTCCATTGATCAAAATTATTAGATATTTTCTGGGTTTCCTGGAAAATAGAAGGTATTTGATATTCATTGGCTGAATTTAGCAGCAGGCAGCCTGCAGTTCATCAATGTGGCTGTCACCAGTAGTTCAATAAATTCATTGGAATCACTACAGAAGAATCTCTAGTGGAATCATGGAAACAATTTGGCTAGTAAAAAACAAATGATTAAAAAGTCATTACATTATCTACAGAGGCAGGAAAAGAATCGCCTAATTTAACCGCAAAAGTCACTACAAAAGACCAAAATAATTACAGCGTAAATGGATACCCAAAATAAGGGAATCATTTGATTTTAATGATACCTTGAGAGAAAATTATGGGGCAGGGTGAGTTTGCCAGAACCATGTAAAACAGGTCATTAGCACCCTCATTGGACTTAATTCACTGCTCATTTGAATCTGAGGCATCCCTCCTGGGAGCACCTTCTGGTTAATTTCATTTTGGTGTCTGAGTCTGATGTCTTCAAATGCCTGAGTCTCACTCAAGGCATGCAGAGGACAGGTTTCCCATGAGACACATCTCCTTTTAAGTTCCTACAAGGCTCAATTTGTAGCAAGATTTCAGCCTTCTGTAGCTGAGAACATGTTGAAACACCAGAAAAAAAATGTGGTAATTTGGTCCATGAGACATATGGAGCGATAAACAAAAAAGAGTCCTAAACAGAACCAAAAGTGGGATTCCCACAAAACATTTTAAAAGCTCCCAGAAGCTTGCTTTCTCTCCCTAACGAGAAGGTTCCTTGTCCACTAGTTCCCGAGGAGCTGGAGGGTGCTCTTGTATAACTAAATCTTCAAATCCAAAGTGTCTTATCTAGCAAAGGTGGCTGTAGAATTAAATTGTTGCTCATTTATTTAATCATGTAACATATTCACTGAGTTTCTACCACGTGCCACGTTTAAAGATGAGTCCCTGCATTAAGAAGTGAATTGTTTAGGAGGGAAAGCAGATAATTTGTTAGGCTTCTGTGGGGCGGAGGGTGCTGTGGGAACACAGTGAAGAGGTGTGGCTAGGGTAGACAGAGATGGGTAAGTTTCCTTCTACAGGAAATGCTTCGAATTAATTCCTAAACAAGTTAGACAGGTGGAAAAGGAGGCGATGGGAGGGTTTCTATAGTGTCTGACAAAACAGTCCACAAATAACCCTGATACTGCTGAGTTTTATTCTTACCGCCGTTGTTATATTTTTATGAAAATAGTTTTTCCCTGTAATTATAAATGCAATGCATGCAAAGCACAAAGTTCTTATATTTCACTAGTTCAAGACAATAAATCTTACACTCCAAAGGTCTTGATCTGGGATTTTAGCCTGCGAGTAGGATCATATCACAATTTTTTTTCAGCCAGAATTCTTATAGGTGAGATTAATTGAAACAGAAAACAGCAAGCTTCTATATTAAATTCTCTCTTTTGAATAAAAAGGCAATAAATTCTCCTTCTGCAGAGATTAGAGGTGAGCTTTTGGAGCTACCTGGTCATATTACTAATGGAGATCCAGGAATTTTAAGTCCTTCCTTGACCACCACTTTCCTTATTGCAGAATTTCCATACTCATAGGAAATAAGAGACAAACTGAAACAAAATCTCAATTTATTGACATCCATGCAAGTCCCAATACCCCAGTATAGGGCTTATGTGGAAGTTTAAATAAGATTTCTTGTTTTCTTTCTCCGTTTCCTCCAAAATACAAATAATGCTCAAGTATGATTTCCAGGAGAAAGAAGCTGAAACCAAGAGAGATAGAAAGTGAAGGAGAGAAACAGATAAAAAGTGTAAATTCTGCAAAACGACTGTCATCTAGTTTACCCACTAGCTTTTTGTTAAAATAATAATAATAATAATAAGTTATTAGGGTGTCACAAACAAACCCACAAATTCAAAAACTTATCCGATATAATTTCTGGTGGATGCCTACCTGGTGGGTGACCAGCTTTTCCTCACACAATGACTAAGGGACCCAGGCTCCTCTCATCTTCTATCTCTGCCTCTAGAATTATATGACTAATTCTCTATAACTGGATAAGCTCTGTATAACAAATCCAGGGTGATGAACTCAGCCTCATTCAGAGGTGGGATGATGCATAGCAATGCTTAAGTGAAGTCTAGAAAAAATGGTTGAGAATCCCATTTTTATTTAAGTCTAGGCTTAAAGGAAAAGAAACTAATAAGCACTAATGAGGTCATTACTCTTACCTTATTATTCTACCTGTTTTATCACGACTGTTATTATTCATTACTAGATATCTTATTATCTCATTTCTGAAGCTTTTAAAAATAAGATTTATATTACCAATTATTTTAAATGCAGGGAAGATTGCAGAAAATAGAAAGATCCTCTGGCTTACCAGAACAAGCCTCCAAGAGAACTTTGGGCATGAAAGACCTCTGGAAGAAATGTTTTGGTAACAGCATTGTAAATGATGTTTTGTCTAGTATCCTGGATTAAGTATCTCAAATAGGAAAAGTGGCCCAAAGGCTGCTTCAAACTCTTGGGAGTGCCTTGAGGTCGGTAGGGTCTTTCTGAAGTGGAAAAAGATCCAAAGACCCAGGGAGAACCAGGGGTGATACTGTGGGTGTGACAGGAAGGCAGTGACTCTGGAATGCCCTCCAGGCCAGCCCCAGACATTAATGAAAGTAAAATCCCACACCCTTCCTCACCCACCCCTCTCCACAGCAACAATGTACACAAGTTCTTGGGTGTGACCAGAATCCCTTTGGGAGAAGGAACGGTGGCAATTTAGGTTCCAATGATTCTCCTGATTGGGAGCTACAAATTAAAGGCAGTCTTCTGCTATTGCTAAAATTGTTACCACATCTTCAAACTTATGGATTAGCCTAGGATTACTTGAAATTGTAATAAGACTTACATGGAAAATACTTTTCTGAAAACAAGGATACAAAGAATCAGATATTTCTCCTTACCGGTCTGAAAAGATATCTCTTTCTCAGTTGTAAATCAAAAGATATAGATAGACCATCTAAAGAGACTGTCATAAACTCTTAAAACAATTATGTTGAACACATTTTTCTAAGCCAAAATTTAGGAAAAAGCTCTCCTTT
>NW_006443138.1:3614580-3615314 GCF_000325575.1 Pteropus alecto | reverse complement strand
CTTTCCCTTCCTTTCCCTTTCCTTTTTTCTTTTTTTTTAATTTCCTGAAGAATTCAGTCCTAAAGCCATCAGGTGGGACAGACCAAGGTGGGCTTCCACACTGGAGATAGGAGAGGGAAGAGAGCTGCAGGGTCCAGAGCAGAGTGCCAGAGTCCAGGTGAGAAGAGAAGGGGTCCACACATTGAGAGACAGCTACACTGGGGTCTCAGAGTCCAGATGGGGTGAAGAGGGATCCACCCGTGGGGACACTTCCACACAGAGTGTCAGAGCCCTGAAGGTTGAGCAGCACCAGTGGCCAGAGACAGAGCAGATGAGGAGGGCACCAACCAGGAGGTGGTTCAGTGTGGATGTCAGAGCCCAACCAGGGTAAGGAAAGGCCACACAGAGGGGCAGCCCAGTGGAGGGTGAGGGAGCCCCAGCAGGGTATGAGGGTGTGAAGGCTGACCATACACAGGAAGGGGTGGCAGTAGAGAAGGGAGATCAGTTATGTTCAAGAAGATAGATCGAATCAGCAAATATATTAAGGATAATGGGAACCAACCATGTCTCTCATTGTCAGAAAAGGAAGCTACAAATATGAACCCTGTGATGTTGGTGTTAGAGTAGAATCAGAGGTATGGATGTGAACTCATAGTTTCCATATACAAAGCTAGTTATAGAAAGAAAGATGTGTGTGTGCGTGTGTGTGTGTGTGTGTGTGTGTGTGTGTGTGTGTGTGTCTATTTCTCCTCAGA
>NW_006443138.1:3610974-3614558 GCF_000325575.1 Pteropus alecto | reverse complement strand
GGAAAGCACAAAATGAGCCTGGAGTATCTTAAACCAGAATTTCTTAAAAGAAACACTCAAAGAATCACGAAGATGTGTCAAAAGCACACAGAAGCCAACTTACAAGGGGTCCACTGACCAAACTGAGAGACAATTAAATTAGAGCACCTAAAGAAATAATGACAGTAATGCACGATAGCCCATTAAATAAATAGGAAGGAAACTATGAATCCATACAGAATTAATAAATGAACAAATTGAAAGTTTGATGATGAATGGCATATTTACATAATTTCATATTATCTTCCTCCCAAATACCTATAATTATAAGTAACATTACAGTAGAGAAATCAGGCACATATCACCTTAATCAAGTAATCAAAGTGAAAATTACCAGTCATAGGACAAATTAAAGTCCTGTGTATCTGATAGGATGCAATGAGAGAAATACAGCCTCGCTTCCGTGGTTTTGCTACCAAAAATGAATAACCAAAATCTAATCATGAGAAAAAAAACAGGGAAACCCAAATTCAGGGGCAGTCTACTAAATAATTGGCCTGTAATCTTTTAAAGGTGAAGGTCATGAAAGTCGAAGGAAAATCTGAACTGCTGCCGGCTGAAGGAAACCAAAAGACATGATAATTAAACGCAATGCATGACCGTGAACTGGATCTTATCACAATAAAGAGCATTATTGACACAGTTGGTGAAACTATAATGGAAATTGAAGTTTAGATGATAGTGGTGCTTCTCAGTTAATTTCCAAAATCAGACAGTTGTAGAGTCCTTGATGTGTGTAATACACACTAAAATATTCAGAGATGAGGGGCATTAGGTGGGCAAACTTACTCTCAAATTGTTTAGACGAAATGTTTTCATACCACCGTTGCCACCTTTCTGTAAGTTTGTGATTCTTTAAAAGAAATTTTCAATATTTTTTTGTACCAAGACAAACACGTCTTATGGTGTCAACGGAATACCTGACAGCAAGGCTGTCCTGGAAATGTCAAGGTGTCTGGCTGTGCTCGTCACTGTTGGTAAGACAGGACCTCTGGGGCAGTTCTTTCGGCTATTTCAAGAGCAGCTGGGCCTTTACACCTGTTTGGTTTTCTCTCCATCATGAGCTCTTGTCCCAGATGATTCACATTTGTTATTAACATGGTTTCCCAGGCTTGAAAATCCATCCTATACTTAAGAGAACTTAGAACACAAAAGGCCAGGCCCCTGTGCATTGCGTTTCCTTGCCAGAGTAGCATTGAGATGGTGCCACCAGCTGACATCTGTAGACTGTGTGGGTGCAGCGGCTCACTTCTGAAGGCGACAAATGGTTGGTGCTGGGAAATCAGAGGAAAGCCATTCCTTCCTTTTTCCATTGAACGAATATTTACGAAGTACTTATTATGAGTCAGACATTGCACTCAAAGCAAGGGATGGAACTGTGAATAAAAACACAATCCCTCTCCTCAAGGAAAACACAACCTAGGGCACCTTTTAAGACAACATTTTTTAGTTGAACTGTAACATACACAACAAAGCACACAAGTCATAATTGCACTGCTCAGTGAATTTTCCCAAACCAAACACACCTGTGTAACCAGCACCCAAATCAAGAAAGGGAATATTACCATATTACCATCACTTAGAATTTATATTTTTCTTTATGATCACTCCCACTCCTCCCCAACCGCCTGGCTGGTTTTCACCAGAAGCACTTCACTTCTAAAGGAGATTTAAAGAAGGAAAATGAAGTACTACTGGTCCTTCCAAAACAGAACTTCTCCTGGAGGACTAAGATCACACAGCGCTAACATTGTATCTCTGTGCAGTGACCTGATTCTGCTTTTCCATAGTGCTGGAGTTGCTGATTAATGGATGACAGTTTGAGCCTTGCCTGATACAAACCTAAACAATAATGCCCATATGAAAGGTTTGAGCCAGGCGGCTGAATTCAGTTGCCAGCAGGGGGCCCCCGCGGAAATCCAGCCTGGTCCTTTCTGTCAGACCAGATGCAACATGGCGGGTTGCTGTGCTCATTCGTCTCACACAAAGGCCTTGTGGCATCTCTGAGCGTGTGAGTTGTTTGGATTGGGAAAGTGAGTGGAGAAGTGTAGTGAGCTTTATCTATGGATCCAATGGCAATTCGTAGGCTTGCGTGAGGCTTAGGTGTCTCAAAAGGTTCTTTATCAGGAGGTCTAAAGGAAGGTTCCTCAATTTCCCCGGGTGGCGCTGCTTTCTTGGGGCCTCTCGCTTCTGTGTCAGCCAGTCCCCCTTCTGTCTCAGAGACTGTTAAACTCAAGTGCCCTATTATTTGTGTAATATTAAGCCCCGTAGAGCTCAAGAGGAAGTAGGTGTATGTTCTCAGGTCAGTTAAAGCATCTCTAGTTTTGTTTTGTTTTGTTTTTTAGAACATTTGAGTAATCGTAGGGCCGGTGAACCCAGAACTGTTGGGCTCTCTCACCCTGCAGGCTGCCCAGGGCTGTCCATTCCCCATGGTGGTTGTAGTTTCTTTCCTCCACGATCCTTTCTTCTACCCTCTTCCTTTTCCTCTCATTTTGGCCAGACCTTCCTTTTCGCTTTTATCTTCCTTTTCTTTCTTTCTTTTTCCTTCCTCCCTACTATTGTTTTTAAGGATTCTACTTAGGTCTCATCACTTGTAATTTCACAAAGAATGGAAAGAAAGGAAGACTTTGCCTCAGAAAAGTGGCAGGAAGGGGAAGAATACTCATGTAGATGGCAATGTATGTCACATTTAACAAATAAAAACTAGAGACACATATTGCTATTGTAAGGAAAGAAAATTTCTTGTCTACTGTCTTATGGTCTCCAGCTGGGTCTAAGAATTAGACTGACATAAGGGAGATTAATGAGGTGGGAAACATACAAGTTTTAACTATTATTTTTTTATATGTACGTTCGAGCCCTCACAAGGAAAACGAAGACCCAAAGAAGCAGCTAGAGTCAAACCCTTATACATTAAATTGGACAAGGAATAGTAAATTGTGAGAATGTGACAAGGCAAAGGGACTTGGGCTAGGGTAGTTAGGGTAGAAAGATAAGAATTAGTTTAACAAGGTTTGCTTGCACAAACTTCTCTCGGCCTCAACTCCTCATCCCTGGTGATAAGAATGTTTCTTTTCTCCTGGTACGTGGAGGACATCTTCCATATGCGAGTTTCGAATCCTGCTTTCAGAAAGAAAAAGGAAGTTCAGGGGGCCCTTCTTGCATCTGCTGTTTTTCAAATGCTTTTAACTCAAAATGATTAATATGCCAAAGCATATTAATACGAGATGGTGTATTCTGAAGTCTTCCACTATGTAGGAAATATTTTACATGAAGTTTTTCTTTTAAAGAGAATGTTGAGGAAGTGGCTAGAAGAGATGACTAAGAGTTATGTCTATGGGGAGGAGTAAGATACCTTTAAAGTTATAGAATATTAAATTGAGGGCATTTCCAGAATTTAGAGAGTTTTGAAACATCATTCCATCCAACATCTTCATTTTACAGATTAGAAGGCAGATCCAGAGATGCTATCTGATTTGCCTAATCAGATTTGCACTAGTACTCAGTGGCGGGAACCCACATCTGCAGCCTCCCAGTACCGTGCT
>NW_006443138.1:3597142-3610897 GCF_000325575.1 Pteropus alecto | reverse complement strand
CTCGTGATTGTTCTTGTAAATTGGAAAAACACACAAACCAACTTCTTCCTAGGTGTCTTGCTTAAGTGGCAAGTTCCAGCAAGTTGAGAAATTAAGAATTACAGTATTGTTTGCAAAAGCATCCATCAGAACTTATTCCAGGCTTCAGAAGCACAATACAAAGGAATCTTCTCCCTTATACCTTAAATTATAGGCAGCACATTTAGTGAGGTTTCCCTAACTTACTTGTTTTGGAAGTGTTGAAACTTTTCTGAGGAGTTCAATCTTTTCGTCTTCCTGTGGTTTGTTTGAAATTCATTACCCTCTTTCATCCCCTGTGATCCCTTTCTCTCTCTCCCTCTTCTCAACCCTTCCACCCCACCCCAGTCCCATGTCAAGTCTGAAGGATCTTGAAGGGAAATCTCACAGTCACTAAGGACTTATCATCACCAAGATTGATCCCATATGGTGTCAGATGAAGAGTGAGGCTACAGCTCTTGAGTACTCCACAGGGACAATGTGGGAGGGAACACAACTCGTTTCTCTTCGTTCTCCATCCCTGAGATGAGCTCAGCCTGCTAGAAACAAGAATTTCTACTCCCCCGGCTTCAATAGAGCTTCCAGCCATGCTTTTCCCATTTCTTCTACTCCATTTCAAGAGCAATAGAATTCAGAGGTTTGAAAGGCTTACAAATATATATATTTCATCTGATCCCTTGCCTACAGAATTCATGCTCCAATTTACCTTTGAGTTCTTGCCTGTTCTTACTAATTCAATTATTCCTTTTCTGTCTATAAATTATATCTGGATTTTTTTTCTTTCCTCTAGTTTGTTTAGTTTCCAGGATGGAAGAAATCTCATCTAAGCTCTAATTACAACACCAGCACTAACCTGTCATTTGTTTCCAAGATATTTGAAGAGTTATCTCACTGAGTTCTTCTCCTTCAAGCTGGTTTCTCAGAATGTCAGTGGAGATTTCCAGAAGTTTCTTCCATTAGCTATGCATTGATCTGGAATCTGAATGTTTTCCCCAAGGTGATGTGCTACGATGGAGGCAGGAAGGCACAAGAGTAAGTAAGCACAGGAAATTCTGGGCTAAAATGGCATACACTCATCCCCTTCAAGATTATCCCTATGGCATTGGTTCTTGAGACATCTTGTCCTCGGCTACAAAATGGCAACTATTAATAATGTGTTGAGCTTGTTTCTTTTAAAGAAAGAAGTGACTTACTGTTTGGTTTCTTCCCATGGTCTTTGTTTGGTCGCCTGTGTTTGGAGAAGCCAGGAAAGGCTGCCTGAAGAAGGAAGATTTGTCTGGCTCCGCTAATTGCTTGCCCAGTTACCCTAGCATCACAGCTCATGCCAACAGCCACACTATTGAAGAGACAGCCAGAATTGGACATGAAAGGGAAAGGACACATAAAAGCAATTCTGTTCTAGTAAACTGCTTCATAGCATTCAAAGGAAGGGAAAGACAAACAACTCAAAATACAACCTTAAAATGTGCTCATCAAGAAACAAACTGCCCATTGGGGGCCTTTGCAACTTTGTTCTAATGCAAAGTTCAGTGTTACACTGAAGTACTGAGTTATGGAAAGCCAGGCAGCGGTGGAGCAGAGCAGGCACTCTCGCCCTGTCCAGTGCAGCTCTGAAAAAGATTCACCACGTAGATGATGGACTTGCCACATGTTGAAGATTTACTTTAATTTCATGAATTCTTTCCCTTTTTTTTCCCATACATACGCACAAAAATTTGTAATTGTGGCGATGGGAAAATGTCTGTAACAATTTTAACATATGTGAGATTACCCAAGAGGTGTATCATATTTAGACGGTTTCAGAATTTCATTAATCCACCTTCCAGGAATGTGATATTTTACAGCTTGTACTTGTATACCCTACCAAGACAGACAGCTAATTCTTAGCAGACACTGAAGAACAAGCTCTCATTTTGCAACATGCTTCTCACATTTCTCTAGTTGTTCAAACACAGAAAAGTAACTTATTGGATGCTCGACTCATGGCTTTGCATCCAGATCCCCTTCAGAAAACCAGTATCCAGATTCCCTTCAGAAAATAAGTAATTTCTGCTTGAATAAAATTTACATAGGATGTGATTCAGGGCCAGATATTATAACTGACTGGACAAGAGTGGCACCTGTTAATTTCTCTTTGTTAGAATTGCTATACAAACTTCAATTTCCAAGATATAAACTATATTATATCACTGAGTTGAATTGTCTCTGCTAGACAGACCAGGCAAATTCCGGCAATGAATTTCCAGGGATGACCATTTACAACTGTCCTTTACCTAAATATTAAGTAAGAATGCCACTCTTTTTTAGATAAAAACAATTATTACCCATGAGCCTCCGTGCTTTTGAGCTAAATGCCATTGTTAACCTGCGGACTTTTTTTTTTAACTTGGAATGTGATCTCTGAGTGTCTTATTGAATCAAGACACAACTTCAAATGAGTATCTTTTTGCTCCAACCTGATTCATTGAGGCTCTGCCAACAAAACAAGCATAGATTTGAATATAAACTGGAAATGTTTCACCATAATTCAGGGCTAAGTGCCACCACTGTCCAAAATTTAGAGATATGGAGAACTGCAAACAAAATTTAGCTCATCGCCTTTTACTAGACGCCCAAATAATCCCCAGGAAAGTTTTTAAAATTTAAAAAGAAAAAGAATCAGAAATTATTAAGTACTTCCAGTGCCAGCAAAACAGTATTAAGCACACCTTGACTAAAGGCGCTAAAAATTTGATGGTAAAACAAACTATATAAATTCCATGATCCTGCCCCATTTTCATAAGTCCTCTTACTGCGATCACTACTGTTCCTTTTCCCTGTCTCACGTGGCTGCAGGAGTGCTGGTCTCCTTGCTGTGTGCCAGTCACACTCCCTCCATAGGTTAATTGCTATTCCCTCTGCCCAGGACACTCATGCCCATATGTCCAAATGGCCAGCTCAAGCACCTCCTTCAATCCTTGGCTCAATCTCATCTTCTCAATGTGGCTGACCCTGACCACTCTAGTTAAAACTGCAACCTGCCCTCCAGCCCCACACTCCCCTTCTCACTTCCCTTGCCCTTCTTTTTCTTCTTTAGTAACATTTATGATTTTCTAATATACTATACAATTTACTCGTTTTCTATGTCTACTAGTTCTCCTTCCACCCCCAACCCTCCCACTAGAATGTAAATTTCACAAAGATGGAAGTCCTTGTTTTGACCACTGTTATAACTAGTGTGTATAGAATAGTCCCCAGTACGTTGTAGGTGTCCCTTAAATATTTGTTGAATGTATAAGCAAATGGCCCAAGGAAGCAGAAGGCGATATTAAAGATAATCATAGAGGAAGGAAGAATATCTCTCTCAACCAACAAAAAGTATGAGCTCCTCCCTTGCTGGGGAAAGCTTTTGAGGGCAAAAAGGGGAGCAAGGCAAAGAAATCAAACTGGAGGGCACTGGCTCTCAGGGCTGAAACCCCCTGGGAAAAAAGGACTGGTGTGTGGGGCAGGTGGTGCTGGTTATAGGGTTCTAACAGTCTTTTTAAAGATTTTGAACCATACACCTCTACCTGCAATGAAATATGACAGATCTGATTCTACAGGAGAATTTAGCAGAAGAAATACACTTGCTTTTAAATGGCATCCCCGATGACCCTTCAACAAAATCTACCAGTTTGCAACCTTTGTCTCCACATACAGAGGAGCTTCTAACCAATATTAAATACAAACTTTCCGTCAAGGATCATCAATTACGTCAGGAAAGTCTGGGTGGGGGTGGGGGTGGGGGTGGTGACAGACAAAACAGAGGCAATAAAAATAGAAAAAGAAAACTTTAAAAAAAACTGATCAAAATTTAGCTTCAAAGATGTTAAGTTCAAGAACTATTGATAATTGCAAAAATTGGAAAGTTTTAATATTGTCATTAAAGTGCTGATTAAATCAAATTTGATGCTATGGAATGCCATTTTAAGCCTCCTGTATTTCTCTTCTAAATACTACTTTTTTTCTTATTACCTCATCTCTTTTTGTTCTGTTTTTGGGAAGATTTCTTTAACCTCACCTTCTAACTCTCCTGTTAAATTTTTTATTTCTACTGTCAGATATTTCATTTCCAAAACATGTTCTTATTCTCTGATTATTTTTTTTTAATGTGCCCTTGTCTTGTTTCAAGGGTACAATATCTTCTCATCTCACGTATTAATTTTAAGGCTTTTTTTTTTTTTAAGTTTTCTTCTGCCCCCTTCATTGTATCTATTTTATCTGTTCATTTTTCCTGTTTATTTGTTTTGGACTCTGGATTTCACACAGACAACTTTCCTCACATGATCCTTGATTGAAATATTGTATTGAAACACTGGTTAGAAGTCCTCCGTGTGTGGAGACAGGGCTTGCCAACTGGTGGATTTTGTCAAACAGTCATTGGGTGGCACCTGGCCATAAATGTAAATCTTTTCCATGGACAGGTCAGATTTCCCTCCAGTATGTGATTTAGAGGTTTACGCCTGGCTGCTGTTGTCCTAAGAACCAAATTGGGGGCTCAGAATTTTACCATTAACCTTTATGACTTTGAATTGTTCCCTATTTTTCATATGATTCTTCACCACCACTGGTCCCCAATGTGCCCGTATCTAAAGACCTTTCCCAGAAATAAGCTTCTCATCTTATGCCAAGGTGAGGGAAGAGTAGTTGTTTGGATGCATGGGTGGGGAAGGAGATCTAGAGTTCAAAACACTTTTTCAAGATTTGAACCATGGACCTCTGGCTTCAATAGAACATGATAGCTCTGATTTCCTCAAGGGAATTTGGCAGGAGGAATCAGCTGCTTTTAATTGGTTTCCACACTCTAGGCTTAGTTTTCAGCCTTTTCTTATTTGCTCAGTGAGTTATTGTATCAGTTAGCTGTTGTTATGTAACAAAATACCCCCAAAATTCAGTGGGTTAAAACAATAATCACTTATGATTACTCATGAGTCTATGGAACAGCTACATGATTCTTTGTCTTTTAGCCGGGCTTCCTTAGGCATCTACAGTTGGGTTCAAGCCTGGAAGGCAGTTTTGGCAATCTTGGCTGGGTTCACTCATATACTTGCAGTCTTGACTGGGACAACTGGACTTACTCAGTTCTGGCCCATATATTCTGTCATATTTCATCAGGTTAGCCCAAAATTGTTCATGGCAGAGGCAGGCATTTTTAAATTCAGGGCAGAAACACACAGGCCTTTCGAGGCCTAGGCTGGATAGAATTTCTGTCCCTTTCTATTGGTCAAAGCCATGACAAAGCAAATTCACATTCAAGAAACAGGGAAACAGACTGTAGCTCTTGCTGGAAGGATCTGCAAAGTCACATTGCTATGGGCATAAATAAAGGGTATAAAAAACGACTGTACTGTACTTATTTTTGCAGTCCATCTATCACAGTTACTTCTAAGTGATTAGTTTTTCAGCACCAAAAAATGTTGACTTCTCTTGCCAGTAGTTGTTTCTGTTCTCATTTTCATTGTTGTGGTTTATGCCTCCTTATTCCTTTATTCATTCATCTATTTATACAACGAACATTTACAGATCTACTAGCATATCAGGCACTGTCCTACAAACTGAGAATAGACATGAATAAGATAATAAAAATCCCTGACCTCCCATTGCAGAGTTTACATTGTAGTGGAAGGAGATAAACAATAAACAAAATATATAAATACGTTTTATGGTTCTCAAAGGTTATAAATCCTATTGAGAAAAATTAAGCAGAGAAGTGGAATAAAGAGCGTTAGGCATGTGCATTCTTAAAAAGGATCATGGTTCAAGATTTTGTCATTTTGTGAGACTTGAGGAGGAAGTAAAAGCAAATACATGTGTTCTGTCCACAAAGTTTAATCTGCAATCGCCCCAGTGAAATCTAATGTATCCATTAAAAATTAAGTTATGGAAGACTATTTGACTTTCAGTCAAGATATATTAGAGAGCTATGCTTTAAGGCACCCTCCCTACTCTAGTCACACAGCAATGATAGATAAAATACAAAAAAAAAAAAAAAAGACAGCCTAGCCATATTTAAATAGAAGATCATCATTTTGTGGACCGCAGACAGAAACACAAAACAGAAAGTAGGGTAAAGATGTAGTTAGTCTGGGACCTGAGCCAGGTTCAGTGCTCAAATCCAGAGACTGAAATATGGTTTCCTGCCCTTATAAAAGACTGAAAATGCTTTAATTAACCACTTCCTGAGGCTATGCCATACTTTATGCCCACTTATCTACGATGGAAGGAGAATGCAAATATGTACAGCCTCAAATCCAGGACTGAGTTGTCCATGTGCTTGTTGATAAGATGTACTCTCTCTTTAGCATCGCCACAGGGCCGGATCCTAAATCCCCAACACAAGACCTGGTTTTGTAATAAGGATCCTTGGAGAATTAGATGGAGGCAACCATGAAATGACTACTGAGGGTGGGATAAGACCAGAGAGAGAAAGCAAAACCAAAGAAGAAACAGAAAAACTCCATTTCAAGGTGAGCCTATACCTCAACATTTCAAAATATATGAGCAAAACTAAGAAAAATAGTTAATAAAATCTATAATCAAGAGATAAAATCTATCCAAGCAAAATAAAATTGGACTATTTTAAAACATCTTTAATATAAGTGTGTTTATGGTCTTCAAAAAGATAAAAGAAGTCATAATAACTACAAAAAGAACAACGAATTATGTAGCAAAAACAGCCAGAAATGAAATCAGAACAGATGGATAAGAAAAAGAACAATTAGAAATAAAATGAAATATATAGTCATTGAAATAAGACATCCAATAGATGACATAAATTCTGGGCTGGACAGAGATGAAGAGAGAAATATAAATTGGGAGATAGTACTGAGAAATTAAGATATGCGGATGACACCATCTTACTGGCAGAAAGTAGCAATGATTTGAATCAACTTCTGATGAAAGTTAAAGAAGAAAGTGCCAAAGTGGGACTGCATGTGAACAACAAGAAGACAAAAATCATGACTACAGAAGAAATACACAACTTTAACACAGACAATGAAGACACTGAAATTGTGAAAGATTTTGTTTAGCTTGGTTCAGACATCGATTCAAATGGAGACTGCACCCAAGAAATCAAGTCAGGAGGCAGAGAAGAGGAAGGGCAGCAATGGAAGGATTAGGAAATATCAAAAGTAAAGATGTGTCATTAGAGACCAAGGCTAAGATCATCCATGTGCTCATATTCCCAATTACTATGTACGAATGTGAAAGTGAAGAAGGGTGACAGGAAAAAATGGATTCATTTTGAAATATGACGTTGGTGGAGAGCCCTACAGATACTCTGGACTACCAGAAAAAGACGAGTGGGTCCTGGAGTAAATTAAGCCTGAAACCTCGCAGGAGGCAAAAATGACAAAACCGAAGCTGTCCTACTTCAGGCACATCAGGAAAAGGCAGAGTTCTTTGGAAAGGACAATAATGCAGGGGAAATATAGAAGGCAGGAGGAAAAGAGGAAGCCCAAATACGAGATAGATCGACTCCATAAAAGAAGCCATAGGCAGGAGTCTACAGGAGCTGAGCAGTGCTGTTGAGGGCAGGACATTCTTGACATCACTCATTCATGGGGTCGCCAGGAGTTAGAGCCCACTCAATGGTATATAACAGATGCACTAAGAAATTTACAAAGAGAACAACAAAAAGAGAAATAAATATTAAAGAATGATTGAGAGAGATAGAGTATGTATTGAAAAGTATCCACTTATATCTGATAAGAATTCTAGTTATCAGTCCATCAAGCAAACAACAAATATTTATTGACCACCCATTATATTCGACACTTCACCAGGCACTGGGATACATCAATGAACGAAACAGGGGGGAAAAAAAAATCTCTGCTTCATGGAGCTTACATTCTAGCCAGGGGAGAAAGGCAAATGTTGTATCAGGATCCCTCCCAGAAATAGATGGCACACTCCAAAGGGGTGAATGCATATAATTCAGTGACTCGTTCTCAAATGTGATAAAGCACTCCAAAGCACAACATGAGGAAGTCATTGTTAGAGGCTTGAAAAGATCAAACCACAGCATGGCAGAGAGGTGAGAATTCAAAAGTTCCCACAATCTTAGAAAAAGACCGATTGTTATAGCCATGGAAATAAGTAGCCATCAGAACCAGTCTTAAACTAGTTCAAAGGATCACAAAAACTCACTTCAAGGAACACGCTTTTGCAAGCCAACAACTGTCAGGCCCTCATTCTGAAAGTCAGCCAAACAGGGACAGACACACTCCAGTAAACATGCCTCTGAGAGGCAACCAATCAATAACAGTCTTGCTGAATAACAATTCTCTACAGATGAAGCCAACCCACTGGAACAACTGAAAGTCCACCAATCCTTCAGTTTCTTGCCTCTCCCAAACCCTGTGTGAGGTCAGTAGTTTACTGTGTTTGGTGACACTATGCTACCAGTCTAGTCTCCTCTGACAGAGAAATTTGGGGAAATACAAACCCCGAACTCTCTCTCTTTCCAACGTTCAATCTTCTGACCATGCCTCCCATGGCTGAATACAATGAGGGTCATCAGAACATAAGTGGTATTTAAAGCCATGAGACTAGATGCGATCAGCAATGGGGTAATTGTAGAAAGGAAATGAGACTAAAGATTGAGCCTTCAATCACTTCAACATTAAGAGTTAGAAGAAAAGAGGAACCTGCAAAGGAAATGGAGAAGCAACAGCCAGTGTAGTACAAAGATGAAGAGAGTGTTGGGTCCTTGAAACCAAATGAAGAAAGTTTGTCAAGGGAAAGAAGAAGCCACTGTGTCCAATGCTACTGAAAGTCAATGTTCAGATCATTATAAATCTAAGCAAGACTATTTGATATTTCCCCATAGCTCTTGAATGTTCTGTTCTATTTATTCACTTTTTTTTCTCTTTGTGTTTCAATTTGAGTAATTTCTGTTGGCCTATCTTTAAGTTCACTGATTTTTCCTCAGCTGTTTTGAGTTTATAGATGAGCCCATCTAAGGAATTCTTCATCTCTGTTTCTGTTTTCCATTTATGTATTTCCACTGATTCTTTTCCTGTTTTCATCTCTATGTTGAAGTTAGCCATCTTTTCATGTATATTGTCCACCTTTTTCATTAGAGCTTTTAGCATATTAGTCAGAGCCATTTTAAATTCCCTTTCTGATAGTCTCAACATCTGTGTCATATGAGTCTGATTCTGTTAAATGTTTTGTCTCCTGACTTTGTGTGTGTGTGTGTGTGCGTGTGTGTGTGTGTGTGTGTGTGTGTGTGTTCTTGCTTCTTTGTCTGCCTTGTAATTTTTGTTGAAAGCCAGACATCTTGTATAGACACTAAGGCTACTGTTTTTGCCTGCATATGGGCGTGAATTCCCTTCTGCAGGATCTTCATTGTGGGGAAGCAGAATCAATGGACTCAGGATTTCAGTTGAGTTTGTAATTTGTTGTTGCTACAGTTACCTTCAGTGTACCATGAGCTTTAAATTCCTCTAGTATTACCTGGTGTTTAGTGTGGGTGCTGGATTGTAAGAGGTTTTTTTTTTCTCTGAATGTCTGTTTCACACAGCTTTAAGACTTCTCTTTTCACGGCACCTCAGTATTGTTACTTGTTAATTGTACAAGTACAATTTTACTTAATTGTACAGTTGGGGGTTTTTTAGCCTGGTTTGGGGGCAGGGGTAGACTATCTCAGTTGTTCTGCTTAATCCTCAATCTTAGACAGGCACTACGTCTTCTGGATCTCCAGATTAGGGCCATTTCAGTGATCCTACCCCACTCTCAGTTATGGGTCTGGGATCGGCTTGTATTTCTGCCCCTTCCCCAGGAGTAGAGGTTTTTTTGCAGTCTCTTTCCTCTGGTTACCTTGAGTTTCTCCAGTGCCCTGAGAACAATAATGTATGGTTTAAGGATTTGTTCCACATGAGAGACAGGGGAGAAAGACTTGTGCCTTTCCCACTGTGGCAGCTGTTCCTTTCCCCCCAGGTCTGCACCGTGATAGAGGCTTTCTCAGGATTCTCACCCTGCCCCCAATCTTTGTGCGTGTGCATGTGTGCGTGTGCGTGTGCGTGTGTGAGTGTGTGTGTGTGTGTGTGTGTGTGTCTGTGTGTGTCTGTGTGTGAATACTTAGTAAGGTCAATGGAGAAGAGCCCCAAAGTGGCTGTGAATTCCCCTTGCATCGTGTGTGTGTGTGTGTGTCTGTGTGTGAATACATAGTAAGGTCTATGGAGAAGAGCCCCACAGTGGCTGTGAATTCCCCTTGCATATTAGCCAAATTTTACTTACCAGTGGGTCTGTCCCTCTAAACAAGTGCTTGGGTCTCATTGTTCCCTGGAGGTACCCGTCTTTCTTTAGATTTCAAGTGAATTGATTGCCCTGTGACCTTAGTGCCCTGCTGGGTTCAAGAAAGTTTTGAATTTTCATACTGGAATTTTCTGTAGAGTGAGAATGATGCTATTTTCTATATCCTACTTAGAATCCAGAAGTCCTGTTTCATTAATCTTTATCTGTATGACTTCAGGCAAGTTATTTATTCTCTCTGGACTTCACTCATAGGAAGAGTATGCTAGAAAATTTCTAAAGATCCTTTCGGCATACATGTTCCATGGCTTCAATAAACAAAACAGCTTCTTGAGAGGCCACAGTTTTATACTTAACCTCACTGGTCTCTATCATAGCTGCATCAGCAAACTATACAGAAAGTAATAGGATATAAGAGAATTCAAACACATTATAATAATTCTACATAATAATTTCTACCAGCAGTAGATCTAGAATCATAATATAAACTGACTTTCTAGATCACCTTCTATTCATTAGCTCCAAGACAGAAGACTAGTTTCAATTCAGTGAGTAGCACAGGGATTCTGGAACTCATTTTCCCTTTAGTTAATTGTCATCTCTAATATTTATTTTCTTTCATGCTGAACTTTGTGGCTCCTTTAACACATTCTTGGATGGTTCCACTACTCTCTCATGTTCCCTTCTTCCCATGATCTTTGGCAACTTTGAAAAAGCCTAGAAGTTGTTCCTGCCAGGAAGTGTTTGTGTCTCCCTGATTCTATTGCTCAGATTGCACATTTATCTTGAAAGTAGCTGATGGAAAGGCATAAAGAGTAAAAGTCCCATGTACCAAACCCACCAGATTCACAGGCTCTCTGAGTCCATTATCACAAAAGGAAATTTAAAAGCTGGTCTTTTCTTCCTTGGATATTTTAATGAACAAAAAGAGTTTTTAAATCCACAAACCAGTTCAGCTATAAAACAGTTTCACACAGTTCCCAAACCATTGACTGTTGCGTGGCAATACACACATGGCATTTATGAATCCTTGGCCAGTCATTTCCTCCAAGTCTCATACAATTGATTACTTGATTTTACAGACCAGAGTTGGCTACTACATAGAAGCCAGCATCCTAGGCTCTGGAGAGCTTTGCCTCATGCCTGTCCAGCTGATCCTTTTCTATTTATTTTTATGTCTTACTCAAGCCCCTTCTCTTTTGCAACTGATGACTTTCCAGGCTTAATGGTTAGCCAGGGGAATTAACAGATAACCCAAGGCAATGATTTCATTGCTATGGACTCAAACACTGCCATTTCACTGGCGAATACAACATTTTATGGTTTCTCTTTTTTAGATTTCATTCCAATACAGTGTAAAATCCAATGGTTGTTAGATGGCAGGAAGCTAAACTGGGCTCAGGGCTTTGGACAGAGTGACTGCTTGCTGGCAAAGCTTTGCTACCTGGAGAATGAGGGAGCCGCATACTTTTCCTTGAGAGAGGCCTCAGTGAAGACAAGTTTTATAAAATGCCTTGACACTCAATTGGTTTGGCTTTTTGTCTCAATCAGTTCATTATGTACTGAAACAGTGTTTCATTTCTTTTGATTTCCAACACTTGTTTAAGATTTGTAAATTTCCTGGATCAAAATTTTGTGAGCTATTTAAACTTTTTATTTCTTTTCTATACTGTCTCTACCCCTCAATTTCCATTCTTCCCTCTTCCCCAATTGACATCTGGCAAGCTAAAGATGGTGGCTCTCTAATGGTGGGAGTCCCTCTAACATTTATAGGAAATGCTTAAAAATTGGAGACCAATGAATAATTGAGACTACTATGCTTCATTTCAACTTAAGACTTGGACTCTGGAATGCACCCCCTTTCATGTGACCCTTCGACACAGTCCCTTGACATAAGCTCCTCAGATAGCCAGAGAGAATAGGAGGAAGAATATCAGATCTCACGCACCTTTCCCAACAGAAGTACATGAAGTAGAGTTATGCCACGGGAACACTCTATTCTTAAATGAGGTGCAGAATGGAGTCCTTGTCAGAATGAGACTGGGAAAATAAAGAAAAGAGGAATGAAGCAAAAAAATAAATAAATAAAGAAGAAGAAGAAGAAGAAGAAGAAGAAGAAGAAGAAGAAGAAGAAGAAGAAGAAGAAGAAGAAGGAGAAGGAGAAGGAGAAGGAGAAGGAGAAGGAGAAGGAGAAGGAGAAGGAGAAGGAGAAGGAGAAGGAGAAGGAGAAGGAGAAGGAGAAGGAGAAGGAGAAGGAGAAGGAGAAGGAGAAGGAGAAGGAGAAGGAGAAGGAGAAGGAGAAGGAGAAGGAGAAGGAGAAGGAGAAGGAGAAGGAGAAGGAGAAGGAGAAGGAGGAGAAGGAGAAGGAGAAGGAGAAGAAGACAGCATTTTCAAGTACATACTACATGCTTGACAATGCAGTGCATTGCCTTTCATCATCAGAGATAGAACTGGGCTCATAAGTCAGGGTTCCTGGTTCAAACCTTGGCTCTTCCTCTCACCAGCTGTGATGACCTGAGCAAACTACCTAACCACCTTTGCCTCAGTTTCCTCACCGTACAGGGTTGATGTGAGAGTTAAACAAGATGATACCAGTTAAGAGTGTAGAACAGTGCCTGGTAAACAATGAATATATTCTGACTATTATTGCTATTCATCACATTTAGTCAAATGATTTGTCATAGAATCAAGTGTTTCCATCCAGGACATGGGCTGGTTATTCATTCACTTATTGCAAACCTATTAATCCTTTTACCTCACCTAAAATTTCAAGGCCTCAGAAAAACTTTCCAATCATAATTTGCATTAGCAATCTCTCTAGTCTCTAAATCCCTATAGCAACTAATGGGTGTGTGTTCATTTGACTTCTAAATAATACTTTTCCTTGCAATGTCCCTGTTACTCTTTAAAAACTACTAAAGCCTGACACCCCCAGAGTATCTGATGCAATTTAGTTGGGGTGTGGCCTAGACATCAGGATTTTTAAAAGCTCTCCATGTGATTCTAGCATGCAGCCAATGGTGAGACCAACGCTATAGAGTGAAAGCTAACTAAAGGCAGGGACTATTTGCCATTCATCATTAGAGAGTTAAGGGAGACATATGTTAGTCAAAGAAAACAAGACCCTCAGGTGAGAGGGAATTTGGAGAGTTCCAAGAACTGAAAGACTGCCACCATAGCTGGAGCACAGAGGGCGAGGGGAGACTTGAGATGAAATTAGATGTAGGACTATTAAGTCCCTATAGGTTTTTAAAAGAATGCTGTTTTATTTTAAGAACAGAAAACCACTAAATAGTTTTAAGCATGAATGTATGAGTATATTGGTTAGGGTTCTCCAGAGAAACAGAACCAATAGAATGTAGGTAGATGATAGAGAGATAGATAGATAGATAGATAGATAGATAGATAGATAGATAGATAGATAACATATATTATATATCATTTATATATATAATTACA
>NW_006443138.1:3583820-3597114 GCF_000325575.1 Pteropus alecto | reverse complement strand
AGATATTATTATATTATATATAAAAAGAATTATTATAAGGAATTGGCTCATGCAGTTAAGGAGGCTGAAAATTCCCATTACCTGCTTATCTACCTTCTGCAAGCTGGAGACCCAGGAAAGCCAATATGTAGTTCCAGTTTGAGTCCAAAGGCCCAAGAACTAGAGCACCAATGACGTAAGTCCTAGTTCAAGGCCAGCAGAAGACTGATGTTACAACTCAGCAGTCAGGCAAAGAGAGCATATTCTCTATTACTCAGCCTTTTTGTCCATTTCAGACCCTCAATGGATTGGATGAGGCCCACCCACACTGAGGAGGGCAATTTGCCTCATTCAGTCCACCTATCTAATTGCTAATCTCATCTGGAGTCACCCACACAGACACATCCAGAAATAAAGATTAATCAGATATCTGGGCACCACATGGCCATGTCAAGTTGACATATAAAATTAACCATCACAATGAGGGAGACACCAAAAATAGTTTCAGAACTTCTCTTTGCAAGTACTTGGTAATGACAATGTGATTCAAAAGGAAGGCCAGTTTTTTCATTCAATTTGCAGAGCAAGCACTCTGTTTATTAAGACTGTTTCTTTGATACAGCTCTGGGGATGATATTGGGAAGGAGCTAGAGGTTTCTAGAATATACCTGCAGTGGCTGTCATAAAAATGCAACTTTCAGATTGCCTGCTGTGAGGAGAGTAGTTGACAGATGGCCCCACATGCTGTGCTCTGAATCTATTACCATGTCCACACTTAGGCCACGCTTCCAACAGTTACTCCAAGCCGATGACAGAATATAGCAGGGATACTAATGCAGGCCCATTCCTGTGACATGTGGGACATGATGGCAATTTTGACTCCTCATCAGCCAGGTGGAAACTTTCTTAGAACTGCACTAAAGCCTAAGCCTCTTCCTACCCAACTTCCTTCCTTTTCTCCTTCAGAGAGATCAGGCCAACATCTCTTCATGTAAATGCGTGATGATTAGCTTTTTTGATTGTAATATAAGTACCTGACATTAAGCTTTTGATTACTGAGGAAACCACTTCAAAGACATTCATCTCAAATAAACACATTGCCAACTACACAACTAGATAAAGAGCCAGACTGCCCCACCTACAAAATTCCCTTTTTATAAAGCTCCAGTTGACTTAGCTAACTGACCATTTGACTAACTACTTGATTTTCCCTTCCTGCTCTTTAATTCCCACTCTTATATTTTAAATTCACCAGTAAAGAGTGAATCTTTGAAACCCTAGGCCACACCACCCTTGATCCTAATAAAAGCAGAACCCCAGGTCTGTGCTCTCTCTCTCCCTCTCTCTCTACCCACAACCTCGCTGTGTGGCCTTGTGTGTGCTGCACACCCTCTAGGATCTCTGAGTAATAAACCTTGGTTTTTCAAAGTTCCCTGATGCTTGTTGCTGAGGTGCATCTTACAGTCATAATAAGCACCACAAAAGCCAGTCCAGCCACATCATTGGCTGCCATCAGGGCAGTTGCCTGTGGGAGCTCACCACAAGTAGTACAGGCCCAGCTGAAAGACCCCAGGCATTTCTTGCCATAGCATCACTATTGACAGGCTGAGACTGACCCAAAACAACCTCTGTCTGAAGGTTCTCCCAATCTCTTTCAGCTCCTTTCCTTCCCCGCACGCCACTCTGTTAAATCATGTTTTGGCATATGCTCCTCAGAGGACCCAATCTAACACAAGTTGAAGACAAAATCAGGTTGCCATTTTGGAAAGGTCACTCTAGATGATGTGTGAGAAGGGATTGGAGGAGTGTCAGAGTGGATCTGGGTAGATCAGATAAGAGATAATATAAACAAGCCAGGCAAAAGTTAGTGGTGTCTTATAGCAGGGGGGTATCATCCCATATTCACATTAAGCATGACAGATGCCAGATTTAATGAAAGAATTCAAGTTTCAGATCCCATCTGTCTGTTTCTGGAGATGGGCTCCTCTCATCCTACAAGTATCTCAAGATCTAAAAGGAGAAAGTATATTCAGACGGCTTCTGTACCTGTAGCTAAACCAACTTGGTGAAAACAGGCACTGACTGCCTGGAATTTGGGGTGGTTTTCTTCAGCTAGTTTTAAAATATTCTACAATTCAGATCATGTTCAAGGTTTTCGCATTATGAGATTTTTCAGTGAAGAGATTATAGCATTGCCATTTGTGCCAGTGTAATCAAAGATGGGTCAGCATTTCCACCACTAACACAATTTCCAGAGCCATAAAATTTATTGAAGTTGCTGAAACATGGCATGCAAAGTTAGCCACAAAAAAATTCTAAATTTCCCACAAAGACTCCATCATTCAGTTCTTAAAAATCAAAAACGGAAATGTAAGTTAGTCTAGAATTCATTTAATTAAAATGGTGTCTTCTAGTATACAATCAAACTCAGTGAATGAAAATATCTTCATGTCAAGAAGCAAGGATTTCTGTAGGTATTCCATCAGAGAATTACTTTAAAAAGTATTTTTATTAGACTTCTAGAAAACCCAACTGCTGCTAAATTTGGGGTTCCCCATGAGATCATTAAAAAAAGATTTTTATACAGGTCTTATTTTCTTTCTGGGGGAAAGAAATCCATTTGAAGTCATCATCATCTCTGATTCTTAATGAAGTCGCTAAATTTAATCTTGAAAAAAAATGGGAAATGAGGGCAAAAATCTTGACACTCAATGTCTCATACTAATGTTATTGAGCTACTTCTTATTCCCATCAGAGAGTGGACTTAAGGGGGGAAAAAGTGAGTTTGCTATTTCATTCTCCTTTCACATTCATGCAGAGGCAGTGTCTTAACTGATATTGCTGTAATTGAATGAGCAGCAAATATATTTTAAATCTCACCTTCCCCATTGATGGGGAGCCATTCGATTAAACATTTCAGTAGTGCCTTGGTGACACAGCAAGGGAAAGCTCCCAGACTTTGAGCACTGGGGCCAAGGACTCTGAAGGAAGTTGGAGGCCAGGGTGGGAGCTTCCACCTACAGGTAGAATGGGTGTTTGTCATTTCCTCAAATTTCTTGAGACCACCCACAAGCATGAAGGATGATGCTTGAGGAATAGAGACTGTTTTCAAAAAGTTCTTCCTGGGAGATTTAAGGGACAATAAGAAAATAATTTGTTGGTTTGTAAGTCAGCAGACATGGCTTTTGATCATTCAGATGGGACAGTTCTGCCTGGAAGGGATCAATCTTTTTTTGTTCCAAAGCCTAACACAAACAGATACAAATCAAAGGAGGTGTTCTTTCAATAAAGGAAATTCCAGAAAGGATGCCTAGGCTTAATTAAAATATAACCCTTTGTTTCAAGGGCTCTTCTTACCCTTGAAAAAGGAAATGCAGTCTCTAAAGAAGCATGTGCTGAGACTGGTGAGATAGAATTCTTCAACAAGTAAGGATCTGTCTACTTTGGGGCAGCATCTTGGGGAAGTCTTGAAGGGAATCATGCCTGGAGTCCCGTCTGACTTAACTCATCATCACAGTCCTTCATCACAACATAATGAGTGTTATTGCTTCCTCATGTGGCCTGTGGGCTTCGTTAATTAAAGAATGGAAAGGTAAGGAGTTCCAACTGTTTGCTTTTAATTAATCAAAAGATGTGTTTTCCATCTTCAAGTTTCTGGGCAGCAAGTAAAGTATTTCTTCTGCCTTCCAATATTTAAAAGAGTTCAGTGAAAAAATTCAGCTGTTGGTTTGAGATTGGGTAGACAACACGGCAGATGACTCATAGTCTTTTTCTTTTCTTTCTAAATTTAAAATTTATTGTATTGTAGACTGCTGCTTACAATATAATAGCAGTTGAAGAAATATAAAAAATTGTCCCATATAATCTCATCAATATAAATAAAACTTTTTAAAGAAAATGTTCATATCTTAAACTTTTGCGAGTATTTGACACAGTACTAGGTCATCAGGAAGCACTCAACAAAAGAAAAGAAATAGAACTAACATTTATTGAGCGCCTATGATGGCAAAACCTGTGCTCTTTTTGTCACGGTATACTGTCTTCCTATTCACCTGACTTACTGAAATTTCTAGCTTTAGGGTCATTCCTCCACATTGAAACATTCTCTACACTTTAAATAGAAATATATTACCAGGAAGGAAAACATATAAACTCACTAACCAGCGTCATATCTTAAGAAAGGCAGCACCTCAGAGAATGAGCAGGGCACTGGTATGTTTCCTTTTGGAGGGAAGTTAGGAAAAGCCTAAAGCGGGGTGGTAAATAGGTTTTCTCTAGTGTGCCAGCCCTCCACAATTAGTGTTGGCTGCTGCCTGGAGCTCTGTTTTGAGAAGAAGTTTGGAGGCAGAGAGTCTACGCTCTGTAGAAAAGAGGACTGCAATGGCTTAGTGATACCTGCCTTGCTGGAGGGTTGACAGTAAAGAATGAAGATCTACAGAGCCCTGCTAGGAAAATATGTCCTTCTAAACTATTGAGAGAGAAGTAGAAGTAAAAATTGAAAATTGTCCTATCTCGTAATAAAAATCTAAATCTTTTAAGTTTATTTCTACAAGAGAATTTCTCTGTGCAGGTGTGGCAGGAGACCGAAAAGCCTCTCTTATTAATTCTTCTTCCAAATTTGCTTTCCCCTTGGGGATGTCTCACACCATGGTGGCCAGTGAGGCATCAGGCCATGTTCCTGTCCACTTAATAAATACTCTGGCTCAAGTGTAGACATGTGGCCCTTCACTCAACAGCCTGTAGCACAGCAAAAACATGTTGGTTTATTTGAAGAAGACATCTCTGGGAGGAGCTAAATGTTGTTAAGTATTTAGAGCAGAGACTTAAACTTTTTGTGTCATGCAAGCCTTTGGCATTTTGGTGCAGTCTGTGGAACCCCTTGCCAGAATAATGTTTTTTTTAAAATGTGTAAAATAAAAGATTGCAAAGGAAATCTGTTATATTGAAATATAGTCAGTGAAATATTAAAATGAAACAAATGCAATCTAGTAACATGCATGGTTCTTTATTACTACATTAAATAACAAGACAATACATTTAAAGTATAGGCAATTTAAAGTTAAGTTTTATTTTCTAATGACATAAGAGTGTGAAGGCTATTAGTCTTGATTTGATTTGGAACATTAAACGTTGGAGTAGTCTTTAATCTTACTCTTTCTGCATATTGATAAAAGAATATTAGAGAGCAACATAGATGTCTGGATCATCAGGGTGAGAACACCTGATGTTAGTGTTTAGTGGCCGAATGACCCCTAGTCAGAGAGCTGCCTAATTATTGGCCAACTATATCACCTGAACATCTGTAGACAGGAAGACTTCGATCCTGTGTAACTTACCAGCAGATTTATTGTCAATCACAATTTCAAAGTAATGGTGAGCATAAATAATGTTTAGAGATATCTGAAACTACTATAATGAGATATCAAAATATCTGTGATTTCTGTTGGTGACAAAGCTATAGATCATGCCTAAATTTCTGATATTCGTTGCTGTGGTGGACGGAAAATGTTCACCCCTTTCTGTATTCATATTTGTGGGCATTCGACTTTGTAATTCTTCTCGCAAAATGCAAAGTATACTTCCCCACCCTAGGCTTTGGACTCGCTGTGGCAAAGGAATATGGGCAGAAGTGATTGTATGCCAGTTCTGAGCCTAGGCCTTAAGAAGCCACATGTGTTTTTGTTGGTCTCATAGTTCATTCTCCATCACCACGGGAAGAATTTGCCCAGACAAGCCTACTGATCTAAGGAGAAAGACACTTGGTACAGAACTGTCCAACCAACCTGCAAAACCTGTAGCAAAAGGTAGAATCAACTAGCTTAGCTCATTCGAGATCAAACAACCCATCAATGCTTGAGGAAGCCTAACTGAGATCAGAAGAGTTATTCCAGCTGACCTACAGAGGCATAAAAAATAACTTATTGATAGCTTTGTGGTAGTTTGTTATATAGCAATAGCTGACTAATACACTATATTTATAATGTAAGGAAGTGCTAAATTTTAGTTTGTGCAATCTAGTTAGAGGTTAATAAACACCAAAGTGCAATGTTTTCCAACCCAAGTTCACAAACCCTCTTAAAGTAGAAACAGGGTACCCACACCTTAACTTTTCAGGCTCTGCTAAGATCATTGAGATTCCAGAAAGGTGTCAAATAATATTACTGAAGCCAGAAAAAGTTATCAAAATAAGTAAATAAGTATGGCAATAATTCTTAAAAAATAATAATAATAACAGCATGACGACAAAAAACTAAACTTATGCCGTTAGTATTTTAGAGTAGATTTAAATTCATTTGTAAAATAAAATTTTAAATTGTGTTTTTAATTTTTATTAGATAAGTTAAATAAATTGAGCAATACAAAGTGTACAATTGTGACTATTGCTGTCCACATTAAAAACAAAAGCAAATGTAAAGATTTTTGAGCATTAAGAATCTGTCATTACTCTCTTTCTCTAAGTCTAAGCCCAATTCTTCCCAGTTCTCCTCCTCCTGAACATTGATGGGGTGGGGTGGGGTGGGGAGAGACCACACTTTTTCAAGTCAAATACTCACCTTCTTTCTGTTCCAGGAGAAATGAAGAGGAATAACCATTTCATTTAGTTAAAATCTTGCCCTGAGCTGTAGACTCAGTAAGGTAGACTGTCCTCCCCATCGTGTGCAGGCATTATCCAATCCACTGAGGGCTTGAATCTAACAAAATGTGAAAGGAGGAGAAATTCACCTCATTTGTCCCTTTTTTCCTTCCTCGCTGATTCAATTGAGACATTCTATCATAACTTCTCTTGTCATCAGACTGGGATCTACACCATAGGCTACCCTGGTTTTCAGTCCTCTGACTCAGACTGAATTATACCACCAGTTTTCTTGAGTCTTCATCTTGCAGGTGGCAGATCATGTGACTTTTTAGACTTCATAATTGTGCAAGCCGATTCCTCATAATGTATGTGCATATATATGTACATACATACATAGTCTACTGGTTCTGTTTCTCTGGAGAATCCTGATTAATATACTATGTATGGAGCACCAACAAAATGGTACAGTCAGCTCTATACTAAGATCAACACAATTTATTTTCATTTCCATCAGTTTAATTCAATGTAAAGATCAGGCCTCTACACGAGCAAATGCTTGAACCAAAAAATATACATGTCCTAAAAGAAGTCAACAATTTTCAGGAACAGGACAGCTTTGGGAGGTTGGGGAGTATCTAACTCTTCAGGGTCCCTCTACAAGCAAATTTAAATAATATTACCAACAGAAACTTTAACATCTTTCCCAAACTTCCATTGCTCTTACTCAAATAAAAACACTGGTGGGGGTGGAGCGGGGAGGGAGGAATAGACACAACTTCTTAAAAGTATCCATGAACTAGCAAGAAAGTAAGTCATACTTAGGCCAAAACCAAAGTGAAAGTGGGAACCCAGAAAGCTAAGGAGAGCACCCTGAAAACATTTACCAAATCAACTGATCTTGAGCATTAGTTGTCAAAGCCCCATAGGGCTTAGGATACAGAAAATAAGTCCCAGAGCCTTCACAAGATGGTTTATATACTGAGAGACATTATTCACAAATGAAGATCCCAGTCTATGGTCATGCCACCCTGAACACGCCCAATCTTGTCTGATCTTGGAAGCTAAGCAGGGTCAGGCCTGGTTAGTACTTGGATGAGGGACCACCTAGGAAGACCGGGTGCTGTAGGTATTAAAAACAAATGAACAAACAAACAAAAAGAACAAAAACAAAAAAAAAATTATGAGGATCCCAAAGGCCTGCACTCTCTGTGTAAGGCTAAAATATAACCAGTAAGTTCCACTCCAAAACACTGAGGGGAAATTGCCCTTGAACACTGGTGCTGAATAGAATGAGGAAAAAGAAAAGAAATTTCCCTAGAGGAATCATCCCCATAAGCCAACCCTCATATATAATTGAGCCCAAATTTATACCAACTGAATAGTCTAAAGAACCTCAAAGTAAGAATTTAGTTAACAGGGACCAGACTTTTAGTTCCCTCAAGTATGTGATAGAAACAAATGCAAACTTAAATTGGAAGAGCCTCAAAGAATTTCGCCCTAGAGAAATGGGCAGCTCTCAATCAAAAACCCTAAACTAAACAAAACATACAGAAAAAAAGGAACTATGAACAAAAGCTAAATTAAACAACAAACAGCAGAATCAAATCCTCAATACTTCAGATACTAGAATCATGAGAATCACAAAATGAAATAAGTATGTTTATTACTTATTACTATTTATTCAATAGAAGAGAGTCTGAATAATGTGATTAAGCAGTAAGCAGGTTTTTAAAAGAACAAAACAGAACTTCTGGGGGTGAGAAATACAGTAATTGAAATTAAAAATTCAATAAATGGTCTCAACAGCATAGAAGACATAGCTACAGAAAAAATTAATAAGTTAGAAAAGAACACTGAAGAAATTATCTAAAATTCAGCCTAAAGAAAAAAAAGATAAGAAAGATGAAATACAGATTAAGATACATAGATGATAGAATGAGAAAATAGTTTTCAAAATATTGGAAGAAAAGATCCTAACACTTCCTGTTATTCAGATATGTGGGCAAGACAAAAAAATATTTTCAGCCATTCAAGATCTCTGAAAAAAATGGTCACAGTAAGACTCACATTGAAGAAGTATTTTGGATGAAGTACTTGCAAGAGAAAAAAAAATCTAAAAGAGTCTGTATGACACATATAAAGTAAATGTATTTTAAAATCTTAGTTAAGAAAAAAAAGATATTCTACTGTGGACTCCAAAGGGTACATAAATATTTGATTCAAATTTCAAAAATTTTTAAAGAAATTTAAAATTCGCAATGAAATAGTGCACTGCAAAGTGTGATATTCCAAATTTAAACATATAGGAGACCAACATTAGGCTACTAATCGGGCTATTGATTAACTTCAGAATAAGTAAATATTATGAATTTTAACTATAGGGTGAATTTATGATAAGATAGATAGATGAATAAATATCTTGATAGAGTTTTTGTTATTTCAGACAGAAAAAAGAAAAAGAAAAAATATACAAACATAATAACCCCTTATTAAATTGCTAGATAATATAGAAATAATGAGGTCAGGGTGTAGAAAGTCAGGGAGAAAATTTTAAGAGCATAAGCATATGTAGACTTCTTGTTGGGGGAAGATCTAAATGTCTTATTTTCTTAAGTAAAAAGGATTGGAAAGAAATATAGAAAAAGTAGAGCGAATTAAAAAAATAACAAAAGCAATAGAAACAGAGCCAATACATCGGTAATTACAATAAGTGTAAATGGACTAAGTTGTCATTTCAAATATAGAAATTGTCAGGTTAGAGTGTGCATGTGCATGTGTCTGTGTTCATGTATGCGTGCATGCTGTTTAGAAGACACATTTTATCTCCATACTAGAAAGCATAACCTGCTCTCTCTACTCATTATGCATATAGTCAATTCTCTTCACTTTTCTGTACCTTAGTTTTCTCATAATACAGAAAATGGCATATCAGTTAGGATGCCTTTGTCTACAGGTAATAGAACCCCACCCTAAAGAGGATTAAACAATGACAATGTTTATAATCACGCACAAAAATCTAAAGATAAGAGTCTGCTTTGCCCTCAAACTAGCTGCTCTTATGATCACAAGATAGCTCCCAGACATATAAATGATGTACAGCAGAAGAAGAAGCCCTGACTCCTTCTGAGATCTCTTTTAAAGAATAAAGAAATGTTCCTCAGAACCTTCCCAATAGCCTTCTCATCGCCTTTCATTGACTAGAATTGTATCTCCTGTTCATGGCTAGACCATCCCTGTCAAAGATAATGAGAAAACAATGACCTATGAGGATTATCCCTGTACAAGGACATGTGAAGGACCTAAGTCATATGAGGGAGGTAAACACTCAAAAAATTGGGGACTGAAAAAAATGGCATAGGTGATAGAGGCTCAGTTCATCCCTCTGGTGACCAAATCAAAGTTTGTGACGGAAGCAAGGAGCAGCAGCAAGGAAAAATCGCCCGAGATCTAGAAGAACAGACATAAAATAGGGAGAAATCCAAGAAATCATCCTGCAATGGCAGAAGGTAGGACAGGGCAAGGACGCAGGGCTGCTCATCTCCAGCGGCTGAGTGAGATGGAGGCTGCGGCAACAGCAGAAGCCTCTTAAAGGGGCCATGTCCATGGTGATGGACCTGCTCGCTCTGAGCACCAGTGCCGATTCTGCTGAGTTCATGGGGCACCAGGGACTTACAGGGAGGCATTGTTGGAGTGAGGGTGTAGGCGAGATTCGCCCTGTACAGAAGTGCCGGTGGTATCCATTGCTCCCTGTTGAACCTTCCCCCATACCAGTGCACCACTGTAGCCCAGAAGTCATCAAACTGCATAACAGAGGTCGCTCTGCCCAGTGGATTACCTGAAACCTTGCCTCCCCCAACTTGCAGCCCTACCCAAGCCACATCCATGTGCATCCTCAGCGAGTCAGGTGCTCCTTACTGAACAGCGCCTAGACTCACAGTGGAGGCAGCTGGCCGTGGTTTCTGGTGTGGCCTTTTGAGGTAACTATAAGCACAGCATCTGTGGATTGCTTGTTGAATCTCAACAGGTGACCCCAGAGGGATAGAGGCTTGGGCTGAGTTTGGCCTGTAGCTAAGCCCTCTCAGGACTGTGCCACTGGACAGACACCTACTTCACAAATCCGCACTAATAAGACTGGGAAACTTAGGAACTTTGCTTAATATATAGAAATAGACATGGAAAGGCAGCCAAAATGGGAAGACAAAGAAGCAGAAACCATATGACAGAATAGAACAGAGATCCAGATAAATGGAGTCAAGTAATCTAACTGATGCAGAGTTCAAAATACTGGTTATAAAGATGCTCAATGAACTTTTTGGGAAGCATAGAGAACATCAATAAAGAAATTTAAAAAAAAACATAAAAATGGAAATGGAAATTATAAAAGGGAACCACTCTGAAATGAACACATTATCTGAGATGAGAAGTATATTAAATGGAATAAACAAAGGAATAAAGAAAGTGAATGAAGAAAAGGATCAAATGCCCTATCTAGAGGACAGGAAAGCCAAAGACATGCAATCAGAATGGCAAGAAAAAAGATTCCAAGACTATAAAAATAATTTAAGGAGCATATGAGACACTATTAAGGGTCCAAATACCCGTCTGATTGGTGTAACTGAAGAAAATTAGGATGTTGAATAGCTGTATGAAGAAATAATGATGGAAAACGTCCCTAACCTCAGCAAGAGAAAAGCAGTTAGTTACTTACAAGGAAGCACCCATAAGACTGGAAGATGATTTCTCAAAAGAAACTATGCAGGGCAGAAGGGCTTGGCAAAAAATATTCAACAGGATGAAGACCCAGGATCTACAACCAAGAATAATTTATCCAGCAAAGCTATCATTTAGAGTTGAAGGACAGATAAAGAGTTTCCCAGACAAAAACAAACTAAAGGAATTTATCACCACCAAGCCAGAATTACAGGAAATATTGGAGAGACTTCTTTAAGAAGAAAAAACAGTTATCAAAAACAGGAATAAAGAATGGTAACAACTACATTCCTATCAATAAGTACCTCGAATGGAAAAGAATTAAGTGCTCCAACTAAAAGAGACTCACTTCAGATTAAAAGACGCAGACTAAAAGGAAGAGGATGGAAAATGTATTGCTTTGATGGACCTAGAAGGTATTTAAGTCAGACAGAGAAAGATAAACACTATATGATTTCACTTATATGCAGAATCTAAGGAATAAAAAAGAACAAACTAATCAAAACCAGACTCACAAATATAGTGGACAATTTGGTGACAAACAGGGGGAGAGGGGTTGGGGAGACTGGGAGAATGAGGTGAAGGGTTATAGAAGTACAAATTAGTAGCTAATTGATGGTCATGGGGATAGGAAGCACAGCATAGGGAATGCAATTAGCATTAAAACATTGATTAGGTGGAGGGTCAGGAGAGGGAGGAAGCAATTGGGGGATCATTTTGCGAACTATATAGATGTCTAACCAATGTCCTGTATACTTGAAACTAATTAAAATAAATTAATTTTTAAAAAAGAAAAAAAATTGAAACTCTCAGCAAGAAAAAATGGGAGAGAAATAGTTGTTATATAGGCAACCGACGATGTCTGTTACAAATGGGGATAGGAATATCTTTCCCACAGGGCTGATGGGAGAATAATATTTAAGAGTCCTTAGAAAGTGTCTGTCCCAAAGCAGTCATTTCATGAATATTATTTTTCCTTTCACTTCCCTTTATTTTTCTGTTTTCCTCTAGTTACAGTTTGAGCTTCTTTTCCTCTCCTCTATTTATTGGTTTAAGGGATTAAAATGACAGTGTGTTAACCAGCAGACTAGGAAAAATCCCATGTAAGTAACCTCCAAAAGTCACTGCCTACTGTACTTTCCAGCTGGGAGAATATTTAAATAGTATAGAAGATCTAGTTAGCAGCAGCCTGATATTCATGAGCATTCTTTACACTGTTATTCAATTATTCATTCTGAACAGTCAGTTTGGGTGGAGGTTTTAGTAACTACAGCTTTTCTGGGTTTAGCCATTATCATAATTTACATTTAATATTTTGTAGTTTTCTTTTTTGTACAATTAAAGTGACTATACATGCAGTTACTTTAGAGTTTCAAGTTAAGACCCTGTAATTCATATGCACACATATAATGTAATGGAGAGAATGGCATAGTTAACATTGTGGCTACAGTGATTTAAAATACTAAGTACCAAATTACAGCAAAGTAAAGAATCTTATTTCTTTTTGCCTGGTAGACTTCTGTAAATTGACTTCATGAGTTTTGGGAAGTTGGTTTTACTAACATAATAATAACAAGTAATAGTTACCTTTATTGAAAGCTTTCCAAAAGCCTAGCACTCATCTAGGTGCTTTGCATTTATTAAATTTAATTGAAATGAATTTATTTAATTAAAATGAAATTGAGATACCAAGATTAAGTAATTTAACTCAAGATCACAAGCGTTAAAGGCAGAATTCAAACTTACACAGTCTTATTCCAAAATCCACTGTTAATGTGTTCTAATGAAAAATCCTACTATTTAAAAAAGCTTGATTTAGATTAGCTAATACTGGCAACAAAAAGTGAACTAACTGATGGAGATCTAATAAGGGTACATCCAATCTCCTCCTTCTCCACTCACCACACCTGGAGAAATATTTGGTATCGATCACCCCTGTCATAACGTGCTCTCTCCACCCGCCTTCTCTTTCCTTAATTCCAGTTCAATTGACCATCTTTAAAACACAAACACCGCTCTCCCCGCCCC
>NW_006443138.1:3573244-3583793 GCF_000325575.1 Pteropus alecto | reverse complement strand
ACCTCCGCCCCCCGCCCCCGCCGCCAAGTACTGTCCCACAGTTACACAATAGCTCCTGCTCAAAGTTCACCTCACGTCTATTTAACCCTTTGGTCTGACCATCCTCTCTTAGCATACAGCCTAGAGGGGATGAAGCCTCTGAAGAGACTGCTGGGTCAGATGTATTACAGGAGCTCACCTTTCAAGAGATAGCTAGAAAGGCATATTCATCCTACCCTTCTGAATTAGAAATGAGCGGAGTTAATGTTTGGCTATATTAACTTTAGGGAACTAGAAGCATGGTATAAAACGAAGAGATCCTAGATTCTGTTCCCACCTCCACCAATCCCCAATGTCCTAGTATTATTTCCAACTTAGAATGTTTTCCTGCCTCCTCCCTGTTCATGCCCTTCCTCTACTTCCAAATTGTGCGCAATATTTAGTTTCTCCAGGAAAATTGAAAAGATTGAAAAGATGAACCTAAATATTGTAATATATTAAGAAGTAGGGAAGAAACAGAACTTCAGGAGCCTCATTAGAGACATATCATTCTCGATCACTAATGTATACAAGTTTAGGCAATTACAAGTAACGAGATCATTAAAATGAGCCACCTTATTACCCAACCTTACCCCCTCAACACTATGTTACTACATCTTTTTTCACTCACTTAACTAAAGCAAGCAATGCTCTAAACAGTTCTGGGTGTAGCAACACATTTTTAAATTAATCATCTTAATACTATGTGAAAGAATAAACTTTTCTGTACTTAAAAGACTATCAAACTATGGATATAGGTGAACAGATTTGTAGTTGCTGAGTAGAACTAAGTCGCTCTGCAGAAGAAAGGCTGGTTGTGGGGCAGGGAGAGGATCTAAGGGAAATTGGAACAGAAAAACTAGGTGATGCCTGGAGAAAGAACAGAGATGAACTCCTATTTGACTTCAGGGTTGGAGAGACTGAAAAAGAGGAAGGTCTAAAGGGATTTCTGAAGTGAAATGTTGGAGTAAAATACTAATTTGGAGTGAAATAATATCAAGCTGTGAAATATCAATTACCCTCATCCCTTACAAAATATTCAGTAAAATTAATATTGCTGGCTTGTGTTTTGATAGTAGAAAATTTTTTGAGAAGATTGCAAAGAAATATTGATACCTGCTTCCAAGTCAGAAGAGGGTGAAAACAGAGATAGATCTCAGGGACCGACGACTTAGTGGTTATATGTGTAATAATAAAAATAATAACTTTTGTCTCTTTGAAGATTAATCTTCCATTCCTTACTTGACATTTATTTCCTTCTCTCTTCTTTCTCTCTCCACTATACCTTTATTCTCTCTTTCTTTTAACAACAATCGTACTTACAATTTATTTATGTACATGGGCCATTGTCCTCCCCACACACGTACATGTGCATGCATGTACATGCACACTCAAACGTGATGCTGAGTCTCTTGAGGATAAGAAAATTGTAATATGAATTTGGGTGTTCTGAGTCCTCAGTATCCTGCCTGTAACAGAGCAGACATTCAAAGTATGTTGACTCAAAAAAACACAAACAACAATTAAAAAACAGAATTTGAATAAAGCTTCTAACTCTATAAAAAAGACTTTCACAACCAAATGGATGATCTAGAATATGAGTTTGTTACTAATGTTGATGTAATTATTTGCATTTGCATGATCTTCTCATTTAACCATTTTGAGGCAAGAAAGTCACCTCCTAAATTTACAATGCTTTTCTAGCTTACAAACACAACAATCAGACTAAAAATCTTGCAGACCAATTTTTTGTGAAAGTGTCTACGATGCTATCTAACTTTTTGGAGCTAGACAGTGTAGACACACCCCAAATATGACTATAAATGTATTTGACCCTTCAGATCAAGAGAAATCATACATTTTGCTAAAGCATTTATGAAACTTTTCAGAATCCAAATAGAATTATGTGGGAGTAGTAGCGACTAAAGGCTGTCATCCTATATGTAGTCTCTTTCTCATTTCAGTGCTAGAGTGCACCACCACTACCACCATATTTAGCAGAGCACATGGTATGGGTCCCAGGCATGGCTGGTCCCAGGTCTGGCTGTGATCCAGGCTCACGGCTAGGAACAGGAGCTCAGATTTAGGATGTTACATTAGTGTAGTAGGGCACCCGCGCCTAAAATATGTAAATATATTTCAGCTTATTGTAGCACGCATGTGTGGCTGAATGCCACTATTGTACTCTGATATGTGTGGAGCGATGTGGTCCTCTAGAGAGCAGAAGGGGAGCACAAGAAGGGGAGCAGAAGAAGAGCAGAAGGAGAAGCCTGCTCCCTGCAATAGAACTGCACTCCCTGTAACAGAAACACGCTCCCCGCAATAAAGTTGGTGCCTGCCGTTCCATTCTCATGTCAGCCCCTTGTGCATTCTTCCAACTGGGCATCTCACCACGGAAACCTTCCCTTCTCAATCAGCTCAGTGCTAACACATGGCCTCTAATTAGATACTACAATCCCTGCATGCCTTGCAGCTAAGTGCAGCCATTTAACCATATTATCATTAGCATAACATGAACAGAAAGTATGCGTGCTACTTCTCGGTTATTTTCTTATAAGGAAAATGCTTGACCTCGCTTCCTCTGTCTCCCTTCCTTCTGACTAGAATGGAATGATATGGAGCAGAGAAGCAAAATTCTAAAACGAGGACAAGGGAAACATCTCAGAGAACAGATTTTAACCTATTTTATGCTGTGGGCCTCTTAGGTGGTCTGGTAAAACATATGGAGCCCTTCTTAGAACTACATTTATAAATATATGACATAAAATATATAATGTTAAAAAGGAAAATATATTAAAAATATACTCAAAATTAGTTTATAATTTTTAAATATTAAGCATGTATTTATTAACCCATTAAATAGCAAACTCTAGAGGTAGGTTTACTGTTAGTAGTGATGAAGTATAAAATTTTAAGATATTTGTAACAAATTAATATGACATAAAATACTCTGTAATTTCTATCAATGGCAAAGTCATAGGTACAGCTAATAGCATAGTTGTTTATGATCTATATTCAAAAGTAAAAGAAATACTAAATCTTATTTAGAGGTGAGTGAAAAAGATTTAACGTTTTCCATCAAGTTCAAGAGATTCTCTAAATTCTATCCATGACCTCCCGTGGATCTAAAGTTAAGACCTTGTTCCGGGGAAAAATAAAGAAAAAAGATAAAGAATGACCTTGTGGGCAAAGCCACCTACTTGCCAGGGATCTCCAACCTACCTATTGACTGCTACGTAAGAGAAAAAAATAACTTCTATTTTATTAAAGCTATTGGATTTTAGAATCTCTCTTCTACAGCAGCTTGGTCTGTACTCTAATAGGGTAGAATATCATAGTCTATCAGAAAACTATCCTTTGCTGAGCCAAATATCTTGATGCCTAAAAAAATTCAGTTATCTGCTGCTGGGGAAGATGAGTAAAGAAACCAGGAGGGGTAGGAAAAAAGTACCCAGAGCAGAAGGTCCTCCTCACTGAGTCAGTTATGAACACTTAAACACTCAGAAATTCTTACCGTGACTACTCTTTAGTCAATACTATTAGTTTCCTGGGATCTCTGAAAAAAATGCAGCCTCAGTCATTTCAGCTCAGAGTAGTTTGGATGTCTCCTGTGTTTGATGTGGTTGGAACTACATCAAACAACAGTGATAAAGAATGTTTCTGAAGGATTTAGTCTAACTGGTTCTTAGTATTTCTGAGGAAGGACAGAAAAAAAAAAAAAGGAAAGCCTCCTCCAGCCATTATTGTGATTGCTCACAAATTTTCCATTTACCGTACAAATTTTAATCTCAGCCCATTATGTGAAATGAAATTAAGGCAGGAAACACTTGATGTGAACAATTCTTTGTCTTTCTCCAAAAAGGGCTTATACAAAAGAACTGAAAAAACAAGTAAGCAAAGTTTTAGTTGTTCTTAAAAGATCACCAGAAAACCAGGCATGAGAGGATTCTAAAAAGTTTTTCATCAGACTGCTTGGCAGAACTTTTTCTCAAGTTTCAGAGGAACAACTGGTTTTGTGTAAAAGGGTTAGAAAAGATTAAAGTCAGAAGCGACAGCAATATAGAGTATTTTGCAAACAATACATGCCATTCTAAATCAAAGGAATACAAATAGGAAAGGTAGGATTTACAAAGTAACCTCCCACTGAATTCATACTTTTTCTAAAAGACTATGAAAATTTCTGTCCTCTTTGTTTTAGGATAGATGCCGAAAACTGAAGGAGGAGACTTATAAACATCATATTGATGATGATAATAACAACCTTAATGTTGATGAAGTTCGTGTAAAGTTGGCATTATTTCTTTCTTAAATGTTTGGGAGAATTCACCATTAAAGTCATCTGGCCTGGAATTTTCTTTATGAGGTTTTTTATTTTGAATATGATTTCCTTAACAGATATATAGGGCTTAGAAATTTTCTTTTTCTTTTCTGTCAGATTTATTAACTCCTATTTTTTAAGGAGTTTGTTCCTTTCATCTAAGTCATTAAATTTATTGGCATACACTTACCATGATATTTCCTTGTTACCATTGTAATGTCTTCAGGACATCTAACAATGCCCCTCTTTTAGTCCTAACATTGGTAAATTATATTTCTCTCTTTTGCTTTGGTCGGCATCTCTGAAGGTTTATAAGCTTTATCAATTGTTTTAATGAATCAACTTTTGGCTTTGTTGACTCTTCATTTTTCCATTTTATTGACTTCTGTTCTTATTTCCTTCTTTCCTTCTTTCTTTCCTTCTACTTACTTTGCATTTAATTAGACTTTTTTGTTAGTAGCTCCTTAAGGAAGAAGATGAAAGCATTGATTTTTAAACTTTTTTATTTTCTAATACAAGTCCTCAAAGCTATAAATTTCTCTATAAGCACTACTTTATGCTTTTCTGCTAAGTGTTCTTGTTGTAATTCAGTTCAAATATTTTCTCCTTTCCTTGTGACTTCTTCTTTGAAGCATGTTGTTTAATTTCTAAATATTTGGAGATTTTTCTTGATATATTTTTTACTGTTTTTTGAAGTATTTCAAGAACAACTCTGTACAAGTTCTGTCTGTTGAACTCTATCGAGCCTTCTCTTTATGGTTCAACATGAGTTCTATCTTGGTAAATATTCCGAGTGCACTTGAAAAGAGTAAGTATTCTTCAGTTGTTTCATTATGTGTTATGTAAACGTGAATTAAGTTAACATGGTTGATAGGGTGGTTCAGACTTTCTATAGCCTTCCTAATTTTTTGTCTACTTGTTCTATCAATTTCTGAGACAGAAATGCATTAAAATCTCCAGTGATAATTAAGCTTTGTCTATTTCTTCCTTCCATTTTTGCTTCTGATATTTTGAGGTTCATTATTGTCCTCTTGATGATTCTCCCTTTTATCATCATACAGAGTCTTTCTTTTATTTACTAATGCTTCTTGCCTTAAAGTCTATTTTATCTGATATTAACATAGATACAGTAGTTGTCTGTCTTCAAGTTCACTGATCCTCACTTCAGTGTTCAGCCTAATGTTAAGCCCATCTAATGAGTGCTTGATTCAGACATTGTATTTTTCAGTTCTAGAATTTCTATTTTGTTCTTTTTCAGAGATTTCCATCTATCCTAAAATATCTAATATTTCACTCATTATATCCATCTTTTCCTGCAAAATTTAAAAACATATATGTCGTAGATGTTTTAAAGTTCTATTAATTTCAATAACTGGGTAATCGATGGGGCTGTTTCTTTGACTATCTTTTATATAGATCCCGTTTTCCTGTTTCTTTGCATGCTTTATAAATCTTTTATTATATTTCAGACATTGTATATAAAAAATAATGACTGAAGCATAATATTTAGTTTTGTTTTACTTTGTTTTGTTTCCCAGTGAATACAAACCCTTTCTTTATCTGGCAGCTAGAGTGAAGTGCTTATCATTCATATTTCTTTTAGAATAAAGTTGAGCTGGCTGCGGTTTACAGCTTTAAGTAGATTGAAATCACCTGTGATCAGCCCAACCCCTAACCTCCTGAGTCACAGCCTTTTTTTATGTTTTCAGTAGCTGAACTGTGAGAAGATTGGCTGCAATTTCAGATGTTTTTGGAATATTTTGAATCTCTGGATTCATCTCCAGGCAAGGATTTGGAATCCAAACACCACAGGAATTCATAGGACTAAACAATTTCTTCTTACCAGCCCTTCCTCTGCCGTTACTTTCTTAGCAAAACTCATAGTCAGCATAGAAGGAAGAATTGCTGATCTCAGTATCTGTCCCAGTATTTCAGGCTTTTCAGACTCTAATTTAGCCTGATGGCCTCTCTTGGTCCAAGGCCCAGCTTATTTCCTATTGACTTTGTAAAGTTTCTCTATCTCTTTATCGGACCTACCATAACCAGATGAGGAAGCTTCCCCAGGTATAGAAGCTGTCTTGGCTCTCTGCTCACTTATAAAGGATTCTTTCTTTCTGGAATTCAGTTAATCAAGGCTTCCTTGAGTGAACACCACTGTTCCCGCTCCCACAGAAAACAATTTGTTTTAGGTATTTTTCATTTCAATGGGAGAGGAGGTCTTTCCTGTCCTTCTCTACTCTCCCCAGGAACAGAAGTAGAAACCTCACAAAATCTGAATTCTTGACCATTATTTTAAACTATTTCCTAAATATAAAGAATGAAAGATTGTAAAATCAGATTTGTAAAGGATAGCAAAAGGAACACAATATACTCATAAGAAAAGGTTAAAGGACTAGTAAATTTAAAGTGAATTGAGAATATTTTAACATAAACGAAAACATGTTTAATTGGCTCTCAAGTATAAATAATACCAACAGCATATTTAGAGCTCATAAATGCAATTTATGAACAATTTCACAACAATAAAGGAGGAAAACAAGTTTATCAAAGCATGCTTCATATTTCAGAGAGAATAAATTACTAAACTTTAAGAAAGCCAATTCAGAAAACTCATTACAAGAGAAATGAAATCAGGCTTTCCAAGAAAAATGATAACAGTGACCCTATTTATAATGTTTTATGATCTTTTATCTAAAAGAATTCTAATTAAACATTTCTCTTCTCATTTCTTCTCAGTTAAAAGACAAAGATTGTTTCAATGGAAAGAATGCTATGCTATTAATATTAACTTGGAAAAATTACAAATTGAATTCATTAATATGTTACTATCACTTTATTAGTGCTTAAGTAGCATTTACTGGCATACTTTTGGTGAGAATTCAACAAAAATCACCTACAACCAATCCTAGGAAAACCTATAGACTCAAATTCTTTGCCATTCTATTCTGATAGACTACTCTGATTAGAAACAATCTTAAATAAAACTCTGCTTAGGGTGAAATTACCTCTGATGCACCTCCCTCCTTTTGTGTGCTCATTACTTCTTTTTCGAACAGAGGACAGGCCAGACAGCCCTTTGCTTAGCCCTGCCCTGCCCTGCCTGGCCTAACTTTTCATGCAGCTACCAGACATTGGAATTGCCCTTCTCATATTCCATCCACTAAGGATTTAAAGAGATAATTTACAATAAATTAAGAGGTCTTTGTGATGGATTAAAGATGGTCACAAATTCTTTAACTCTTCTCTCACTGAGAGATGGGATTTATTTTCCTTCCCCTCAAATCTGGGCTGACTTGTGACTGCTTTGGCCAATAAAGAACAGTGGAAGTGGCAGATGTCAAATCCAAGCCTACTGCTTCAAAGGACTGCAAGGCCCCTAAGCTACCACATGCTGTCAAGCCACCACATAAGATGTTCAAATGGCTTGCTGAAAGTACAAGGAGAAGTCCTGAAACTGTATGGGAAAAAAAGAGGGATACAGCTGTCCTCATTGAGAAGATAGGCACGTGAGTGAAGCCATCCTGTATGCTCCAGATGAAACTAGTTTCCAGTTAAATATCACCAAGTGGCCCTACTCAATACCAGACAGTGCAGAAGAATTGCTCAGCAGAGACTGCTTCAATTGCTGACCCACTAAATCATGAGATATAATAAAAACGGTGAAACACTAAGTGTTAGGATAGTTTGTCAACTATCCCAAAACAATAATATAGTCCTTTTCTTCCCATAGCTGAGTGATCTACAGACCAGCATAACATAGAGGAAAGAATTGTTCTTGTTGTTATTGCTGCTACTTTTTAATGTCTGTGACTTAACTCCATTATTAGGATATTCTTATTCAATGGGCCTAGAGCTGAGCTAAGAAATACATGCACATTTGATATTCTAACATGAAAAGCTTTCAGTGAAGAAATCTCATCTGAAACACACTTGACAGGCATCTGTGCTCTACCTGAACATTCAAATGATAGGGATATAGCCATCTCACACAGTAAACCCATTCTTAATTATGGAAATGCTTTTGCTGAGGGTGGAAGAGAGTGATTCATAGGTCAAATGTCTCTGAAAAACTCCATGACAGGAATTCATGAGCCACTAATGCTCTGCTATTAATTGACTCAACTGCAGCACCTGCTACTTCAGGTCCAGCTTCGAACTCAGGCTCTTGGTTCGAAATCATAAAAGAAAGAATCCATTTGGTTCAGTTAATAAATTAAAAAGTTTTGATAGGTGATATTAGTTCAAGCATGAACAAAAAGTACTATATTAATTATTTTAATTTTTAAGAGGGACTTCTTTATTACATATTTATAAAATAATAGTATAATATAATTATTTTAAAATGACTTGGTATATTGTGTTTTACATTCAATTTTTCAATCATCTTTACAATATTCAAAACTTGCTTTTTGTTATCCAAGGTGTTTTCCCACAACCTCACCCCACCCACCATTCAAAGCACAACTAAAGAACAAACTATTCAATAGGTTCTAGTGAGAGACTTATTATCAAAAAAATTAATCAAATAACTTATGAATAAAGATAGAGAGTTTTCAAAGAAGTACAATAAAAACAAAAATATGTGAAGCATAATTTAATCTTTCTGATGATTCAGAAGGTGCCTCAAGATCATATTGTGCCATTTTCCTCATGCTGCGTGTGACTATAACAGAATTCTGTTTACTAAAATTTTGGACAATAAAAATGTTTCAGCTATATGTAGTGTACATAGCATGAAATGACTACAGGTACAATAGGGAATTTTGATGTGAATATTTGTACTAACTTGGCACAATTTATAATATTGCTAAGAAAACTTTAAAATTTTTAGTTATAGCATGAGTATTTTTAGCACATTTAGTGACAGCTACTTGTTTTAAACTATCATTTTATTTTTGATGACAAAATTATACTTGATCATAATTGAAGAACATATAACTTTAAAATAACATTTAAAAAACCATGATTACAGTGGAACTATGTTACATTAAATGAAGAAAGAAAAAGTCACATACATGTATTGAATGGCACCGAAGTTTTTCAAAATCATTCTTTTAAAAGGCTTTCAATCCACCTTCACGTATATCAATTTTTAAAATGTCTCTACCCACTATGCTTGCAGAAAGAGATGAGATCGGTGTTGATTGTGTAACTGCCTAAAAACCATTCTATACTAGTCACTGAAAAAGTATTTTTATGTGATTATCCTGACAATCATAATAATTGATCCACATCTAAATATTCAGGAGCGGTTGACTCCAACTATTCAACTACAGAGAAATGCTCAACTTAAAAAATAAGCTGAGAGATTAGATTAAACATGGCAGAGTGAGAGACATTCCCAGATTTCTCCCTGTGAAACAACAATAACCTGAACATCTAAAACTTAACAAAAACACCCAAACTGCACACCAGCATGTCTGAGCGTGGGATTTGTGCATAAGAGCTACCACAGGCCAGAATCCCAGGTGTCGGGCAGTGGACTGGGAGAAACAAAGAAGCTGCTTCTCGTAGCTGGAGCTCCCTATAGGAGGAGGTAAGGGGAGAAGGTGTGGCGACTTCATTGAACAGCCCTGCCTGGGAGTGCTGTGAGCTCTATGCAGCCGCCGGCAGTGCTCAGTCATCAGGGCAGAAGGCAGAGAAAAGGGGACGGCAGAAAAGCGGGGATGGCATAGAAACGACAGTTGATTTTTACCGGCTGCAGTTGCAAAACCCAGGCTGAGCCACAGCCCCCATCACCCAATCCAGAGGGCTTTTCCTCCACACCCTCTGAGATAGAACGCCATGGAGCCCCAGGGTAATCTGGCAAACGCTACCGAAACTGTCGCTAACACTGACAGGAACTGAGACTGAGGGTAGTAAGCGTGATTAAACATCTATAAGGGGAAAAAAAGACATTATTAAGACTTTCTATAAAGCAGAGATCCAAGGGGCATAGACACCACTTACTGGAAACCAAGGAAAAAAACACCTTACTTGCAACAGGCTAGGGACCATTATATAATACATCTTCTTTCTGGGGCAGGGGAAGTGGAATATACTTCCATTAATGACCAGGTGGAGAAATAGTCCATTAAACACCATGAACAACCAAGGTAACAAGGCATCTCAGAAAGAAAGAGAAAAATCTCCAGAAAATAAGTGTACAGACATAGAAATATGCAACTTAAATGACAGAGACTTCAGGATGGTACTTCTGAAAAAACTCAATGA
>NW_006443138.1:3562857-3568902 GCF_000325575.1 Pteropus alecto | reverse complement strand
CACACACACATTGGAATATCATTCAACTATAAGAAGAGATGAAATACTGCCATTTGTGACAACATGGATGGACCTCGAGATAATCGTGCTAAGTGAAATAAGCCAGACGGAAAATGTTGAAAATCACATGATATCACTTATATGTGTGATATAAACCTAAAAGCAACAAATGAACAAGGCAAACAAACAGAGACTCATGGACATGGACAATGGACTAGTGATTACCAGAGGGGACGAGGGGAAAATAAAAAATAAAATGTTAAAATAAACAAACAAACAAACAAACAAATAAATAAATAAAGTTCAAAAAATAAAAAATAAAAGCTGAAATGAGTGACAACTGAAAATGGCTGAATCATTGTACAGTTTAGACAAAACCTTCAATCTGTTTCGCCATATGCTATTTGGTACTTTTTGATTCAGTAGCTGGGGTAAAAAAAAGTTTCTGTATTCAAACGTATCACATATAAAATGTGTGAATATGTGCATTTCATACACACACACACTCATATATCCAGAATTCTTCCCTAACCTCATCCCCTTTTCTCACTAATGACTTAATGAGTCATTTGTTACTTTAAGGCCCGTTTAGATGCTATAAGGCTGCAACACATGGTTAAAGAGGTCAGACACAAACGCCCACACTCAGGCTGGATTAAATTGTTCTTCCTCCTGATTTTTGACAAGTAGTAATACCATTTATATAACAACTATATCTCAATAACTTAGAATTCAGAGGATAAAACCAGTGTCATTCAACTCCCTCACTGTTTAAAAAACACTTCTTCCATTCTATTTCCAGTAGTGATAGATAACAGGACACATTAAAGCAGGTCAGACTGACCTGTACAAACGACTATTTACTCCTAATCTGAACAAACGTGTTAAGACATTCTGAAATGCTGCATCCTTTGACTACATCTTTTCAATTGCCCGATGCAGGTCCTGTTGTTGCACAGGCCAAATTTCATCTTCATTATGGCCTTCTTCTAATGTAGAATTAACATATTCTCTGACACAGAGGAGGGCAGCATCTCAACACATTTCTTTTAGGTCATTTCCTGAAAACCCATCAGTTTCCTGGGCAACTTCTAGCAGGTCCACATGTCTATCTACATTTTCATTTTTCAAAATGAGTTTCTGGATTGCTTCTCTTTGTTTAAGAGCAGGCTGGTTGGTACGAAACCCTGCAGGCATTCTTATCAGTACAATTGAGTCGAGATTCTGAGGATGATCAGTAGCTCCCCTCACTATGATCTCGCAGCTGTGGTCAGTATCCCATCCATCTCAGAGACTCACAAAACTGAGCTTTCATCATGGCCGTAGCTTTATGGTCACAACTTGAAGTTTCATAGAAAGGAGCCTATTTTATCTATAAAGATAATGGAAGGCTATAGCTTTATAACAAGAGGGAAAAAAACAGCAGCACCTAATTTCTGGGATTCTCGATATTACTTATCAAAGTTGAAGGTTGAAAGTTAATGAATTGACAACCTGCTTATTTGGCTGTAGCCTTGGCAATCAACATTTTACTACAGCCTGGAGGATCATAGAAAAGCTTTTGGAGGCTACGGAAGCCTGAAAATTTCGAACAAACGCTTCTTTTTCTTAGGTAAGATGATTGTGTCTTTCAGATCCGTAATGATATCATCTAAACCTGCTAAATCACTCCAACTAACATGCACATTAAGAGGGTCTACAAGATGAGAAGAAATACCCATTTCATGTTCTGAAAGTTTCACATTTTTTACATTATTTTGTTTCATTAATTTCTCGACCTGTTTCTGAGCTTCTACTTTTTGCTTTCTGGTTGGATCAATTGAATCTACCATTCACTTGAGTAAAGAGTTTTACTGCACCGAACATTGTCAAAAGGAAAATTAAACCAACAACTTCATTCTGATACAAGGGACAAGAAAAGACTTCAGTATGTGCCATCTTGATGTTAATCTCCATGCAGAAAAACTATTTTAATCTTATTATTCAAAGGTCCTCTTATGTGGTACATATGTACAAAGGAATATTACTCAGAGATGAAATACTGTCATTTGCAACAACATGGATAGATCTTGAGATAATCATGATAAACAAAATAAGCCAGACAGAAAAAGTTGAAAACCACATGATATCACTTATATGTGGGATATAAATCTAAAAGAAACAAACATGACAAACAAACAGAGTCTCATGGATAGTAGACTAGTGGTTACCAGAGGTAAGAAGGCACTAGATAGGACAAAAGAGGTCAAATATGTGGTGACAGAAAGAAATCTATGAGTGGTGAACACACAATGCAATACACACACACACACACACATACATATACATATATGTATATATGTATATATGACATACTGTTGAATTATACACTTGAAACTTACTGTATTTTGTTAATCAATGTCACTATAAAAAATTAATTAATTAATTAATCTTCTTAGCCTACAAAATATGCATCTACTCTGACATAGGGAGCAATTTCACCCACAGCTTTCCATGCCTCTGTATAGCCATTTTCTTTTTTGCAATAGGCAAATTTGCCCGTCTTAATAGGCAAATTTGTAGATGGCACTAATCTGCTTTTTTAACTAGAAAAAAATTGTTTCATATAAACTCCACACTACTTTCTGAATGTTTTCTCCAGTTCAACTTCTGGCAATGAGCTTCAATAAAAGGCTTTGGCATAGTATTAGTGACTGGCAATTCCTACACATAAATGGCATTTTCATGTCTTTAAAGCCACCTACACTCTTCCAAAGGTGTGTTTTAGTCTGCTAGGGCTTCCATAATTAAATACCAAAGATGGTGTTTTAAAAAAACAGAAATTTATTTTCCCTGAGTTCTAGAAGCTAGAAGTCCAAGATCAAAATTCCAGCCGATACAATTTCTGATAAGAACTCTCTTCCCGGCTTACAGATGACCACCTTCTCGCTATGTCCTCTCATGGCCTTTCCTTCATGTGCGTTCATGGGGAGACAGAGCAATTTCTCTGGTGTCTCTTCTTATAAAGGCACTAATTCTACTGGATCAGGACCCCACCCTTATGATCTCATTTAACTTTAATTATTTCCTTAAAGGACCCATTTCCAAATTCAGCCACACAGAAGTTTAGGGATCCAACATACCAACGTGGGAGGTGAGGGGACACAAACACTCAGCCCATAATAAAAAGTATTTGGATATTACATTGTTTGATTCTTAATGTAATTCTGCTCCCATTTTTTTCTGTAATCTCTCTCGTTCTCTTTTTCATACAAACATCCATACTCACATACTCATATACACAGTGTTTTATGGAAAATCTCTATCATTAAGATGACTAAGTTTAAAAACAGAGGCTAACCACATTATAACATATGAAATGCCAAGATGTGGTCTGTGACACACACTTTCATCTCAAGAATCAAAGATTTATGCTGTTTTAGAAGCAATTTATAGTTCAATTACTATAAAACAGAATTTTGACAGAAAGCTTTTTGATTTTGCCCTAAATATACTACAGGTCAGTTCAGTCCAGTGGGGAAAAATTAGTAGTCCTCTCCTTCAATGTAATTCATTCTGCTCCTGAAAATTCCATCTCACCAAATATTCCTTGAACACTATCTATAGTATCACTATTGCAAAGAGATATCTGCGCCTCCCATGGTCACTGCAGCATTATTTATAATAGCCCAAGACATGAAAATAACCTAAGTGTCTATCAAAGGATGAATGAATTTAAAAATGTGATTTATATATAATAAAATTATTCAGTCATAAAAAGAAGGAAATCCTGCCATTTGGAACATTGTGGGAGGACCTTGAGGGAATTATGCTAAGTGAAATAAGTCAAATAGAGAAAGATAAAAACTGTGAAATTCAAAACAAACAAACAAACAAACTCATAGAATCAGAGAATTAATTGGTGGTTTCCAGAGGTGGAGGGGTTGGGGTGGGGGAAATGGGTGAAGATAGTCAAAATGTATAAACTTCCAGTTAAAAGATAAATAAGTTCTGGAAGCATAACATACAGCATGGTGACTGTAGTTAATGATATTGTATTGAATATCTAAAAGTTGCTAAGACAGTAGATCTTAAAAGTTCTCATCACAAGGAAAAAATTGTAACTATGTGATGTGATGGTTTTAACTAAATTTATTACAGTAATCACTTCACAATAATATATACACATATCAAATCATTATGTTGCACATCTTCAACGTATACAATGTCGTATGTCAATTACATCTCAGTAAAACTGGAGGAATAAAAGAATTTCAGAATGGAAGTGAAGAGTGGGGTACAGATCATATAGGAGTGTTATTTACGTGTTTTTATAAGATTCACTCTGGCCACTGTTTTGGAAATACGCTGAAGAGAGCAAAGACAGAAGCCCAGAGGCCAGTTAGGAAGCTGGTGCGGTGGTACAGATAGGAGCTGATGGTGGTTTGCACCAGGGTAGTAGCAGGAAAGATAATGAGAATTAGTCAGATCAGGACATCTCTTGAAGGGAGAAACAAAAAGATTTAATGGTATATTGGAAGTAAGGTTGGAGAGGAGAAAAAAGAGTCAAGGATGACTCCAAGGATTTTTGGACTGAGCAAAGGGAAGAACTCAGTGGCCATTAGCTGAGATGGAGAAGCCACTGTAACTGTTACAATTAGTGAATATGCTATTACCATATGAAGGAAAAATAATTAATAGATTAATTCTGATTCGCAAAAAGTGTTAGTGACTAAGTTTTTTCTTCTGTTTCTTAACATTTATTGCATTTATGATGTGATAGCTTTGTGATCAGTACTCGAAATCTAAAGATGTGGTGATTTGACCCAAGATATTTTAAAAAACAGAATGAAACCTCATTGAGGACTTGCTTTGAGGCAAGGAATCCTGCCCTAATTTTTAAAAACTAATTAAGTAATCACCCTCTTACTATCTGTGTGGTTTTGGGTACATTTAAATCTTCTGGACCATGTTTTCTGACTAATCCATAAGAATAATAAATATCCAGTAATTATTAATTTCTTCCCTCCCTAATACTTGTAAATTGTAAATTATCCCAACTATAAAATTCAGGGATAGTCTTGCCTCGTTTGTCCATGAAGGAAATGATGGAAAATTCATTTTTAATCCCCAGATAATCTGCGTAGATGATTAGATTCTTGAGTACTTCTGAGAAGTTTCTTCCAAGATGGGAACTAAGTTCCTGTCCCTCAACTTGGTCCCTGGCCAAGGGTTGTACATTGAGTCCACTGCAGAAGCCAAGGCTCTAAACATTTGTGGCACCGAGAAATGTATGCAGCTCTGGGTTTACATATTCGAATACAGAAACAATATTTGCTGCCAGATCCCCTGTGTCCAAATACAGTGATGAGCTGAAGGAGTGGGCCTCATTGTATGGGGCAGCAGGCATGTCCTTTCCTAAATGCCAAGTCCCCACAAAAACCTGAATGTGGAATCCAATTTTTAGCCAGAGTTGCCCAATTCCTCCTTTGCTCCCCAGTCAGGAAGGGCACCCAGGTCTTTATGAGCCTCAGAAAACCAGTGTCTATTGCAGCCCACATGACAGTTGAGGTTGGGGGTAGAATGGTCCGCCTCTTGGCAGACTCAGAGACTCACCTGTAGCCCCCAAGTGAAAACTGGGTGGAGAGCATGGCAGTCTATTTAAATAACATGCTCTTCCCAGGGCCTAAAAACTGTGGTTGCCTCTGGGGAGAGGAACTGGGAGCAGAGCAACAAATGTGGGATTCTTTCATCCCTTTAAACAATATCGGGCATCTACTATATGCCTGTAGCTGTTTCGGGTGCTGGAGATACTATAATGAACAGAAAAATATAAAAACCTCTGCCATCATGGAGCTTACTTTCTATTGGGGGACACGAACTAAAGATAACATACAATTTTAAATGCCATAAAGGTTAGACAGTTACAAATGCTAAGTAGTAAATGACTATCACACAATATTGTAATTGCCTCTTTACTGATGTATCTTTTTCACTAGAATGGGAACAACTTGAAAGCAGAACTCAAGCTAGTTCCTGACTCAGGGTCTTTGTACTTACTGTTTC
>NW_006443138.1:3476656-3562812 GCF_000325575.1 Pteropus alecto | reverse complement strand
ACTCCAAGTCTGCAAAAATGGAGCTTCCACAGAGCAGCCTTCTCTGACCAATCTAAAGACACCTTCCACCCCAGGTCACTAGCCCCTTCCTAGGCCTTATTTTTCCTTATAGCACTTATCACTACTCTACATTACAGTATATATGTATTTGCTTACTATCAGTCTTTCCAGTGGAATATCTGCTCCAAGAGGAAAGGGATCTTTTCTGTCTGGTTTCTCATGTACCCCAGCACCTAGAGTAATGCCTGACACAGAGTAGAGGGCAATTTGCTGACTGCCTCAATAAATTAATGCAATGCCTAACCACATCTAGCAGAGTGCCAACAAATATTCTAGGGAGTGCACATGTATATGTGAGTGCATGTGCGCAAACAAAATGATGACCTGTGTGAGGATAGTCACAGCATGGTCCCACAGTGATCACTCGGGGAAGCATGAAGGGTCTGGACAGCAAGAGTGGGGACACCAGAACAGAACGTGGGGAGGCTTCTGCCCTGACACTCGCCTGGAAGGGTAAGGATGAGAGGAAAGGGCACAGACTTAGCCTGAAAGCCTTTCCTGCTTCCTTTGCTTCCCATGAGAGGACTAAGGGAACAAAGAGTTGGGGATGGAGAACAATCAGAGTGGACAGAGTATATTTTGACATAAGACACTGGATCTGAATACTTGCAGGCAGGGAAGAAACAGAGCTCACCAAGCAAAGGTTGCTCTGGGTTTCCAGATTTCCCTTGGTTCAAAACCTGAGGTTGACTCATATTCAGAACTATTCCATTCACTCTCCTCTTCCCTTTCCTGCTTCAGGGTTACTTGAGAACCTCTCAAAGTGGAAACTCAGAGGGCAGGACTAGGGCTGAGAACTCACCCTGTATAGCAAGGCTCTCCAAAGACTCTGTAGGAAGAAGTTCCTTTAATTTTTCTTGGTCATTTAAAAAAAAAAAAAATTCACAGGCTCATTTGTACGTATGTTCAAAAAAACATAGAACGGAATTTTCTTTGATCACTCATAATCCACCACCCAGGAATACAAGTATTAATTTTGTATTGTATTTCCTTCAAGTCTTTGTTTTTAAACAATTAGGATCATATTGAATATATAATGTTAAATTCTGGTCTTTTCATTTAATATTCTCTCACAAACATTTTCCCATATGGTTGTATTCATTGTATTTGTTACAGAAGAGTCTATCGTGTACTTATTCATTCTGTTGTTGAACGATAACTTTCCTTGAAGTTTTGAGTGGTCTTGGGTTCTATGCTGACTGAGATGAGGGCTTAGGTGGAATGGAAGGCACCAGGGCTGGCAATATCACCCTCTCAAGTATGAATTCTGGCAACCATGAGAAGGGCTGTGGCATTGGGGCTCAAGGAAAGGGAGAAGCCCTCTTGGAATCTTTTCATGTGGAACTTCAGGATCTGCTGGTTGGTCTTTTTTTTTTTTTTTTTTTAATTTATGCCTACAGCACCTGGTTTTCCTAGGTGGTCTCCCATCCAAGTACTAACCAGGCCCGACCCTGCTTAGCTTTCGAGATCAGACATCTGGCTTGTTCATCAGGCTTGTTCAGGGTGGCATGGCTGTAAACCATGGACCGTGGCTCCACTGGGGCACTACTGTGTGTAAAGTAGGATCTAGTAGTAAACCAGGACCTTCTGCGTGTAAAGCAGACATGCTAACCGCTACCCTATGGAATCACGTCCTTGCTGGCTGGTCTTGATCTGCTGTTCAAAGACTCCAGTAGGATCTAGTAGTAAACCAGGTACAAGTAGTATAAAAAGTGCTGTATGATGACAGAGTGAGAAGGTGAGAGGGGAAGCCATAATATAGTCATATGCTAATATCGGCCAATTGGGGTTATGAGATTTTAACTTTTCTAGCAGTTGGATGTACTACATCAACTTCAACTTTGGGGGGCATTCTTTGCATTTATGAGAACGAATTTGTAGTTTTGTATGCTTTGGGAGCACTTGGGTGCCACAGTCTTCATGGCTTCAGGTGAACAGAATGATTTTTACATTTTTAAATGGTTGTAAAAAAAATTAAAAAGAAGATATACACATATATCTTCAAAATCATCATATTGTACACTTTAAATATCTTACAATGTTATTTTTCAATTATACCTAAATAAAGCTGAAAAACATAAATAGCATTTTTTGGCCAAAAAAAAAAAAAGATAAGCTAGAGACCATATGTGTCCCACAAAATCTAAAATATTTACTATCTAGTTTTTTATAGAAAACGTCTCCTGACCATTAAATTAGGAAATACATAAACTCCAAATTTCAGTGGTTTTGCACAATACAGGATTTTTTCTTGCTATGTAATAGTCCAATGAAGGTATTCCTGGTTGACAGGAGTCTTCTCTCCACAGTGATTCAGGGATCCAGGCTCCTGGTGGCTCCACCAGCTCCTAAAGCCTCAGGGTACTCTGCATCTGGTAGAATCCTGGATAAAAGTACATTGGAAAATACACATCTGCTTCTTAAAACCCCAGCCCCAAAGTGATACCTATTGGCTCAGTTCTGCTGGTAAGACGTAGTCTATTGGTAAGGAGTAGTCATTTGGTCACACATGTTAGAGAGACTGGAAGAGGTAGCTTCTGTCTGGGCGCCACCTCTCTGGACACTTTCCCTTCTATACTGCATGTCAGAGCACAGGCCTTCCCTGTGAACATACTTTTGGTGGACAGATTTCTCTGCCAAGATTCAATTACATATATAGTTGACCCTTGAACAACACGAATTTGGACTGTGTGTGTCCACTTATACATGGATTTTTTTCAATAAACACTATATATGTACTTTCTCTTCCTTCCTTATGATTTTCTTAACGACATTTTCTTTTCTCTAACTTACTTTATTATATAAAGTAATACATATATACACAGTATATAATACATATAACATAAAATATGTGTTAATCGAGTTTTTAAGTTATCAGGAAGGCTTCTAGTCAACAGTAGGCTATTAGTAGTTAAGTTTTTAGAGAGTCAAAAGTGAAAAGGGACTTTTCAGCTATGCTGGAAGACTGGCACCCCAGACCCCTGCATTTTTCAAGAATCGACTGTATACATATACTTTGTTAATTTTCAAAGTAACTATGCATTAATAATTTCAATGGACATTCCATTTTTTATTTCAAGGGATCTGGCTACAAGAAGTTTTTCAGAAACAAATTGCACTTGTAAGGCCAGGGAAGGGACTGTAACTTATTGCAGTTATGGAAAATCAGATAACTATTAACTTGGGTCAACAATGGAAAAAAAAATCACAGAGCCAGAAGATGCCTCAACAATCTCTGTGATCTTCTCCACTGTTCCAAATAAGGTTGCACCCAACAGTTCTTCCAAATGAGAGTTTCCCACCCTTTCTAAATGACAAGAGTAGAAAATGAAAAAGAAAGCCCCCCAAACTGATGCAACTCCAGTATCACTGCAGCTCTTACACAAACTACATGTATCAAAGTGTTTGACTAGTGCCTGGGGAAAACCATAGTGTCCTGCTCACTTAGTATTCTGTAGACTAAACAAGGTACACTGTTTCAGAAGCAGATGATAGTTGGAAAAACCTTTTACTCCCCTACGGCTATAGACTATAATACCCTCATACCTGTGGTGCAAACCCTCTTTCTCTATGTATAATTGTCACTAAACAACCCCTTTATTATACGAGAGGATCACAACAGGAGAGTCCCTCTCTCTGCTAGAGATGAACTGGGACTGTAGATGAGAGCTTGAAAATCTATTCATTGTGCTATCAGTGTAAGAAAGCAGCATTTGGATTTTTTTAAGTGCAGGAGGTATGTGTTAGAAACCTCCAGGTTGAAAAGATCAGGTGTATTTGCACATACCCCCAGGGTGACTGCATTTTCTGGTAAAGATGTGAGAGGAGTAAAGAAGCCTATTCCTACCCTGAGTACTGCACTGTGACAGTCAATTCCTTTCTTTCAGGGTTTGAATTCAAAATACTCAGAGAGGCAGCCATCTATGTTAGCAATGAGAAAGCAAAAAAAATAAAGGAAACTGAGTCACGAAGAGTGTAGAATGAACTGAGTAGGGAACAGTATGTCAGAGAAGTAAGTCTAAGGATCTCTGTTCTGGAACCATTGCTGGTTCTGCTTCTGGAGCTGCTTTCGTATCTTGAAAGGTTGAACAATGTTCTATAGGGAAGAACAAAAATTACACATGAATAATGATGTTTTACAAATCCAAATTTTTTCTTCTTATCTTAATATGTTAATGTGAACCTTGTCGTGACATGCCGCTACTATTTTATTACAATCACTGTTATATTCATTATTATTCAGCTAGCATGTTAATATGGCAAAATCTTTAAAAAATTGAGTTTTATATTTGTGACATCAATATACTGTCATTGGAAAAAATTAAAACTCTACCACCCCTCATTTCTATTCCTCAGAGGCAGTCACAATTATCCATTTCTTGGGAAGCTTATTAAGAATGTCACCTGTGTATTGATGTTTATTTTAACATAATTTCCCTGAATAAAACTGGATGTCCTGGTGACCTACCACCCTCACTGTGCCTTTAGCCAATAGGCATAATCTGAAAATACCATTTCTCCCAGAATAGCATCCTTCACCATGTTGACCTTGGACAAAACTGCAATGTGAACCACTCACCTTACAACCTTTTCTGTGTTCCTCTGGTCTCTTCTAATGTCCCATCACTTCGCAGGACAGTTAGTGCCCTTGTGCTTCCTATAACCATGCTTCACCCAGACCTCTCTTGCCCAACCAAGTAATGATCCATGCTCAAAAAACTCTAGATCTCATAAATTCTTTCAATGAGATAACACCAATAAATACCAGATTGTGAATGAAATATCTTCCTTTTGTAGGTTACCTCTTCTAAATGTTATTTTCATTTTAGAAAAAAAAATAATTGAATCAAGAATAAATCTGTACTAGTGGAATTACATTGATAGTCAACAAATATTTGTTCAGTGGCTTCTATGTGCCAGGCATGGAGCTACAGGGCAGAAACTTTTAGAATGGAGAAAACGAATGACTATTATGAATAGATTCCTGGGCCTGTTCCAGAAAGGCACAGCATGACTAGAATGGCTACTGAGAAGCAGAGGAAGAGAGAAAACGATCCAAAATAATAGTAACTGGCTCTCCGTGAGTTAAAACTCATGGTTTCTCTTTATTTTTAGTTTGTCTCTGGTGGAAATTTTTGCTGTTTTCACTGTTACAGAACAGATGGAACCATGATTTATGATTCACAGTTTATGAAGCTAATTTAATATTCTGCCGTGCCTCACGCTCTATCATGTTTCCCACATTTGCAGTTTTTTTCTTTGGGGACATTTGTCACAAAAGGAACACTGGGATGTTGGAATGGGAGAGGTAGAAGGCATTATAAAATAAGAGAACTAGTGATATTGCAGGGAGCATTCATGCATCCAACAAATATTTATTGATTCCCTTAATATGCCAGGCAGTATTCTAGGGACTAAAGATCCTGTCGACAAGTGAGAAAGGTCTTTGCTCTGTGAAGGAGAAAAATAATGAACAAGTAAATAAATAAACAAATAACAAGGTCCTTCCATAGAAGTGCTTTGAAGAAAATAAAATAGGGTAATGTTATAAAGAGTGACTGAAGGTGGACAGCATTATAAAAGGTGGTCAAGGAATGCCCTCCACAGGAGGTGCCATTGAAGAGAATGCCTAAATAATGAGAAGGAATTAGTTCTTCAAAAGTCACAAGAAAGTATGTTCCAGGAAGAGGGAACAGAAAGTGTAAAAGTCCCAGGCTAGGAAGAAGTTTGGAGTGCACAAATAGACAGAGAAATGAGGCCAATGTGACTATATTCACCAACCCCTCCTTATGTCCCGACCGCTCCTGCTTTGTATCCAGCCATTGATGCTGATGTCACTGGCACCATGGGCCAGGATATTGGCTTTATGCTGTTTAGTGCATCAGATAAAATACTTCCTGGCTCCAATTCAGAAGCTTTAGGGTGGCTCTGGTGGAATTTCCTTTCCTACTTCACATTTGGTTCATAAGAAGAATGATTCTAATAGAATGCCAGCCTTGAAGCCTGGGGAAAGAACCCAAACACAAATGGCAAAAGATCTTCAGGGGGTGCTAGTGTCATTTTTCCTCTTATTCAACTTGTTTGTAGAGAGAAGTCAAAATTGTTTTCCAGGTAAATCTGATGAAATAATCACACCAGGGCACAATATATTCACGGCAACACATTTTGTGAACTTTTATTCCAGGGTCTTTATGAATCGACAAACTATTTGGGTCATAGTGAATGATTTTTATCAATACTGTTAAGTCCATCATTCCTTATCTATGATTGCAAAAATTGTTTTAAATCTTTGAAAACTGGATCTTCTTCATAAGTTGCTTGGTAGCAATTCCTGATCTGAAGTGATATGAGGTTACTTATAGTCTTTATTTGTCATGTTAGTGTCAATATTCATACATATCCATCTAATGACAGAGATATGAAAAAGCTTCATTAAAAGACAATGTCTAGTACCCACTGGGAGTATTATATATCTACATTAAGTGAGAAAAATTATGAATTCTGAAAAACATCTGGCATAAAGTTTGTAAGAACAAATTGCACTTATAAATCTCAGACTATTTTCATAGTTTTAACCTTAAAACAACCTTCCACTATTTTAATAAGTAAATGGTCAAGAGAAAAAAATGACTAGCTACCGGTTCACAAGCGTGATAGTGAACCGGGCTTAGTCTCTCCCACTGGTGTGCATTACATGCATCATAACTGCACACCAAATTCTAAGCTGCACAAGAAAGAACCACAGTAAAGGTACAGTATATTCATGACAACACACTGTGAACTTTTATCTTAGCATCCATGTGAAGTAATAAACTATTTGGGTCCTCAGTGTGTCTTAGTAACTGTTGTATCCCCACACATATAATGTAGTAACTGGCATATAGTAAGCAGTCAGTAAATACTTATTGAATAGTTGCTCTGTTCTTAATACTTGGCCACATTGCTACCCACCACACTTGCTATCTTGAATAAAAACTACAAATCCCAGTGCCATTTCTTCTGAGTTCTCTGCCAAGCCAAGGTCGGGATGCCCTTCAAACAGATGTTTGCCATTCTTGAGACTTGCAGGACTCTCTGATGATAAAAAGAAGCAGGTTTCCTGCCAAAGTCCAATTTATATATTTTTAAGAATCTGCTAACTCCTTTATATAAATAAAGAAATACTCAATTTAAAAGAGCTCCATGACTCTCTGATCCAAAGAAACACTTTGAATCATTAAAAGACTCGAGCAGCAACCCTAATGAATTTGAATCTGTTTTCAAGCTCTTTCTATTCAGATCTTAACCCTTTTCCTCTTGCTTCCCATGGCTTTACCAGAGCTCTGTTTCAATGTATATCAATCAAAAGCATCCATTTGATTATCATGTTTGTTGTTCTATTGATGAGGCCAGTGAAGGTCAGTTGAACTCACAGTTTTCCCAGTTGCATGGCTGCCTTTACTTCCCCCTCCTACCCAATTCCCCAGCAAGGCCAGAAGAGATCAGCTCTGCTGGCAGAGTCCCATAGGTGAACTACAACTGTCATTTATTCCTTCAAGCTACGTCTCTGTCTGCCATGGTTCAGGTTGACAAGGAACCTGAGCTCAGCTCTGAAAGCCAGGGCCAAGGAGTCATGTGAAATACAGAGAATGAAAGGGCCCATTTGGTAAGTCTTATGATCTATAAAATAGCACATCTGAGTGTTTATTTAGGCAATAACCAATAGGGAAAATTTTAAGACACTTTAGAGCCTTGGAAAACGTGACTCTCATTACACAGATTCTTAAGTGAGAGGAGTGACAGTAAACAAGACTGAGAAATGTTTTCAGGTTTAACAACAAATGTCTGCTAGATTCTTTGAATTTTACTTTGTCTTCTTTTTAAGAATAAAAAAAAAAAAAACAGAAAAGCATTTAAAAAATAAATACTCTTGCCTCCAAAACATAACTACAGCTAATACCTTTATTTTTCAAAAAATTTAATATTTCTGAGTCAAGCCTAGAAAAAATCTACATGGGCCCCAGCAGAGCTCCATGTGAATGAAAATGCTCTGACGGGAGTTTTATATATACGCGTGGGTACTTGTAGTGTCCAGGAAGACCACCAGGGAAAGTTCCAACTGTTTGAGGGCTCTAGCCTCCCTAAGTAAAAGGGAAAGAAAATTTTGGGGCTGACAATCAGAGCCTCGGACCCCAGACACTTGAATGATCTTGCCTCATTCCCTGAACCTGAACTTAGGGCACCTGAACTTAGGGAATCTGAACTTTGGAGTGCTCCCCTAAGTTTCTCTAGATATAAAACTGAATTATCAAGCTAATAGTTTGGCCAAAACACATGTCACTTCAGTAGACAAAAATGTCCTTCCAATTTGATTTGTAAAGAACTGTAACTCTTGGCCAATGTTGGTAGAAGGAGCCATCCAGCATGGCAGAAACCCTGCAGAAGCAAGCAGTGGCCCCAGTCATAGGAAGGTGGTTAGAGCTCGGCAGAGCTTGGTGGAAGCAGCAGCAGCATTAGCCATATGGGAACTATGGGAAAGGAAAAGCAGTGGGAGGGAGCATGGCCCCTTCTGGCCTCACACCTGGGAGGCTGCAATAGGCCAATAAGGCAGGGAAAATGAGCTGGTGCAGTGGATGGGATTACAATTCCCAGATGCAATAATAGAAACCAGTGCAGGGTTGGGTTCCATGTATGACAAGGGCTGATGTGATCTGGGTGAAAAAGGGTTACTTATGGGAAAATGATGCCAAATCACTTTGCTACTAATAAAAAACTTATTCTAGAGCAGAAAGCCTTCACCAAAGGTAAGTACTGATATGATCCCTACTGCCTGACAACATGACATTCAGCAGAAGCTCAGTCAAACTCACACCTGGAAAGTTGGAACAAGCTCTGAAACATGATGTCATATGCATACCCAATAGCAACTAAAGGGAGAAATGTTGAGAGTGAGAAAAAGATCTACAAACTTGGACCATTATTTATATGTCTCTTGGATATTATTTGTTAAACTAACAAGTGCTGACCCAAAGAAAAGAACATATTCTTGCTAATAATAACTTGCTACAATATGGAAGCAATTATGGCCCCAGGTCCAGGCAGGGAAATGAGCAGTTTCGGGAGAGTCCCTGCCACCAGCCATGTGCCTGCCCAGGAGGATACCTGGATAGAGAGGGAGAAGTTTGCATCTTCCTCTAATCTAAAAGTTCAGTCTTTGGATAAAGGTCACGCTCTATTCTAGAACTGGGCATGTTGATGTCCTAATCCATCCTGCAAAACAAGCAAGTCTCCTCCCTTCTATTCAAGAATTAGTAGCTCCTTTAGGGCTCCTAGGTCTCCACTGATTCCATTTGCAATGATTAAGGTAGAGGGACCACCTCCCGGCATTCCGGGGAAAACTGCTCAGCCTATCTTCACAACTCCATTCAAACCCACCTGTATCCTAGAAGAGGGGCAGGAAAACCATTGTCCAGGGATTGTGCACTAGAGACAAAGGCCAGCTGAGACAAGTATCTGTGTTCACTGTTTCTATTGCTTCAGGAGCGGGCTGGATTGAATGGTCTCGAGCAATGCTTTCCTTGACTGTAGTGCCAAAGAAGACTGGACTAAAGTAGCACTTGGCTTCTTGGTTAGACACTTGGCCAATGAGTCACACTGTCTTGGTGCCTCAGCCTATACCCAAGACCCAACTGCAGCCAGTGTTGATCAGTAGGTGCCCTGAGTCACCAGGATGGAAACAGAAGCCTGTGGAATAAACCATGCAACACTCTCCCACTATTTTTCTCACTGGGGAAAAATGTGCTCCCCGTAAAATCAGTGGAGAACAACATTTTGGTAGTTTTTTTTGAAAAATCATTCATTCAACAAATGTTTTCTCAGACACTATGCTGGGCCATAGAGATAGAGTACTGACCTTGACAGATGGTCCTTGCTATTACCTCGCTTACTATTTAAGCACAGGCTTGAGAATCTAACTGATCTGACTTCAAGTCTAGTTGCTTATCTTTGCAGAGTCTCCTCAGGTGTACAATGAGGATGATAAAATTACTGCAAAGGCTTGTCATGAGGGTTAAATAAGATAAGCAATGTGAAATATTTGGTGGTGCACTGCCTTGCTCTGAGTAAACAGTAGCTATTGTTAAGATTATTATTTCATAGAGGCCTCAACCAGCCAGCCTCCAGGTCATGGGAGGCATGCTGGAAACTAAGCATTAGACACCAGAATCCCCCTATCCATGTATAAAGGGCCTTGATCAGATAACCAGACTCAGCATCTCAAAGGACTATATTTCCACTCCAGACAGCACAGCCCCAGAGCTCTCAGCTGAAGCTCCACATTCACAGCACAGACACAGCTGCTGGGAAGAACCCAGCCACCACCACTGCGGGCACACTACAGCCCCAGGCAGCAATAAAGGCTCCCCGAGGCCTTTTGTCAATTGTCCCCTGAACAGAACATAAACATCTCTATGGCCGCCATTCAGTGGACATCCTGTTTACATGGCGAGTGGGGGTCTTGGTTGCTTTCCCTCTCCTCTCTTTAAAGACTGTAATTATGTTTACCCAAGTCCAGCAGTAGGTGCCAGCAGGGCTGTGAGTTGATTTCCCTGGCTAACACTGCAGACAGCTGGCGGCAGCCCCATTGACCCCTGCATCCCAGGCGGAGAGCCAGCCCTGCATACACACCAACACTCTCCCTACAAAGACAGCAGTTCTCTCTGAGCTGTTTTCTTTCCATTCACACTGGGATGTTCCAAATAATGGTTCAGCAAATGCCAAAATATGTTGGCACTATACACTTACCGGATAACTGGATGATAAAGTGAATGGAAGGAAAGGGTACACAGCTCTGTGGAAGGTCACCTGCGCACCACGCACTGAACTATACGCAGTTCACATATATTGTTTCGGTTAACCCTGTACAATCCAGAGAATTACGTATCGTTACCTGATTTTTACAGATGAAGAAACTAAAGCACAGATTAATTCATTTGCATAAGGTCACTCTGCTAGTAAATGGTAGAACTGAAATTAAAACCAGGTTCATCAAGCTCTATAGTCTATGTTCTTTTGTTCTTTATACTTCAGGCGGTGGTGGGGCGGGGGGGGGGATTAATTTTAGAATCCTTAGTCTTCTAGAGGTAACACTCTGTTTCTCTAACTAACTCTTGAGGTGTTTTAGGCAGCCTCTAAGATGGTGATTCTTGCTTCCTGGTATCCATTCCTTGTGAAATCTCTTCCCTCTTGAGTGTAGGCTGGATTTAATGACTTGCTTCTAAGGAATAAAATAGGGAGAAGTGACAGGATATCACTTCAAGATTAGATTATAAAAGATCATGGCTTCCCTCTTGGCCTCTCTCTCCCTACCCCCGCAACCCCTGCCCCCCACTCTAAAGGAAACAAGTTACCATGTCTCCAATCAAAGAGGACTTGAGGCCTGCCAACAGCCATTTGAGTGAAATTGAAAGTGGATCCTACTCCAGCTGAACCTAGAGATGACTCCTGCCCTGGCCAACACTTTGATTGTAGCCTTACAAGAAACAATAAGTCAGTGGCACCCAGCTAAGCCCCACCATGGAGATTCCTAACCCACAGAGCTGTGAGATAATAAATGTTTGTTGTTTTAAGCTGCTGGGTTTGGGGGTGATTCTTTATCCGGCAATGGGTAACTAATACACAGGGTAAAGACAGATTCTAAAGGAAAAAGGGGGACGGTGTAGGAAGAAGAGCACAGTGCACAGTTCACAAGGCAGGCTCCAGCCACTGTAGATCCCTGGTGGACTGACTGTAACCTCATGTTACAGCTTTAAAAATCTATAAAATAAAAGTTGAAAAGCTCAGCCTGCTTCAGAGATATTTTCCAAAGGAGCATTCACAATGTAGTTGCAAACTGATATAAGCCATATGAACCTGGCCTCAGGAAAAGATAGGAGTTTAAGAGAATGACCCAATGAGAGGAGAGATGAATAGAGGCTGGAACAAAGCAGGACTTTGTCTTCTCTGGTGGCTCTAGCCTTCAGGGAGTAACAAAAACCTAAATACTGTGAGTGTAATGTGACCAAGGACAGGTGGAAAAAGCTCGGCCTGGATAACGGCTGGTGCCCACATGTAAGCCTGTCTAATGAAGTGACTGGAGTGGCATCACCGTGACACTGAGAGTTCAGTGGGAGATATTCTCTCCCCTTCAGCTGATAATGAGAGGACACCATGCAGCCTTCCAGAGGCACCTGTACCTGATTAACAGATGGAAAGAGGATCAAAGCCATTCTCTTTCTGACAGCACCTCACCTGCAGCAGCAGTGGTGGGTCCTGCTCAGTGGCAGCCCATTGGTTTCAGTAGCATTGGTGACTGTGGCAGCAAGGGTGGGCTCACGGGCTCCAGCCCAGATGCAGTAGCAGCTCCCTGAGCTCTGAGTAAAACACCCTTTCCCTTTTGCTCCTCCAGGCCTTCCAACTGCTACATTATCAACTCCCTGCACTAACTCCCTCTCAGCTTAAATGATCTAAAATGATTTGTTTTTCTGACTAGCCATTGACTGATACACTTCCCATATTTTTACCATCCTCCTAGAATGATTGTTTCTCCTCCAACAACATTACAACGTATGTCTTTGCGAAGTAAACATTGTCAGACCTTGTATTTCTAAAAATGTCTTCATTTCACTCCTTATATTCCAGAGATAATTTATCTGGGTATAAAACACAGGAGCAACATTCTGGTGCTTTGAGAGTATTACTCCACTGTCTCCTTGCATTCAGTGTTGCTGTTGAGAAGTGTGATGATAGTGCATTCCTTTTCCTTTTGAAGTCATCTATTCCTCTCAAGTATCTTCTAGAATTTTTCCTTTGTCTCTACATTCTTAAATTTCTTTATAATGTAGCAGGTATTGATTTTTTCTTATCTCTTCTGTATGACACTCTGAAGGCCTTTTAATCTAGACCCTTTATCTATATAGTCATTAATCCTTGAAATATTTCTTCCTACTTTCTCTTTCTTATTCTGGGATCCCTGTTAGGTAAGCACTTCTCTTTTTTATCTTCCATATATCTTAACTTTTCTTTTGTCCAGTCCTTCTCTTTATTATCCCTTTCTGATGCCTAAAGGCTTGGTCTTCCAGCTCATTGATTAGTTTATCCAAGGTTTCCATTCTGTTATTCAATCCCTCTTTTGAGTTCTCATTTCATCTATCGCCTCTTCTTACCAAATATCTTGGGTTGGATCCACTCGAGAGCTGCTTATTACTTTTTTCTATTTCTGATCTTTCTTCTTTTTTTTCCCTTTAGAGGATATTATGTTTATTTTATATTCTTATGCTCTCTGGTCCATCTTTCTTTTATAGCCATTAAACTCATCTAATCTCTCCTATTTTCCCTCAGTGAATTCACCATATCAGCTATCTTGGCTAGCAACAGAGGGGCTAATTAAAGTTACCCAGGTCTTATATCGATCCTTTCCTGAGAGCTTAGAAAGGGGAATGGAGGAATGAAACGACTTCTTCTTGGCCATCTCAAACTCCACTACCATTACTATGCCCAACTACATATACATGTCCCGAACCAGGTGGCCCTGCCCTCCAAGAACCTTCCTCTCCTCCTACTTAGGGTACTGCAATACTTGGAGAACTACATCATTCACTTGAAATCACATAGTCCATTGGCTGGGGAAAATGGGAGAAAGGAAGAGGTAATTCTCAGGAACCAAACTTCCCACCACCCTTGGTATTAGGAGCTGGGCTCCAGCTTTCCCACAGCCTCAAGCTAAAGAAAACTGATTGTCACTTTTTTCCTGTCTCACAGTGTTTTCAATGCAGGCAGTGACCAGCTTCCAATTTACTCCCCTTTTCATTTATCCCAAAATACCACTTCATTGTGTCACTTCTATGCTCAAACACCTTCATTATCCACTGGATTAAAGAAAAGAAAAAAACAGTATACAAGGTCTTCTCCAATCTGCCTCCCTTTTTTATCAATATTTTCCTCTATTTGGCATCCTCAAAGTTACTTTGCTGCCCTACCTTTAATCCTAGATTGCCATCATAGCATAATTTCTTATTCATAGCAGAAGCACAAAAATATACCTCTTAACCGATTGTGCTAGCCATAAGCTAATGAGAGTAGAAAAGTGGCAACATAATTGTTCTTGGTTTAGAAAAATAAAAAAGTCTTTTGTCATGTGCAAAGAGATCACAATCTACCATCATTACAACATGTGTTAATCATTTTCACAGTGTTGAATAACAGTTTACAATAGAGCAAGCCAAACTCATTTATTTAATCTCTTTTGATCAAGGTGTTATGTTTTCAAGATATCTTAGTAGTATGCAGCTATGGAACAGGCTTGTAGAAAGTGACCTTATGATGTTGTTCTTATTAGCAGTATTTTAACAAACAGGGATTAATCTATGACGATGTAACCTGTCTACGTGCTCCGATTGAATAGCTTAGGTTACGGGCCCCAGGACCAATGCAGCAGTTGGTATTTATGATATCCTATCCTTGATCATGAGAATTTGTCAGTTCAGTGAGAAGTAATGGGTCTATAAATAAAACTGCAATAAGTTCGTGTATCACAAACAAAATACATGCCTGCTTCGAAAAGGAGAAGTAATCAAAAACATCCAGATAGTTGGACTAGATTTCTTTTGCTGTTTCCACCATTTGTCTTTGGAACCCAAGTCACTTCTATGTCAGCTTGTCCAAGTGGCTCAGAGAACACAAGAACTGCCAACCAGAGCTCTGACTCTACAGGCCTGTTTGTGTCTGCATGACTAACAGTGCTTATGTGTACTGAGGAGGAAATACCAAGCTAACAAAGCAGGCCACAAATCCACAGAATTTTAATTTCTAGTCTTGGTAGAAGTTAACCTCTACATTCATGCTTTTGTATTATGAAATTTTGTGATGACTTTAAAGCTTGCCATGGTATTTATGGTAATTTCATTACAAACCACATCTTCATCTTTTAATTTCTTTCCTATTTATAATTATATAACTGTAATTAAAAGGTATTACTATACTACTACATGCTATCCTAGCTAAAAGCTTGGCCTGCCAGACTTAGAATATTTAAGACATTTATTTCTCTGGCTTCATTTCCTTCTCCATTTTGGAAGAAGGGTTGAGGAGCAAAGAGAGGCAGTAGAGACTTTGGTCATTATAACCTCAAATCCTTTCATCAACTTCTCTTTGTTCCTTAAAAAAATTAGGATTTTTCCAAACAGTTCCCCCCGACCAAATGAAATGTTTTCATGTAATAGTTTCCATTTCAGCTTCTCGCCACATCTGAAGTGACGCTCATTCAGACTCCCTAAAGAGCATGCAAAAGACTTCAAGAATTGTTGAGACTTGAATTGAATTCTGTCTTCCAGCGGTTATGCCAGCAGCCTCTGCCCCCATCGCTCCGTCCCGGAGGCTCAACACCATGCGAGGTACCTCTTAACCTTTCTCATTCAGCACATAGAAGGTACTCACGTGTAAAGACTTTTCCTCATTTCAATGAGATATCACTCACAAATCTAAGAAATTTATTTAGAGGCAAGGAAACTGAGCATCTGAGGCTAGACCTCAGCTGAAAAAAATGGAGCAAGTTATAATTAACCACATTCTTAATATCTTCAAAGAAGAATGAAGCCGTGGAGCCAAGTAGAATCGTTGCCCTCAAGGAGTTTGCAAACCACCTGGAAGAAAGGTGCACATTTGCTGGGTTTTTGCCAACCTACTATCTGTTTTTCTAGTAGAGAATTGACATTCTCCCAGCCCATGCCATCCTGATGGGACTGCCAATCACTATATGCCACCTACTTTAGGCCAAACACATTGAGCTAGGCCAATGAAAGCACTCTGGGTAAAAGAGTTCTAGAACAATCTTTCACTGTTTTTATCATTACTGCTATAAATTTTGCCTCATGTTGGGCCTAGATTATCAAACTCCTCCTTCTCTCATGAAAGATTCTCTGTGGGTGAGACCCAGGCATCAGTGTTTGTTCATGCTCCCAAAATAATCCCTGCATGGTATACAGCTATATTGTACATAAAAAATCCACTAGCAACTTTGAAATTGCCCAATTCTCTCTCTTTTCATTTTATTTAACTGACGTTTGCCACTATACATTAAGGATGTTAACATATTTTCAAATGTACTGCATATATTTGTCCCAATTTGTTGTCTTCATGATTTTTCCAGATACATACACACACACACACTTACATATGCGTGTATATATAATGTGTATATATATGCATATAATATGTATACGTGTGTGCATGTGTATATATCATATATTTTTAATAGCATCAGGGTATGAGAAGAATTGCAAGTTGACAGAGCTAAAAGCAGCAGGTGTGCTTACTGACCCAGTGCCCTTATGATTCTTAAATATAGTGTGAGTTCATTCACAGAAGTTCTGGTTTATTTGTTTTGTGTTAACTTTGTGCCAGATACTATACTAGGTGCTGGGAACTCAGTGAGTAAAAGCGCACTCAATCTCTGCATTGGTGGAGGATAGAAGACAATAATCAAACGATCACATGGATGATTGCAACTTCCACACCAAGATCTGTGCTCTGGAGGAAAGGAAAATGGACTCTAAGAGGATGCAACGAGGCACCTAACAGCCCTGAGAGTCGGGTCCAGAATCTCTGAGGATGGTTCCAAGGGCATCCTTACGCAGATGGAGTCTCTTTTTAAAATGTTCACATCTTCACTGCAAAGCAGTTTAGAGTCTATTATATGAAGAGAAGCTTTTTTCTGAAAACACTCTAGGCTCCAAGATAGACTTCTGGAAGACTATGTTCTATGCGCAGCTATTAACAGGGTGAATTACTTTGGAACAGGCCTAATCACCAGCGAGGCTTAGATATGCATTCCACGTTGGTCCCTAAGGAGCTCATCTGTGGTTTGGTCAACCACAGAGCCATCCACTTTGTGAACTCTACAGAGAGCCACCGAGCAGCCTGCCAGTCTTGTCTTTGTTCCCCAGAATTTCAGGAATTCTAAGAATTCCAGGATTAAAAAAAAAAAATTACACTAGAGATTATCAATGATGTTTAAAGAAAGTTATGAAACTTGAAAGTCAGATGCTCATTCAGTTTACATTAGTTGATCACCTTCTGGGGATCAAGCTTTACTCCATATGCTGAGAACATTTGTAGTTCTACAGCCTTTCTAGATTTGTATTGTTCCTTCCTATAAGAGAGCAGGGAGTACATTTTTACTTTTTAATTCCTAACCCCACCCACCTCTGGAGCCCATGCAGGGACTACCATCCAGTAGGCATTCAGTAATACATGTTGAAAAAATGAGAACCATTGGGATACTTGGGTTCCCAAATGTCCTTTAATGGAGTTTAGATTAGGGTGAGGTTGCCATGGGGCCCCATAGGAGTTTTCAAGTCTCCAAGCCAATAAAATGTTTGCCTGGGAACATCGAAGTCTCCTGGTCTAGTTGTTGGAAATACTAAGAACAGAACTCAGAGCTCTTAATTATTCTTAGTAATTTTCAACGGGCTCAGTACTCTGCCCTCAAAGATTTTCTTTGAGGAGCTATGATTTCATATTTGATCACCAAAGGTTGTAAACGAAACTGTATCATGATGCCCCATATCCAACCAGGCATGATGAGATGAGGGTTATAAGTAAATGTGCATGAGATTAACACTAAAATGCTCATAGAGAAATCTTATAGAATTTGTATTATAGAGTGTGCAAGGCGCGCGCTCTCTCTCTCTCTCTCTCTCTCTCTCTCTCTCTCTCTCTCTCTCTCTCTCTCTCTCTCTCTCTCTACTTGTTGGTCTCTCAAACCTGTAGAGACAAAGAAACCAAGTGATACTTGAATTTTAAGGCCTAGGATTCTTGTGCTGCCCCCAGGTGGCCAACAGGGTCTTGGGTGTAAAGCAATTGTCAGACTGAAAGGATGTCTTCTATTGACTCAGTTCACCCTCAAATTACTCAGATTTTTAAAATATAATTACAGTGCTAAATTGACACAAAATGACTATACATATTGTAGGCCTCATCTTGCCAGTCACAGCTATTCCTCACCAAATCTGGTGACTGACCCAGTTTTCTTCTCTATTTACTCTTTAGTTTGTACTTGTTAGATAGGTATGGTTTCCAATGTTTCCTTCTTTTCTTTCCCTTTTAAAATTCTTTCTTTTCCAAAATGTAATAAATTTCATTCTCTTTTCCTTTAAAATTGTGTTGGGGTTATTTTGGTTGGTAGGTAAGAGAAAGGAAGAGCTGGGGAGAACACACTCTGAGAAGACACTACCCAGTCTCACCTGAGGCTGAGTGGACCCTGCTCGGACTGGCTGAGTTGGGTGTGGGATTCTGGATTGACTCCAAATCCAAAAAGCACCTGTGTCAGGCCAGAGGGAGGCATTTAGTCCCAAGGAGACTGCTATGTATGTCATGAGGCACATGAGGAGGGACAGCGCAAGAGGGAATGGTTTGGGAAGCCCTTTGTGACTTCCACTTATCTTTTAAGAAAATTCCACCAGTGTTATTGAGAAATTTTTTTCTTAACCTTTCTGAAATCAGAGAACTTCAATGGTATTTTGTTTTTAAAACAAAAGAAAAACAAACCCAAAAAAAGCATTTTTCTTCACCCCTGTGCCCATCCACACATAACAAAACTAATGCAAGAACTAAGATATACACATACACACACACACCTTAATAAGATATCTTGGCAGTGCAAAGAGTTCTGATATGTGGTATGTAGTTTTTATCAATCATCTTTATCAGTTAACATGATTCTAAGTACATAGCAAGAGTCCAATAAATGCCTGTTGGACTGCTAAAAAATATTCCACTGTGTAAGCTACCAAAAAAAGTTACAAAGCCAAGAGAACTTTAAATCTGTTCACTTTTCTTAATAAAAAAATTTTGCATACTATAATTTTGTGTTTTGCTTCCACATATCTCTTAAGAATTGAAGCCATGGTGCAATTCAACAGAACCTCCAAAGAACTAATTCATGAGCAATTAATTACTTTGTATATGTGAGTAAAAACCTTAAATATGAGTATATACATTCAGAAATGCCATTTTCTTGTCTTGTACTCTTAGAGAAATTAATGTATTTCCTTTTTATTTACATGTCAATGGTTCTGATTTCCACTTTTCATTAATTTCTATTAAAAAGAGAAAATGTATCTTACTCTGCTTGCTTTAGTTAGTGTTAATATCTTGTCCAATAAATTGTCTGTTCTAATTGTTGCTAGCCTGGAGTAATGCCCTAGGCATGGAACTAGCTTTGTTGCAATAGTCAAGAAAAGCAGTTTATGGAAACGAGAGACAAGTCCTTGGGTGGGCCTCGACTGGATTCCTCTTCTCCCAGGATCTGCTAATCTGACACTGTGCCATACAAAATGTTCATCCTGTGCCAGTCTGTGCAGAGACAAGTATGACATTGAATGAAGCCTCTGCCAGGGAATGGATTCTCTCTCTAATGTGAGTATTCTGGGTCTGCCTTCTGCCCTCTGTGACCTGGAAGCAGGAGAGAATGGGGGAAGAGTGCTCAGCAGGAGAGTAGTTTTCTGATTGGAAGTCTGAGCTAAAACCAGCTTTTCCCTTGAAACATCTCGTGGCCTGTGTCACACCATTAGACATTTTACAAATCCAGTAGCTCAAGTATAATCACCACCTAACCCTTTCTCACCTGTCCAATATCAAAAAAGCAATATAATAGTATTGGTATAATTTTAGAAAATCATGCCATGTCAACAGCCCACTGATCTTGCAAAATGTAGAAATAAAATTGCTTTAGTGGTTTCTATTACTTTTAACTGGGGTGATATTCAAAATTTTTAAAAACAAGTAAGTTACAGGTGGTTACCATTTAGTACAGACATCTGCAGTAATCAACTGGTACATACTAAATGTTGCTTTTTGGAAATTGGTCTTTTTAGAAAATTTTTTCATTGTTTTCCCAAATATCTGTAGCACATGTATTTATCCTTGGAACATTTGTGTTGACAAAATAGTTAAACTGAGTATGCTCCAAGGTAGGAAGCAATGACCTAGAGTGCATGTGACAAAAATAACATAAAGGCCACCAGCTTTTCAGTCACCATCCACTTGCCTCCTCTACATCCCTGAATGCTATTTGCAGCCATCCCCATGGAGAAGTCACCACTGCCCTCAGGAATGCAAACTAGCAGGAGTGGGAAACTTGTCATGCATCTTTGGATGATTACCAATCCACAGCCCTGCCCTAAGCCTTGTCTGCAGCCCCGCCACCCTGCTAGTCCATCCCTGTGGCCTTCCTTGCGCAGAGCAATTTTGTATTCTGATTTGCTGGAGGTTTTTGCGGACGAAGCAAGGGATCACGAGTAGTGATTGATTTTTAAAAGTTTGAGAACTACCTCTCTAGGGGCACCAGATTCAAGTGCAGAAGTGTTTAAGGTTATCTCAGCAGAGGAGAACTGAAACTTAACCTGAGACTATTCAGAATGGTTCTGGTCATGGCAGGGGTCCCTGATTTGCTTTTTCAAATTATTCTGGTAAATCAAACCATGAGTGCAAATTATCTAGGCAAGGGAAGTTCATAACAACTGCTTCTCATTTCATCAAAGGTCCTAGATCCAAGACTTGAGAGAATAGTCAATTGTTCAAGAACCAGTACAAATTGGTGTGTATAAATGATAATGAGGTAAGTCATATTGATCATTTAAGGAGGAAACTTAGTAATTACCTTAGTAATTTGATCTAAATCTTTAATTCATTTGTTAATTCCACAAGCATTTGCTGAGCTCCTCTATGCACAAGGCAGCATGATAGGATGAATAAGACAGTGCCTGGCTGAAAAGATACACAAGAAATCCTATCCCTTTCACTTACATTTGCAGGATAATTGCTTAATTTTCTCAAATGTGTTATCTATGTAGATAGATATAGCCTATTAGTGAGTAACTAATAGAGAAAGGTACCTAATAATCTTGACATATTCTACTCAGAGAGTCATGGGAGCCATTATAACAAAGAAATTAAGAGGCTGGTGGAGGAGACCTTGGTTTGAACACTCAGCTCTGCCTCTTACAAGCTGTGAGTTTGTGTGCAAGTTACTTATCCTCATCTTTTAAAAGAAAAAATACTCAGTGTTATATACGATATAATGTAATAATTATCTCACACTGCGCCATTCACATAGTAAATGTTCAGTAAGAGTAAAAACCTCAGGATATACAAATAAGTGATAATAAAGTGGAAGCTCCGTTCACATAACAATAAACCATCAAACAGGCCCTGCATCACATGCAGATCCCACAAAAGGAGTTAAAGAAGGTCTTATATCATTGGCGTGACTACCATGGACCAGTCATCTTATTCATTTTACTTCATTTAGTCTTCACAACAGTCCTGAGAGGTGGATATTATCACCATTGTGCAAATAAACTGAGGCTAAGCAACATTGACCTATTGAAGGTCACACAGCAAGCAAGAAAAGAGTCCAGCTCTATGTGACTCCAGTGCGAGTGCTTTTTCCTCTAAGCCACTGGTTCTCAAAGCTTGGTGTCAAAGGATCAGTATTAGCATCACCTGGAAACTTTTTAGAAATGCACATTCTCAGGCCCTCCCCAGACCCACTGAGTCAGAAAGTATGGAAGTGGGGCCCAGCTATCTGTGTTCCAGGTAATTCTGATGCACGCTTAAGTTCGAGAACCACTGCACTGTGCACTACGCATTCCCTCTTCAATTAGAATCCAACTCCTTATTCTGTATTTGACAAAGAGCATGGAAGATAGCCCTGGGCTCTGAATTTAAGATTAAACCAACTCCTCAGCAATGATAAGTCAAGTAATCCTAAACAAGCTACCTTTTGCCCCATTCCAGCCCACATAGCACACGAGGAAGAAAAGTGGAAATTAATGACAGGAGCCATTTTTCATATTCTTAAGCTTCTTGAGCATCTGTCCTTAGAGAACACTAAAGCTTTCCTTCTTGCTGTTGTCACAAATTATGGTGTCACTCCTCACCATGCCACTTGGCCTTTGGCATCATAATATATTTATCAAGCTCCTACTTTGTGCCAGACACTGAGAGAACAGTGGAGGACAGAACCAGCAAAGTCTCTCTCAAGGAGCTTACATTCAGATTTCTTCCAGCATGGGACACTGTTGACCTGTCCTCGAATCCCTGAATGCCCAAAGCAGGTGGACAAATTAAGGGTTTCCTCCTCCTCCATCCACCCACCACCACCCATCTACGTTTAGTATGGGAATAACTATAACTCTTAAACAAAGATGTTATTAGGAGAAACAAGACAATTTACTCAAAACCCACCTAGGCCATACACAGCCTACCCACCCAAGGGAGTGTAGCTGACCAAATTAGCAAGAGAGAAGCCAGTCGAGCATGAAGAAACAGTTTTCCAAGCAAACACTGAACCAGCAGCCCCAAGCCTCAGAAGCATTCTGGCCATTAGGCCGTGTGTCTCCAGACCTCCGAGTGGATATGAAGAATCACGTCTGCCGAGCCAGGACCCACATCTTTTAGTATCTTAGTCCAAAGTTTTCTGAACTCTCTGGGTGCTAGGGTCATCACAAATCATCAGCCACACTGGCTAAAGGGCAAACACCCTGGATTTGCTTTTTATTGACAATATAAGAACCATATTGCTTCCCACTGAAAATAAGTACTAAAGAATAAAAAGACCCTTGATGTATATTCCACCTGCTGCTAGCCAGGTCTTTGAAAGCCATTGCCTTCACTGAACAATTCCAGCTGGCGTTCTCTTTTGTGCTGGCTTTTATGGGCTGCAAGAACGGATACATAAGGTGTAGGTCAGTTGTTTAGGGAATGTAGAAGTCTTGCCCTCTCGACTCAACACATGCTTCTCTTTTCTTCCCCACTCTTGCCTGGAATTATGGGGATAGCGGTTGCTAAAGCATCTAATTAAATGCTTTTGGATAATTTGGTTCTGTGCACAGACTGACTAGAAAACTGAAATGATTTCATCTGAAAGAGGAGAACCAATATATGGAGAAAGGAGAAGTGATGTGTTTATAATATTTATGTTTTCCTGCTCCTTGTCTAACTCACAATTTCCAGAATAAAATCCTTACATGTTTTTTCCATCAATGGGAAAACTTGAATCAATATTACAGGCAGAGTTTTCCCTTGTTTAAATTTCCCTCCCACCTCACAATGTGCCTGTTACACGTTTGTGTCATAAATCCCAGCATAAAATTCCCTGTTGCTTAACTTGCCCATAAATGTGGAGCATGTAGTCATGTTATACGATTCCTGACCTGAACATAAATTTCCTGTAGTCTAGTGGTGCCTTAAGGAGGAGCTAATATGTTCACCTGCTTGTTTTCCAGGCAATAAACCCAGAACAGGTGAAATGAAGAGGAAATTTAAATAAGATCAAAAGGCAGGTTCAAAAGAATAGACAAAGCCATCTGGAATGCCTCAGTGCTGCCAATCTCAAATAGGAGATTCAGTGGAATTTTAAGCAGAATTTCTGGTTTTCCCTCCTTTCCAACCTCAACTTTTCCTTAAGAGGAAGCTCCTTGTCCCAGAGGTTGGGTCAGACTCTGGCGAGTGAAAAAAATATTAATTTCTCCTAAACCCATTGTTGACAACCTCTTTGTCCTCTTCATTTCCTGGGCCTCCACTCTCGTTGCTTCAATATGTGTGTAGCTTTCTCCAGCCTTTTACTTTGCAGAATGAGTGTGGGGAATTCAGAAGTTATTTGCTGAGTTAGTAAAGGAGAGTTTTATTTTGGATTTCAAATTACTCTGCAGATGACAACACTCTATTGCTGAAAAGAACTTGCTGAATGAAAACCAATTGTGCCAGTAGGAGTATAAATTGGTACAGGCTTCATTCAATATAATTTGGCAATATGTATGAAAATCCTTAAAATTATGAACACTCTTTGACCTAGTAATTCCACTTCTTTTAATGCATTCTAAAAAAATAATTGTACAAAGACAAAAAGTTATATGAACAAGAATGTTCATTGCAGCATAGGAAAAGCTGTAAACAACCTAAATGTCCAACAATGAGATTGGTTAAATAAATTCTGATGTATTGGTAATTAGGAATCTTATATAGTCATTAAAATGATGTTGAAGATCAAAGTTTTTGACAAGGAAAAATGTCTACTTATATTAAGTGAAAAAAGTGAGTTATAAAACAATGTGTATAGTTATTATCACTCTAAAATTATATATATATACATATATATATGATTTATGAAGTTTCTCCTATAAAATTCTTTTTAGCAGACCACACACACTGAAGATAAATCAGTACACATTAAAAACTGTCATACTAAAATCCATTATGTTTTCTCCTCCAATTATAGCGAAATAAAATCAACAAGTATTTTCCATGAAGATTTGAGACTTTAAAGCCTCTTCCATGTTGGGCTCATTATGCACAAGCTATTTTGGGTCAATATGACATATATCCATCTTCCATTTTGGTGTTTTTCATTGAAAAAACAGGTTTTATTTGTGGGAGTTGTTAGGAACCCTGACATGAATAAAGACACACATCAAGGACAGCTATTTCCACATAGTGTCAGAAAATATTTCATCACAACGGCTTCTCTTGATTGAATAACAAAGTCTGAATTGGGATTGAGTAAAAAGAAAAAAAAAAGCCTCACAAGTAAGTTTTTCTAAAACAGATTTAGTCTGTATTTCTATGAAAGAGCTTTACACACATTTCCATTCTAATTAAAAACATAATTGGTAACGTACGTCTTTATGCTATGACTATTTTGGTGAAGGAAGCTCAAAGACTAGCAATTACATATATCTCTAAGAAGCCTTATTATTCACTTTGAGGATAAAAACAAAAAAAATAAAAAATAAAAAGCAAAAGCAAATTGCAATAACTTGTGATATCTAATTCTCCTGTTAAGTGATTTAATATAAATGATGTCATAAGCTGGAAATCAAAGACAAGACTCTTATTGTAGCCATTAATGTAACTCTCAATCCTGGCTGCCCCATAGAATTACTACCTGCCAGTGATTCTGATTAATATGTCTGGGTGGGACCTGGACATCAGGATTTTTTAAAAGGGAATCTAATATGTAACCATATTTAAAAGACCTGAACCTTGTAATTGATGTTCCTCACTTAGCAATTATTCTGGAAACTGAAATGAATGAACAGTTACAGTTTGAAAGGGAATTAAAACATCATCTATTCCAACCCTTATTTTGCAGAGGGGAACACTGAGGCCCAGCAATCTCCTTACATTAGTTCATTATTTTCTTATTTTAGTGACATAAGCAGACAGTGGAACCAGCCTATGTTAGGGGGATTTCCTTCATTCTCTTTCACATTTACTCAGTTCTCAACAATCTTTTCTACAGAGGCACAAAGTAGTGCAGCTACCATCTCCCCATCCAGAGAGTGGGATTTTAAGTTTTCATGAAGATTAAGACAAAAGCAACCATTTTTTGAACGCTTTTTCTACACCGGGCATTACTTCACATCACTACAACTCTTTAATGTAGATACTATTCTATTCCCATTTTATACGTAAAAAACTGAGATTCATAAGGGTTCAATAATTGCCTGAAGTCAGGTAGCTGGAAATGGTGGAAATGGGATATAAGCCTACATCTTTTCAACTCCAAATTATCAGGACAGAGAATGATAGAGGAGCTCTACCTTGAATACACCCACAATCCAGAATCCTGCTTTTTTTTAACTTAGAAATAAGATCTCAGAAGAGTCTATTCAAACATCTCTATTTCCTTATGTGCTGCCAAGACAGCAAGAGGGAAAAACAGCAATTCAATGGGAAAATGAGAAAAACGAAGTTCTTGATGGCAGAGGTAAAGGCTTTGCTGGACAAAGGCCACAAGCAAACTACATGAACCTTTGCTCATAGGACAAAACTAGTCAGGGGCACTGAGCATTCACTAGAAGAGCCCTTACCACGATCCCCAGCAGGCCATTCAAACATGGCTAAAATGAATTTTCTGTGAAATGTGATTTTCTGGCTGTCACCAAAATACCAGTTCCTTGAGGTAAGGCCTGTGTGTCCCAGTGCTTAGCCCATTCCCTAGAATAGGTCAGGCACTCAATAACGAGTGTGGAAGGAATATGCAAAAAGTGATAAATGTGTACTCCTTCCACAGAGGTGGGTGGAACAAAGCATACAAATGTATTAGAACAGAGAAAATATGTTACAATTTTTCACAGCTGCGATGAGAATCTACTTTAGAAAGGAGAATGTTTTGGTCTGAAAAATAATTTTTATAAAGACAGTGAGACACTTTCCTCTCTCCCCACTTCACCCCTCTCCCCTGGTGCAATGAACTGAATGTTTATACCCCCCAAAATTCATATGCTGAAACCTAATCCCCAGTGTGTTAGTGTTTGAAGATGAGACCTTTGGGAGGTGATTAGGTCATGAGGGTGGAGCCCTCATGACCAGGATTAGTGCCTTTATAAAAGAAACCCTAGAGAGCTCCTTCCTTCTTTTATATGAGGAACAATGGCTGTCTATGAACAAGGAAGCTGGTCCTCACCCGAGAGCAAGTCTGCCAGCACCTTGATCTTGGACTTGCCAGCCTCCAGAACTGTAAGAAAAAATTTCTGTTGTTCATAAGCCACCCAGTCTATGGTATTTTGTTATAGCAGCCTAAATGAATGAAAATACCTAATTAGGTCATATATGTTGGCTAGGATCAAAGTTTCAGAAATGAGAATTAAATTATTCTGTATCAAAGAGGAATGCATTTGTGAAGTTTCACAGGCAACCCAGGAGAAAGGAGTGAGGAAGAGATGAGAGAAATAAATCAGGGAGATGATGAAAGTCTGCATACTATGAAATCTGGTAACTGCTATTGACATTCTAAAATTTTTTTAAAAACTGAACTTATGAGTTCTTAATGTAAGCAGTTTTAATGTTTTGTAGATTTAAAGACAAGGCCACATTTCACGTTAGAGTGGATGTGGAGTGCGATGGAATAGCCCTTTAGGACAAAAAAGCAAAAAATAGTAATTTCATCAGCTTCTCACAACTCCTCTAAAGCAGAGGGTCCCTAACCCCGAGGCCGTGGGCCAGTCCCTGTCTGTGACCTGTTAGGAACCAGGCCGCACGGCCAGAGGTGAGCGGCAGATTAGCGAGTGAAGCTTCATCTGTATTTGCAGCTGCTCCCCAAAGCCAGCATCACCGCCTCAGCTCAACCTCAGATCATATGGCATTAGATTCTCATAGGAGCACCGGTCCCTAGCATCACCTATATCATATTGACTTTATATTTTTTTAAAGATGTCCCATAAAGGCAAATTTGAATGTAATCTGTGTGGCCCTAGAGGGCAGAGCTAAGACTAATGAGCAAAAAGTTTAAGAAAGCAAAATTCATATAAGTAGAAGCCGCAAGCATTGCTGCTTTCAATGTCCTCTAGAGAACATTCCGACAATTTATAGGGGCTTTTTAGACTTCTAAAACAGTCAAGCTTGAGTGTTTCAGGTTAAAATACCCATATTTATTTTAAGTTTTCAGTTACTTGTCCTATATATTACAGTTAAGACAACATATTCATTTTTTTAAAAATCATGTGTCAGTTATATTACCTGTGGGTTTCATGTTAGAACAGAAAAGAAGTTGTCACCAAATATATGTTATGAAAACGGAGAATTGAGTTTGCTCTCCATGTGAACCACTGTTCTGACAGAAAAGTGACAAACTGAAGGATGCGGCCAAATTTGCCCTGTAGGCATTTTTGTGGGGTTTCTTCAGTATTCTTCAAAATTTTAAATTAGTTGCTGACATTTGAACACTGGGAGACACTAAACATCCAGCAGCACCAGACTATACAGTTGCTTGACAAAAACTCACCCTAGCAAGGGTGAAACACCCCCTCCTGAAAGGGGGTGTGCCTCCCTGGTCACCACCATGCCCCGAGTCCCTCTTCATTCACTTTCATTAGGCGCCAGGGCCTTTAGAGGTCTGAATGTGCTCCCTGCTCTGCCATTCCAGCTCCCAATAAATCAACATTGCGCTCATCGGGAGTTGGCATCCTCCCTGCCTGGGACCATATGCTGGAGACCTCAGGAGCCCGTTCACAGTACAGCGAAGACTGTGTGAGCCATCTGCTTAGAAAAGAGTTCTCAGCTTTTCAGGGTCTGGTTCTTTGGGGGTATCTCATAAAGCCTATTCACTCTCTCCCCTGAAAAATGCACAGTCACACAAAGTGTTAGTTATCATTTCAATAGATATAGGACACTTAAATCTAACAATTCAACTCAAACTGAATTCAAAACTAAGATTCTAACTCTAATAATGTGGAGTCCAGCTGGTTAGTCAAACCACACTTCCCATCCCAATTCTAACTTAGATTTTTACATGAGTACCCAGATAATTTCTGATGAACGCCCCATAAGGACAATGACTTCCAATGTGCTACATCTGGGGACAGTCAGGCAGCTACTGAACTCTGGTTAAATAACTGGTTCTTTGAATAGAGAGACTAAGTAACATCTAAATCTGCTCTTCTCAAAAACTGCCTGCTTCCTAGAGGTCTGCAACCTGACCACAATCAATAAATAAATCAATTGTAAGACCAGATGCCCTCCCTCTCCAGTGACTCCTTAGGCCTATAATTAAATAACAGAGATATCAACTATGTTAGACAGCAGGCTTAAAGAAATGAAATGTAGCAGCATTTATTTTCTAGATGAGGAATGCCTTGAATCTAGTGCCTGATCATATTAATGTATCGTTTTTATGTCTCTCTGGCAAATGATCCCTCAGCCGTTTCTTGCATTGTAGTACTCTCAAACTTCTTTAGAAGTCATGCATCAAAAAATATATTTAAATATTTAAAAAATATTTTTAAATATACATTCTTATAAAAACCTATTTCTCCTTGGCAAGAAGAGAGGATTAAAAATACCCAGCATTTAAAAAAAAAAAATTACCAGTAATACTTTAATCTGGCACATGTCCTTCCTGTGATTTAAACTCATCAAACCACAGCCATCTCTGGATAAATTTAGAATCAGACATAACAAAAACAAGATATATAGAAGACTACCGGGAACAATCTTCAGAGACAATAAAAAAATAATATAATAATAAATATATAGAAAAACTGTGCTTAAAAACCATGCAACTCTAGATATACATAGGATATATCACATTAACGCAACTCTAGGTATACACAGGGTATAATTCATTAACACAAATACTGAGAGAAGTTATCACATAAGACCAGGCAGTGTTTTCACAAAGCACCTTTCATCAAGCAATCTTACAACTTCAGAAAGCACTGAATAGAGAATGGGAAATATTCCCCGAACCCAATAAAGCTCAGTTGTGCCACTGAAAATAACTGCCAAGAAATGGGACATTCTGGGACATATTTTTGGATCAAACTACTTTGTTATTATTTCGCTATTTAGAAATGGAAAACTCAATTATGCCACTGAATGGCCTGTTTGTGAATTACTAAAAGGCTTTGAAAGAATAGATGAAAACTTTCCTCTCAGACTCATTCTCACTCAGATATGGTGCTTTCTCTTCTTGGCACAGAGATACATGTCTTTCGGACACAAATTGTTCTGTCCAGAAATGCCTGTGCATTTGAGCATGGCACAGAATTACAGCTTTTCCTTTAAACTTGGCACAATAGTGATTTTTGAAAAGTGATAAGAATTCCCAAAAACAGTCTCAGGGAGAATTCATATTTTTGTTGTTGGCTTAAATTGCACACATTTTGTGTTTTTCAAAAGCCAAACCTTCATTCACCTGTAAGTGTGCTAGAAAATAGAGCAATGTATCAATTAAATCATACGTTACCTCTTGGCTGATACCAACTAGTGTACACTTTAAAATAATACGATTAAAAGACCCTCAGACTTTGAGCAAATTAAGTGATAAGAGATGCAGAGCAGGGAAGGATCAAGACTGGTTTTTAAAAAGTGCTGATAAAGATAAGTTTTTGTCTCCCTTCTGGAATTAAGAAACTGAACATTCCTTCTGGCGTTATAGGTTTCTTTAGAACAGAATTATGAATTTAGCCAAGACCCAAGTCTCATCTGGGTGTACTGCCTCCAGGAACAAGTTCTCTCATATCAGCAACACCACTTAAACATCTGCAGCAAAACCTCCCAGGCCAGGGGAAAGCAACAGGTACCCACCACCCGAACCCCACATCCTCCTATGTGGGCCTATCTTGTGGGTAGGACAAGGTGGGCAGTGACTCTGGACCCAGCATTTAAAGAGCAGGTAGGCAAGAAGCTTTAGGGTACTGCATCATATCCATATCTTCTTTTCAGAATACCACTAATATCCATTTAAAATTTTCAGTCCCTAGTGGGCTTTGAAAAATGCTGACAGAGTAGACTCCTTTCAAGTGACATTATCTGGGGTAGATCTTGAGTGGGTTTTGTTACCCCAGGCCCAGGACCCTCCTCCAAGGTATGACCTTGCTTCTGTCTACATTCCAATGGCGATGCCTCCAGAGTCCCAGGAACCCATAAAGGGGGCTTGCAGTACCAGGTAGAATTTTTTCCCCTCCAGGAATGAGTCTTATGGGTCCCCAAGAAGGAAGGAAACTCCAGAAAGACACAAGATATTGGTAAATATTGTCTTTTATGTGAAGCAGTTTTAGTGTGTCCTCAGAGACTATCTCTAAACATATTTCTCAGTTGAACATCAAACAAATTGATGCCTCAAGCCACCCTTTGGGTTCATTACTACTCAGCTTTATTTTATTGAGAGAGTCACTCTGTCCTTCGTTAGAAGTCTTTGGTGCCAATACTCAGTGAGCAACTGGATATAAATCCAGGGATGAGAACGTCAGAGAAAATTTTACTCTGTTCCTTCCTCTTCTTCCTTAGCTCTAGCATGACTAAAGTTGTGTTTCTATAATTAAGGATTATGCCTTGGATTTGTCTTTTGGAAACTATGCAGAATAAAAAATTTGAGGATCCATTTAACTTCTTGAAAAGGACAAGAAAAAGAGACAGAACCCTAGTGGTGCCGAAAAGGCTCAGGGGCACATGAACCTCCAGGTCAGTACTGCCCAGGAGCTAAAAGAAACTATAGGAGGACTTTGTCTCATCTCATCTTCAAAGTCATTCATAAGCTCAAAATCATTCATCCTCACCACACTACTGTAATCATGCAATTTGGCAGAAGTGGTAGACCTTTCATCTCTGGATCTCTAAGCACTCTATAAATGCCAATTAATCCTTACAACTTTCCTGAGAGGTGACGGAATATCGATTAACCTACTCAGTACACAGAGAGGTTGAGTGACTTGGTCTAACCCATACAGCAAATTGGCAGCAGAAGTAAGTTGAGAACTTGGTCTGGAAGTTCTGTTCTTGGGCTTAGATGTCTGAGGCTGAAAGCCCAACCTGTATGTAAAGCCCCTACATGGTAGCAGGCACACACAGTAGGTGCCTTAGGTAATAATTTCTGAATAAATAAAGAAGTTGATTATTCATATTTCCAATTGCCTGTCAAATATGTCTTGAGTTCTACTAATATTTCCAGCACCAGTTTAAATTTCTTCTCCAAACTGGCTTCTGCTCTTAGGTTTCTATACATTCACTCTCCAACAAGAGCACCCACTACAGCAGAAGCCCTTTTCTAAGCCACAGAGATAGAGTGGTAGATAAGATAGGCAGCATCCTTCTCTTAAGGAATTTACATTCAGAGAAAATGACAGATAATAACCAAGAAGACAAACAATGTTAGATGGTAAGAAGGTGATACGACAGTAAATAAAATCCAACCACTGGAGACCAAAGGGTCATCCAGCTGCCACTGCAGGTACAAGGCAAGAACCCTCATGCAAGTGCCCAGGGCACTATGAATTTTATAATATTCTAACAATTTAAGAGAACAATTCTCATTTGCTTCTATTCCCCGACAGTTGACAGCAAAACCCTTAAGTCAAAAAAAAAAAAAAAAAAAAAGCCCAGTCATTTGCCTTTGAGGACAATGAGAAAGTATAAGCTGATAGTATTGTATTTTAATAAGTCCAGGAATAGAGCAGGTGGTGGCAGCTTCTGTGCCTATGGCAGGGTACAAGGCTGGTCCCCAGAAGCAGCCTGCATCTGAATGTTACCCCAGGGCATAGCATTAAAAAGACCCAGGTATCCTAACAAAAGCTACTAGCCTCATTTATTCACTTATCCATTCATCAGTTTTATACTTATTGAATGTTTATTGTGTGTCATGTTCCAGGCTCATCTCTGCCCTTGGTGACCCCAGCAGAAGCCAGAACAGCAATGCCCACCCCTCTACTCTGTGTTTTGACATACGTCTTTATTATTATTATTACAAAATAATTTTTGACTCAGTAACAATGAAAAAGGGGACAAATACAGGTAAATGGTAGTTTTTAAAGTGGTCTACAGTCGTCCCCTCTTATCTGCATGGGATACATTAAAAAAAAACCCCAGTGGATGTCTGAGTACCCACTGAACCCTATTTATACTATGTTTTTTTTCTATATATGCATACCTATACTAAAGTTTAATTTATAAATTAGGCACAAGAAGAGATTTAAAAAACAATAATAAAATAGAACAATTATAATACTAAATTGTAATAAAAATTACGTGAATGTGGTCTCTCTCAAAATATCTTATTGTATTGTACTCACCCTTCTTGAGATGCTGTGAGATGATAAAATGCCTTATTAAGTCGGGAACTTGTATCTTTTCACTTAAGGTATTTTACAGCTTCTCTTTAGCATATCCGAATTGCCAGCATCACTACTCTTGTGCTATGAAGCCCTTTTTAAGTAAAATAAAGGTTACTTGAACTTGAGAAAATTGAAAGCGTTTCACAGTGGAGTCCACCAGCACTGCAGACCTCTAGATATCAATGAGATACGGCAGAATCAGTCAATCTGATAACGGAGCCGTCTACTAAGAGACTACTGGGCAGGAAGCATCTACAGCGTGGACACGCTGGACAAAGGGATGATTCACATCCGGGGCGGGACGGAGAAAGACCTCGCGAGATTTCATCACACCAGTCAGAACAGCACGCAATTTAAAACTTATGAATTGTTTATTTCTGGAATTTTCCATTTAATGTTTTCAGATTGGGTTGACCACAGGTAACTGAAACCATGGAAAGCGAAACGCGGATAAGCGGGGGACTGCCATACTCAGTACCGATTGTAGTTTATTCATTTTCTTTAACTGTTTTTTTAGAGGAGTTTTAGGCTTACAAAAAAATTGATCAGAAAGTACAGAGTTCCCACATACTAGCTCCCCTCCCCCAACACTCCGTTCTTGGTTACCCCTGGAAATGTGCCTGTCTGCTTCCGTAAAGGAGCTAGTAAGACCACTGAATGAAGCCGGCTACTAAGTGACTAATAGGCAGGGAGCAGATACAGTGCAGATATACCCAACAGAGGGATGATTCGTGCCGAGGCGGGGCATCGGGGGTAGAGCGGGCGGGGAGATTTCATCACACTAACCAGAACAGCACGCAATTTAAAACTTATGAATTGTTTATTTCTGGAATTTTCCATTTAATGTTTTCAGATTGGGCTGACCACAGGTAACTGAAACCATGGAAAGCGAAATGCGGATAAGCGGGGGACTGCCATACTCAGTACCGATTGTAGTTTATTCATTTTCTTTAACTGTTTTTTTAGAGGAGTTTTAGGCTTACAAAAAAATTGATCAGAAAGTACAGAGTTCCCACATACTAGCTCCCCTCCCCCAACACTCCGTTCTTGGTTACCCCTGGAAATGTGCCTGTCTGCTTCCGTAAAGGAGCTAGTAAGACCACTGAATGCATTAACCTCCTGCTTTTATGACTCCTCAAACTGCACAGAAACACTTAGACAAACTCAGGTTACAGAAAATGTAGCTCCTTTTTTTCTGCCTTAGACGTTAGAGCCAGCTGTGTCCAAATAAAATCCCATTCATGCTTCCTGGACCTAAGGTGGCATTATTATAGAAGCGCACTTCCACATCCCTCTTGGGGCTATCAATTTCATCATAAACCATTTCTCCCATATGCTGAGTTTGACTTAGTGGGATTGAACAAAAGGAGAAGAGAGGACCTCAGGGTTGGCCCTCCGACAATAGTCCCAGCAATACCTAAGAGGTGTGCAGTCCTGGTGGACCCCACTGCGAACGTGATTTAATTTTTCTCAAGGCACATAGGATCACCCCTAAGGTCCTTGAGCCTTGGTTTGGGGAGGTAGCTTTGTAAAGAGGAAGATTTGGTCATGTGATTTCTATCTTCTGATTGCTTCTCCAGATCATGGCAGTCCCTTCTCCGAACGTAACTCACGGAGCTTAAAGTGTCATCATGTACTATAACTATAATTTAACCAAAAGCAGGAAAGATCTTCCTCGCAGCTGTACACAGAGTATTCACCTCCTCTTACTTCCATTGGATCGTGGAAATACCAACGTAGAGTAAGCCCAAAATTAGGCAATAGAAGAGAATAGGTGAATTTAAAGGCTGTGATGATTCTCAAATTTCATATTTGTTCCCTGTAAGTGAGGAGGGTTCACAATGCAGTCTCTTGAATTTGCCTTTCTCAGTATATGGGAGTCAGCTCCAAGATCTTTAAGAAAATCAGAAACCACCAGGGCACCACAGTAATGTGTTCATAGATCAGGTGAAAATGCTGAAGGGTCCTTCCTTAGACAGCATTTAATCCAGTTTCCTGAGGAATTTGTTGATGAAGGAATTGAGGCCCAAAACAGTGAATGGGCCAGGCCTGCATCATACAGTCAGGCTCAGCTAGACTCTGAATATTCAGATTCTTCTCAAGGTGATGAGCTACATTTATTATACATAGTTACTGGTCCCCACACATATATTTAAAATCTACCATTTACAGAGGTTAAGTTCACCTTAATCAGTGACAGACCGAAAATGAAAAAGAGATTCGACGGCCAGGTAGTTTCATGTCCAAGGCCCCAGAAGTAAGCTGGAGAGGAAAAGTGGACACAGCCATTCCTGGTAAACTGAGTACAGCCCTGAAAGCAAAATCCTCAGCTGCATACATGTGCCTGATGTAAGAGACAATTGTATTTTTCTAGAGATCCTCAGGGCATCCTTTTGAAATGAAAAGAAAGAAAGAAAGAGAGAGAGAGAGAGAGAAGGAAGGAAGGAAGGAAGGAAGGAAAGAAGGAAGGAAGGAAGGAAGCCTCAGGGCATCCTTTTGAAATGAAAAGAAAGAAAGAAAGAGAGAGAGAGAGAGAGAAGGAAGGAAGGAAGGAAGGAAGGAAGGAAGGAAGGAAGGAAGGAAGGAAAGCTTCAAAGGCAGAGCAACTGAAGTTTCCTTCGAGATATGTTCTCTGGACAGAAAGCCAAACTTGTTCACCTTGTTCCATCCACTGCTAAGTTTATATTATGATGATTAATAGCTACAATTTACTAGGTGCCAGGGTGTAGACTAGGTGCTTTTCTTACATTCACAGATTTATCTCCATTTTTCTGGTGAGACAACTGAGACTCAGCTAGGTTAACCCATTGGCCCCCCTCCAAAACCTGCTGCTTCCCTTCTAGCCACATTTTAGTCAACCAGGGGTGTGCACTTCTGTGTGTTCTCTCAAGGGTGGAGGGGGAGCCATCAGGAGCCTGTGGGACAGCAGGACAGACAAGTGCATCTGGTGTGTTTTCTGCCCCAGGGGTTGGAGGAGAGGTGACAAAGCTTGTGGAACTGAGACTTACATTTCAGTACACCAGGATGGCCAGTCGCAGCAGTAACATTAGCTCCAGTTCCAAGTCCCAATACTAGATATTTTACACAATTGATTTCACCCCTCCCTCTGAAAGTCTCACATGGGCATTGTTCCATCTTCTTTGCTAGAAAACCTCTTCTGCTGCTGCCATTCCTGGTTAGTAACTGGCCCCTGCTGATTTTGTGTTCACTGTACAGAAGTTGTTCTCGTCACAGTTCTTTGCTTAGTGAGCAGACTGGGTGATGGCTTCATGGCCATTTCACCCAGGGAGCACTTCTGCTGCTCTGATTAGTGCCAGCATCTTCCACAGGGGACTCCAAATCCACTCCTTTCATACATACGTTGTGCTATATGAGTGAAGGGATATTGGTATTTGCAAGGAGTCAGTGTCTACAGGTGGACAGGACAAGGGATTTTTCATAAGTGACTCTCAAATTCTTACAAATCTGTGATGGCCTCTAGGCTCCAGGTCACAGCCAGCTGACCTTTAAACCCATATCAGCCTGGCTCATACTTTATACTTAACTACTTCCTGATGCTGCCTCCTATTTCTAGAACGTCAAGTATTGCTGACTGTTCCACGTATGCCCTCCTATCTTCCCCACCCCTACCTGCCGTGATGTTCATGATAGCTGTCTTTCTCAAACTTCAGAAAAATGAGGGGTGAACTTATATTCCACTTTAAGAGAAAGTTTAAAGCTGTCACTTTCTGTGATCACTAGCTATGAACCTAAAAGCAAACATGGGCACTAAAATTAAATGGCAGTGCTTGGTTACAAGGTGATCACAGATATGATTTATAATCAGGTTATAATGATTTTTTAAAAAAATATTGAAACATTAAATATATTCAAGTTAAAATGTTGACATAAAAAAATAAAAATGTAAAACTTCTCACTGAACTCACGAATCTCCTGAGAATTCATGACTGGCAGCTTAAGAAATAACTTTAGAGGTAAAGATCACTTTCCCTTTCTCCCAGATGGATGCAGGTAGACCCCGTGAACTTTGAGATAGGAGTCGCTCTATGGAATTTTTGAACGTATATTATAGCTAAGATTTTTGAATTGCTTATATGATTAAACATGTTGTATTTATTTAAACATGTTTTATAAACATGTTTTATTTATTTAAGCCTCCCAAAATCCTATGAGCTAGGTACTGCTCTTATCTCTGCTTTTACGTAGAGAGGTTAAATCATTTGACCAGGGTCACTTAGTAAGCAGAGAAACCCTTGTCTACGGCCAAAGCTACAAAGACTGGTGTGCTCCCCACTCTCTCTCTCTCTCTCTCTCTCTCACACACACACACACACACACACACACACACACACCCCTAATGAAGGATGGCAGCATCGTCTGCCTTTGTCCTTCCCACTTTCTGTTGCCACCTCTAGTTGCCTCAGCACTGATTCTGGATATCACACAAAAAGCCTGCTTCGGCATTACTCACAGCACCAAAGCCAGCACTGAGCACATGATAACTGCTTATTAGATACTTTTTGGCTTGTCATGGAGGGGCAAAATGCTTTAAACAACGTGTGTGTGTGTGTGTGTGCACGTGTGCGCCTATGTGTGTGTGTGTGATAGTTCGTTTCAATGATCCTTATTGTTCTGTTCCCCATTTTATGATAATTGAGTACTGGCTGGAACAAATCCAAGCAAATTAACTTTCTATTATTGACAGCAGAACAAGGAGACCAAAATCAGGACCATATGCCCCAAATAGGCCCTCACATGCTTTCTCCACCTCCCCTGGGAACTGCTAGTCTGTGTGAATTCTTGAAGAGACAAAGCCTCGGCATTTCTGTGATTAAGGTAAACTGTGGGACAAAAGTTATGAAGCCTAACTGGTAAAAGATATCCTCCCTAGTTTGGAGCAGGTAGGCTCTGAGCTTGTTCAACTCTTTCTCTTGTCCTGCTTCACAATTTCAAACAGGCACTGAAGGACACTCAGGATATCTCAATTGTCTTCCTGAACAATAGCTTCAGCACCCCACCTCTATCACTAAGACACCATGTGGAGAGCCTTGATTGAAGAAGCATATGTTCAGACATGATTAAACTTGCTAACTTAAAGAGGCATTAAAGGCAGGAAATGAAAAAGAGATGAGCCGTACTACTTTACCTTTGAGACCCCAGATAGTGTATTTATACGGTCGCCATGAGGTAACAACATGGAAAGGATCCAAAGTTTGACATGATCTAACCTGCGAGTCTATTTTCTTGTTTTCCGGTCTAGATTCCTCTGCTTGGGGGGCTGAGTGTTGTCTGTTGCTAAATGTTTCCAGTCAGATAACTTCTAACCTCTCTCTAGAGACAGTGCTGAATAAATTATTGACTCTGACTCCTCTTTCATTTCATCTCATTGCCATTGCTTGTGTTTTTGGTACAAAGCTAAATAAGTCCTCACTTTGGTGGTTATACCTTTCAAATATTTGCTGTCTATTATCATGTTCCCTGAAGTCATTTCTGGGTCCCAGCTCTGTGTTTTTGGTTTCTTTAATCTCTCCTCATAAATCAGTCCCTTTACTCCCTTCATCATTTTTATTGCTTTTCTCTGAACTCTCTCCAATTTGTCTACATATTTCTACTGCCGGGTGTCTAAATATAATTTGCTGGACTAAAAGCCATATTTGGAGGGACCTCACCAATTAATCTCCTGTTCTGAATCATTTCAAAGGGTCTTGGGTATAGTACTAAATACACTGACCCATTTACCCCATTATTGCATAATAAATATCCCCTAGAGCAACATGATAATGTTGTCATGAGGCTGCATATTGTAAGACTTCCTTAAAAAGAGAAGTTATTTTCCTTTGGGATCCTTTGTTACATAGCAGTTAAGCCAACTTGGAGGTACCCGCCTCACACCTTGGTACATTTTCTAAAGATTGGTGTTAAAGACAGATCCCAGGGTATTTTTCACAGGTAAACCCCCGCTTGTGGAGGAAGGCCACTTAGGTAGGGTACACTTCCCTAAGAAACTGTGCTGTTCATAGTTAAGGCTTGACATCAGGTCACAAAGTATACCTAAATAAGTTATCAAATATTCATAAACCCCAACGTGGGCAAGATAGCGATAAAAAGGGAATCCTCACTCACTGGTAATGTTTGTGCAAATTGACACAACCTTTCTGTAGGGTCATTTGTAATATATATCCAAAATCTATATAAAGTGCATGCCCTTTGACCAATGGACAACCAATGAAGTTACTTCTAGGAAGTTATCCTAAGAAAATAATTGAAAAGGGGACAAAGATGTGTGTACAAGGATATTTATCCCAGTATTATTCATAGTAGTGTGAAAATATTGCAAATAACCTAAAATCCCAGCATGTGGTGATTGTTTAAACAAATAATGATACAGCTCTATATTTTTTCACACAGAAAGATGCCTATGGCACATTGAGCCAAAAGACTTCTATGTTCATATACGCCTAGCAAAAGGTCTAAAGGTAAATATCCTAAAATATTCATAGTGGTTGTCTCTAAGTGATGGGCTAAGGGGTGATTTGACTCTTGATTTTATTGTCTGATTCCATCCCAAAGTACTTTGAGCCTGGTTACTAGCAAAATTAGCAAAACAATAAAGCAAACTTTTCCTTTACTTTTTTAAATTGAGATTATAACCGAATCAGGGTTTAGTGAGTTTCCACTTCATGCCAGGGCACAAAAATAAATGAGGGTGGCTTTCCCTGCCTCAGGTAAATGTGCAGCTGTGTGCAGTATCATTAAGGTGTGCGAAAGTCTGGCCACATTGAGTGAGGGAGGAATCATTATGGGGCCTGAGAGGACTGGAAGAGGCTGTAGAGAGGAGCTAATATTTTAATCAGACCCTGAAAGATGCTCAAAGTAGGGAAGAGAATTCCAAGTCCAGGGAACAGCATGAGCCAAAGCATCCACAAGCACACAGAGGGCAGCGATGGTCTCATTTGGCTAGACTGGCTGGTATAGGAAAGCAGGCCAGGAGAAAATAAGAATGGAAATGTAGTGGAAATGACTGCCACTTGATCTTGTAAGCAGATAAAAGCCCTTGATTTTTAATTGGGGTGAATTATGAATACATGTGTATTTTAGAAAGCCATCTCTGGGGCAGAGAGGAGACTTGACTAGAGAAAGGAAAGGCTTACTCTAAGGCCGGTCTGAAGGCTATGACAATAACCTAAGTTAGAGCACTGAATGGAGAAGGATGGACTGAAACAACAGACATTTTTTCAGAGTGGAATCAAAAGACTTTGATGGCTGAACACAGACATATAAGTGATATCATGTGATTTTCAACATTTTCTGTCTGGCTTATTTCGCTTAGCATCATTATCTCAAGGTCCATCCATGTTGTCGCAAATGACAGTATTTCATCTCTTCTTATGGCTGAGTAATATTCCATTGTATATATGTACCACAGCTTCTTTAGCCAATCATCTATCATAGGACACTTCGATTGCTTCCATGTCCTGGCCACTACGAATAATGCTGCTATGAACATCAATGTGCAAATATCTTTTCTGATATGAGTTTTCAAGTCTTTGGGGTAAATACCCAGTAGAGGGATTGTTGAATCATATGGTAAATCAATTCTTAGTTTTTTTGAGGAACCTCCATACTGTTTTCCATAGTGTAAGCCTTAGCCCTTATTTGACAATAGCTAACATGTATTGAGGACTTATTCTGTGTCTGGTGCTGAGCTCTACATACATTATCTCTACCCTCGATGACAAGTGGTTTTAACTCTGTTTTACATAACAGATGAAGAAATAGACTTGGAGACATATGTGATGTGACCAAGGCCACAGAGCTCCTTGTGTTTTCAGGAAGGCCATATCTCCCCTAACCTGTCTGGGGTCCACACCTGGTTCTTTCCTCTATGCCTGCTTACATTCATGGGGGGTGAGGGAATGGAGACAACTCAAAGTTGGCTCCACACTTTCTACTTAGGGAACTAGAAGGATGGAGTTGCCATTGGCCTAAACAAGAAAAAGAAATGGAAGTTTTCAAGAATTTTAGAGAAAGAAGGGCTCCTCCAAGTTATCTAATTCAATCCACATTTATAGTTTTAAAATATCCAAATCTGGGGCTCAAGCCCTCTCCTCACAGCACACTGCCTCCTGAGAATCAAATTTATTTTTTAACTTAAACAATTTTCCTTCTCAACATTTTGTTGTCTTGAACTATCCCTTTAGTCTAAATGTTTTTTATAATAATTGATTATCTCTGGAGCACACAAGTATTTAATGTTTGTGTTTTATTATTAATGAAGTGGCTAGTAAATGCATATGACTCACATTCTATTTAGTTTGCTAAAAACTTATTTAAACTAAGAAAATTAGAACCACCCCCCCCCAAAAAAAAACTTGTTAATTTTAAGTCAGGTTCAATCAGACCCTCCCTCAATAAGGAAATGTCTAGCTTAGAGTTAGCAATAACATGTGCCCAGCACTGAGCTAAGAACTGAAATAGCCTCCTAAAATCTCCAAGCCCTGCCCTCTTCCTCACTCACACCCTCACATATGTTCAGCCTTCATCATGATCCCCATTAAGCTGCTGACTGTTAACTGAGTGTTGATAAGTTCTCTTCAGTGCCGCTGTGAAAGACTGAATCACATCTGTTGTTCCCACCCACTTTCCAGATTCTTGGCTCTAAGACAGAGAACAGTCAATTGAATTCCAGATGCCAAGATGCACGCATCATCAAACAGAGGAACAATTCACTGTTGAGAGGCAAGTATCTCTCTCTTTGCAGGTAATCTGGGAAAACAAGGACATTCTTGCTCATGAGCATTCACTCATGTGTGGGGCTCTAGTTCTTCCCCCAGGCTACCATAGCCCTTTGCATTCTAAGTCCTTGGTTTACCTGCACAGAATTTTGCTAGCCTGTCTACAGATAAAGGTCTTTATCCTTATCAAAGCAAATGCCTAAATACTGAAGCAGCCAAGAGGGTAAGAATAGAGAAACCACTCAAACCTTTGTTGTACTCTCCTCCAAATGTAGATTCAAATACACAGTCACACAGACACACCAACACAGACACACACTTGCGTGCACACACACACACACACACACACCCCAAATGGAACCAAAGAAATAATCAAGATATACTAGAAAATAATTTTTATGAATTAAAGAAGGACCAAGACGTACAGGTTGAACATGCTCAAGAAGTACCAGGAATCATAACAATGTAAATGTAATTAAGGTCACAGAACCATACACTAAAAAATAGTCAAAATGAAAAATTTTATGTGATGCATATTTTACCATAACAATAAAAAAGTACCAGCAAAAACTACATAAATTTGGATCCCAATTACATAAAATAAATAGATAACATATAATTCATCTGAATATGCATAGAAAATATACTGGAAAATATTCTATGACACGAACAGGTCTTATCACTATGTTATCATTTCTGGTATTTTTTTTTATTTCTTATAATTTCCTTTATTTTCCAAATTTTATACAATGAATATATATTTCTTATATAATCCAAAAAATACAGATAAAAAACACTTCTCAAATCTGTCCCTTCTTCACTATAGCTCTTAGCAAGACCCCCTTAATCATGTTTCACATGGACTGCTTCCATAACAACCTGACTAGTGAATAAGACCCTCTCCACTTTCTCCTCTACACCACGATCAGACAGAGAAAGAGTATAAGGCAGAGGAGACATGCCACATAATACCATATAATATGTACAATAGTCATCTCCACCTTATTCTTCATCCTTACTCATCCCAAAGTCTCATCCCACCCATGAGCCTTGCCTAGACCTTCAGCTCCACACATCCCTCTTCATTCTCTTCAGCTGAGCCCAAGGATGATGTGGATTTGTAGGTATCATTGATAAAGATGAGTTTGAAGGGTAGAGTGAGGTGAGGGATATATGGCAGTAACACCTCCAGAAGTTTCTATAGGAGGGGATTCAGGTAGGAATCTAGTTAAAATTAGGGAATTTGTGTTATATATTTATTTGGGATAACTTTGGGATAACTTGATGTAGATTAGGGGAGTAGTATTAAAATAGTGTTTGCCCACCAAGCACATTATTATTAATTATTATTATTATTATTATTATTATTATTATTTTGTTTCTATTGTATATTCACTTGGGGTGCTGTGAGTTAGGGTTGATGGAAATTATGGTGAATTCTATTCCCATCAAACTACCCCTGGTTTACCACCACTTTAGCTTCCTGCTTACTCCTCATCACTTAGTCTCTCATCATTCAATTTAAGCAGCACTTTCTCAAGATTCTTCTCTGACACCCTAATCTCAATCGCACACCCCTCTTCTGGACTCAAATAACACTTCAGGCATACTTTGATCTACATACTTATCATACTCCATTCTGTTGCTTTCTTTGCCTACCCTTACACTAGACTGCAGCTCCTTTAGTACAAGGAATATCTTTCATTTGGCATTCAGAGCACCAAACAATGCACTGTGTCTGGCACGTGACAAGTGCTTGATAATTCTTTTTTCTTTTTTCTTTATAATTATTATTAGTTTTTACAATTTTTCTTACAAATAATTGTAAGAATGAACAGAGAAGAATTAAGGCTATGGGTAATTCATTTCGAGAATGTGGTAGGTTATAGAGGGATAGTAGTCTGCTATTCTATACCTCTGCAACCCCAATGATTACACCAGAATAAACAGGCTTTTTATTTAGTAAGTTACAGGGGAGTAGCATGTGAACCAAATGGTCACTGAATGAATTAATGAACTAATGAATTCATCTAAAACAAGGCTCAGGACAATTTTTGAAATAAAACAAAACAAAAATGTATGATTATTTGATCCTATAGAGCTGAAGACAGATAACAGACAGCAACAGTATTATAGTCTCAGAATCTAAGAAAGACCAGGCTGAGATTTGCTGGTCCTAATTAGTGATAGTTGTTCCAAGAAAATATTGTGGAAGCGTCTGATATTCCTCTCCATGGACTTGTAGATAGCCCCATCTTCTTCATGTTCCCACTCCAGAACAGCAGCAAAACCACTGTTGTTTTTGATAACTTAAAACCAAATGTAATTCTAATTTATATAGCTTCCTAAAGGGAATGAGTCTTGAACAATGGGCAGGGGTTGGCCAAGCACAGAAAAGTAGATAGAGTGTTTTGAAAAGATAAAGAGTATGAGCACAGTTATGGAGGTGTGAAACTGCATGGTGTGTATGTAGAAAGGTGGATATCAAAAAATCCAGTACACACTGCAAGGCAGAGAAAAGCAGAATATGAGGCTGGAAAATATAGGCAGGAACGAAGTCCAGGGTAACATCGTATGCCACACAAGGTAGCCTAAATTCTTATCTCAACTACAAGGAGAAGCTACAAGTCATTTTTAAGGGAATGATATAGTCAAATTAGTGTTTAGATCATTTTGGAAGTAGAGAAGTTGTACAGGAGAGCAAGCTGGAGTCAGATAAATGGTTATTGCAATAGTCTAGATATCAATTGTGCTGAAATTTCCCTGCACTTTCAAAGCAACACAAAATAAGTCTGCTGCTAGAAATTAGAGATAACAGGGAATCTTGTGTTGAGTAATTTTGAAGAATTCATGTAGCTAACTCCAGTCCTTTATTTGCAAGATAGAATGTAAAGAATACAATGTCAGAAAACTGTCTAGTCCTGCTTGACCAAGCCAAAAGCACTGCTTCTGACCCATGAAGCCAACACCCTAAAATAATTCATCCCTAGACCTTTGCCTTATTCTTGACCTGTGTCCTGAATTTTTCAACTTAGATCTGCCTTTTCCTTGATTTGGGGGCCCCTGCTTTATTTCCTGGATGTGGTCCTACAATCAGCACTCAAAGCTCATGCCCAGTTCTCTGACACTTATTTAATCTCTGCTCAGCCACTGCCCCATTTCTTTGCTCCCTTTACAGCAAAACTCGACAAAGACCTTTCAGTACTAATTGTCTCCAATACCTTTCCTTTCATTCTATTTCAAAGCCACCCACCACATACACAAATTATTTTTGTCAATATCACCAAAGGCGTGTATGTTGCTAAACACAATGATTAATGTTCAGTTCTCACCTTATTTAAATAATCAGAAGTATGTGACACGCCTCCTTATAAACTTTCTTCACTTGGCTTCCGGGATCCACAACTTTTGATATTGTCCTACTTGCCTGATTGCTCCTCAGTCTGCTTTGCAGCTTCCCCTTCCCCAACAAATATTGTGTAGTATCCCAGGTTCGGTCCTTGGTCTTTCCATCTACACAATCGTTTCTCAACTTTGGCACTATTGATATTTGGGCCCAGATGATTCTTTGTTGTAGAGAGCTATCCTATGCATTGTAGGACATATAGCATCATCTTTGACTTCTATCCACTAAATATCAGTAGCAACATTTTCCCCAGTTTTGAAAATCAAAAATGTTTCCAGACATTGTCAAATCCCCCTAGGTGGAGTGGAGAATTACCTCTGGCTGAGAGCCACTGCTCTAGATCTATAGGAAACTCTCCTTTAAATATTTTAGACTTTAGTGACCTTTTCCAGGCTTTAGGATTTAAATACTATCTATATGCCAATGATTTCTAAATTTATATATCCAGTTCAGAACTCCCTCCTGAACTTTAGACTAGAATAGTCAATTTCCCATTCATATATTTCACTTCTATATTTGACAGATATCCCAAATTCAACATGTTGTCTTCCCCATCTCAGGTGAAGGTAACTCCATCCTTCCAGTTGCTCAGATTATAAGTCTTGGAGTTGTCCTTGACTTCTTTCTTTCACACACCGCACACATCTTGCCAAAAAATCCTATTAACTCTACCTTCAGAATACATCCAGCATCTAACCACTTCTCACCATCTCCATTACTACACTGATCCAAGTTACTGTGATCTCACACCTGGGTTATTGCAATAGCCTCCTAACTTGTCTCCCCAGTTATATCCTTGTACCCTGCTGTCTGTTCTCAGCAAAACAGCCAGAATGAGCCTTTTAAAATATAAGTCTGATCATTTCATTCCTTTTTCAAAACCCTCCAATGACTTATCTTACTCAGAGGAAACTCAAAATCCTTACAAGTCTTTCTGCAATCTGGCAGCTTGTTACCTCTCTGATCTTATAAACTGCTATTCTCAGTTATTATCCACTGAGATAAGAAAGCTGAGGGAAGCAGGTTTGGAAAGGACAGCCAAGAGTTCATGTTTGGAGGTTCTTAAAGGAAGATGTTATATAGCAGTTGGATCTGTCAGTCTGGAACTCGGAAGAGTTCTGAACTAGAGGTATAAATTTGGGAGTTGTTGGCACACAGATGGTATTTAAAAACATGAGCCTGGAACAGGTCACCAAGGGAATAAATATAAATAAAGAGGACCAAGAGCCCCAAAAATTAAATGAGTGGAAAGAAAAGGAGGAACCAGCAAAGGAGATTGAAAAGCAGCAATCAGTGAGGCAGGAGGGAAACCAAGAGAGTGTGTGTCCTACAATCTTATGAAAACAATCTATCAATAAACTAAAATCTGTGAGTCAAAAGTTTCTCTTTCAACCTAGATGCATTAGAGACTTCTCTAGGAAATGTATATTGTATTTGCACACAAAATGTAGCATAATGTAAATATTTCTTTCATTACTGTCCTTAATAGCTCATTAATTTATCACATACAGTATCTGGGGTTCTGAGTCTCAACTTCATTTAATTTTCATGTTTTCCTACTCATGATGATTTCACAATTTAATTAAATAAACTGAAAGCGTAGGGGTTATATGAATAGAGCATATGTATGTAGAAATACCAAATCGACACATGTGACTAATATCTGAAATGTAATAATTGCAACATTATTTAATTATTAATCTTGTCATTTACCAAAATGAGTAGCTAAGGACCAAAGCTGAAGGGAAATAGCTGTTCCTAACTCTAAACTTTACTATGACGAAACCCTCGAAATATAAAATAGCTAGATTTTAATAACCGATCTAGTATTTATTCAGACAATATATCAATTAGTTCATTTTAAGAGTTTAGTCCAACACTTACTTGGAACCATGTGACTTGGTTATTTCTTTCAGTGATAGGCCAGCATGGCATTTATCGATTACTCTAATAAGACACAAAAGAAACCGGAATTGGAACTCAGGTCAATATCTGTGTAAGAAAAGGGATGCCTACCATACTTCTAGTTCAGAAAAGATGGCTTCTTAGAAACATTTACTCCCTGGTAAAGTTGAGGCTGCCTGGTCTTTGCTTCTGATCACCCTTCTAAATCAGAAGCTCATTAACGATTATACCAAAAAAGGTCTTCAAGATCATATTTCCTCCAAACAATAACTGAGCTCCAGAAAGTAAATGTCAGCAGTGTTTCACACATGTAGGACAGCATATGGTTCCAAAGTGTCTATTTCTGATTTTCCTCATATACACTATTGTTCTGCAAAGTCCTTGAACATAATCAAATATCTATATAAACCAAATTTTACTAAAAATGTGGAATTAAGTAACCATTTGAAAATTTTTTAAAAGCGTCATTTTTACAACACAATGATAAATAGAATCCTAAACCCAAGCTAAGTTTCATTCATGTTCCTGTGGAATCAGATTCCATAAAAATTAGTCAGATCCTTCTAAAGTTCCTATAGAACAAACATGCACAAGCTGTCATGTTTATCAATTAGAACAAAATCAGAGTAGGCATACATTCCGAATTTGTGAATGACACATCCCTGGGAGGTTCAGTTACACTAAATGAAAGAAAAGGTAGAATTGTCATATCCCCTAGCTAAGTGACATGTAGGACTGTGAGGTGCTCAGTAACCACTAATTGAATCAATGGATGAATAAAGATAAAGACCTGGATTTGTAATTAGTGAGTGAAATTTCCATTACAAAAGGACACTGTGGAAAGTGCCTGAGAAAAGAGCCCTGGGAATTAAAATTCAGCTCAAACTCAAATGAACCAGCATTGTTATAATATATAAAAAGTTAATGTAATCGTATTAGATGGAAGCGTCCACATCAAGTTCAGTAACTGCCCCTATACTTGGCATGAATTAGACCTCACCTGAAATGTTATGCTTCATTCCAGGTAAGACAGAGTAGGAGGGACATTGGCAATTCCAAATGTGTCCAGAGGATTGCTTATCACAGGGCCTTGGACCTAAAGTTGTTTGATAAATAAGTACCAAATTATCCAGAGCTGATATTGAAGAGTCTGGAAATCATGTGAGAAATGGTTCAGGGAAGTCGAGGGAGGTGGGGTGTACTTTCTAGCACAGCTGCCCCAGAAACAAAATGGAAGCCCAACAAAGGAATCTTAGCATGGACGGTATTGCAGCAAGTGAATGCTCATCTAGTGGGGATACTTCCAAAGAATTGCTTGCACTAAGTGGGAGATTGAAATGGGAGACCTCCAAGAGCTCTTTTAGCTCTCCTACTACAGACAGAGGGCATCTCCATGGCTAGCTTAGGACTCGTTCCGGCTAGTCCTACTTTTTTCCCCAGCATGAGCCCTGCTGTGCATCCTGTTCTTCAAAGGGGGATTCTGTTGGGCTTCAGGCTGCAACTTTACCTTGTGCATAGCCAAGAACAGCCACCTTGTGGGAGCATCTTGTTGCGACAGAGTGACCCGCACTGGACACTGGGTAGTGCCTATGCCCTAAACCAGCCATAGCTTTGCTTTCCATTATCATGCTTAATAATCCACTTGTTGTAAAAGGAAACAGTTTTTGAAGTCATTCTTAAAGAAATAATGACCTTTGGCCTAGGAATTTTGTACCTGAATGCTCTTTATTCAGTAGTCAATTCTACTTACTTTTAAAATTCTATAACATGGGAGTATTGGGGCCAGGGTGAGGGGCAACAGTGGGATCCTTCTTGCTCCCTTCTTCACACAAACACTCTGAACACATTAGAGTGAAAGTCCCATCTTATCGTTAGAACGGAGGAGTCTGGTGAAGTTCGCATGAAGCAACAGTGTCATCTAGTGGTTATATCAGTTAATCACACACATCCCTCCCTCAGTTCAAGGGAGAAAAGCTGTTAAGAATCCAATCCTTCCCTCCCTTTGCACATCTTATCCAACCAGACCTAATGGGAAGTTCCTGAGAAATAAAAAAAAAGTCAGTAAAACAGAATATCATTAAAATAAAGCATGCAAAGCTTACTAAATACATACATATACATGCATACATACACATGCGCACACGCGCATGCACACACACACACACACACACACACACACACTATGCATTCATTCAACCATTGATGTACAGCTAGAGTTTCTTTCCTGAATGCAAAGCTGCTAAGTTGTTCAGTGCGTGCTGCATGAATCAAACCATTGTACATCATCTATAATGTCCAGGTTTTTGTTTATTTAAAAGGATGAGACCCTTAAGACATTTGTGAAACAATCTCCACCCTCCACTAATTTTTATGGGTTTTTTTTTTCTCTGATCGTTGTCTTGCTTTTTAATAATCATGGCCCTTCAGCTCCAAGACTAACTTAAAAGGGGAGAGACACCAGTGTGGGTTTCAGCATCTGGTTACCTAGTTGCCCATGTGGTGTCCACTACACCATGGGAAGCCAGCAGTTGATTGCAGGCTAATCCTGACTGCGCGATAAGAGATCTTGTAAGTGTCCATAGCACACTTTTCCCGTCACATCCCAGTTCTGCCTCTTTCATCATATCAGATTATTAACTCAGGAGAGGGGGCCATATGAGGGCAGGTAAAGGGGCAGGCTTCTAGAAGCACTACCACTAGGTGATTTAGAGTGTGAGAGCTGGAGCCACACTCCCTGGGTTCACTTCCACCCTCTGCCACTTTCCAAGTCTGTGACCTTGAGAAAGTTATTTATCCTTTCTAAACCCCGTTTCCTTATCTGTAACACAAGAAGAAACACTGGTACCATGACTAACTAGGGTGGTTATGAGAATTAAATAAGGTCCACGTAAGGCCCTTAGCACAGTGCCCATCAAGCAGGAAGCACTCAGTAAATAATTATTATCTTGTGTTTATCTTCTTTCATTACCCCACAGAGCAGCAGTTCTCACACTTTTTGGTCTTAGGGCCCCTTTACATAAATTTTTAAAAATTATAAGGACCCTAAAGAATTCAAGGTTATTTATGTTTTATTTTTTGATACTCACTGTTTTATAAATCAAAATATATGAATTCTTTTTAAGTGACAATAATAAATTCATTAATATAAGTAACATTTTAGAAAAAATAACTAAACTTTTAAAACAAAGATATTTGATAAAAGAGTTGCATTGCTTTACACTTTGCAAATCTCTTTAATGTCTGGTTATTAAGAAGACAGCTGGTTTCATATCTGCAACTGCATTTAATCTGCTCTAATATCACACATCAGGAAGCCTCTGAAAAACTTGTACACTCATGAGAAAATGAAAGTAGAAAAGGCAAATAATGTCTTAGTCTTATTATGAAAATAGTTTTGACTTCATAGATTCCATGAAAGAATCTCAGAGACCCACAGAGGTCCCCCAGATTACACTTCGAAGTTGCAGCTATAGCCCATAGCACCAGTGATACTCACTGTTTTATAAATCAAAATATATGAATTCTTTTTAAGTGACAATAATAAATTCATTAATATAAGTAACATTTTAGAAAAAATAACTAAACTTTTAAAACAAAGATATTTGATAAAAGAGTTGCATGGCTTTACACTTTGCAAATCTCTTTAATGTCTGGTTATTAAGAAGACAGCTGGTTTCATATCTGCAACTGCATTTAATCTGCTCTAATATCACACACATCAGGAAGCCTCTGAAAAACTTGTACACTCATGAGAAAATGAAAGTAGAAAAGGCAAATAATGTCTTAGTCTTATTATGAAAATAGTTTTGACTTCATAGATTCCATGAAAGAATCTCAGAGACCCACAGAGGTCCCCCAGATTACACTTCGAAGTTGCAGCTATAGCCCATAGCACCAGTCCAGATTTTCTGCTGTCCAAAACAGTACAGCAGAATCAGCTCATTTTCAGAATCTGGGAGGATTTTCATAGACTACAAGGCCAGTGCAAGTGGACGTGAAAACACAATTGCTGGTGAAAGGAGTCAGGAAAGTCCTTCATCCCAAGCTTACCATGCATCCTCTGGTTCAGAAACTCAGGCCACATAGAAGGCCAAATCCCCAGCTCTCTCTTGCATGGATAAAGCTTGGCTGTGACTAATAATACTATTACTGGAATCCATCCACTTCGTTGGGTTGATGGTATACAATTGTTTCTTGTTACTGTTTTTCTTATCTGTTTTAATTTTTAAATTTGTTTTGGAAGAGAGCCAATTCAAGAAAGACAAAATGTTCACTTGACGTCATTTCTTTTTTAGACATTATCTTTTTAAACTGTGAAAATCTAATAGTTGTATGTGACTTAATCATTATGTGTTAGTTTTATATCATTATAGGTTGGATGATGGTTGGTTTTTTTGGCAAGCTTTTATATAAATGTTCGTTGCTGACTGAGATCCTCGTAAGCGTTTCATTTATTCCTTACTTTAGTGACTTTTCAAGCTACTGAAGTGTCATCTATGAAGTAACATCATAGTCACTATGTACCTCCATGATACTCAAAATCACATGAGGCAAACTCAAGCGATGGTTCATTCTCTGCACCCAGTGGAGTCACTTCACCTTTGAGGAAGTTCCAGAGATGATCGCCACGAGAATTTCTAACACAAGGCTGGAACCCGGGCTCTCTGCAGCTGGCTGCTTTGCATGCAGAGCTTATGTTTTCCTCTCCACAAGGCTCTACAACACAAGTTATCTCCCCCCACTCCACTAATTCTAGAAACCCAAAAAGTCACTCTATCTGTCAAAACCCTGAGTTGCTGGCACTGTGACCCAAATAGATGAAGCTATAGTAGAGAAGAATTTGGGGAGGAAACGCTCATTTATTAAAAATACCTTGCAACGATTCCACTCAGTATAGTGGTGATTTTAAAATAAAAACAATATAATGTATAGATTGTTGGCTGTGAAATCGTAATATAGGAACTTATTTTTACTAATATAAAACAGGATGCTAAGTGAAAATGTTCCTTCTCTTAGGTGAAGCACATTCTAATCTCTAATCTCTCTCCACCTCTGTCTCTCTTTATTATCTATATCGTGCTTGGCCCTATTTCTATATCTATACCTTTGTCTCTATCTGTACATTTGTGTCCCAGTAACTTTGTACTTGCTGTTCCCTTTGTCCTGAATATCTTTCCCCCAAGTACCTGTGTGAGGACCAATGACACTGTAATGGTCCCTGACAAGGGCTCTGTCTTTTCTAGCCAGCTTCCTTGACTCCCTCGCAGCACCTATGTCAACGTATACTCCATGCACACAGGGAGGGAAGGGACATACACAGTGTTCTTACCAGAGTGTCATTAGATGCCACTTAATTACTCTAAGCTACTATTGTTAGTGAAAAAGAGAGAGTGGATCAGAGCAGTGGTTTTCAAACTCTGCTCCCCAGAATCCCAAGGCCTCCACAGAGCAGTTTAGGGTGACCTCAGGCAATAAGAGGACACCGAGTGGGGAGGGCTTTGGCCTCTCTCCCCGCCCTCAACCAGAGTATCTCTGATATTGCTCAGGTTATTGCTCTGATATTTTGGTTTGAATACAGGGTTCTGTTCTGGATCTGCAAGTCCAGAAATACTCCCTAAAACGTACAGGAAATTTAACATGGGATAAAGGTGGCATCTCAAATCAATAAAGTCAAGATGCATTATTTATTAAATGGTGTTTGGACCACTGGGTAATGTTACATTGGGAAAAAATGTTAAAATGGAACCTTAGTGTACATCTTACACAAAAGTAAATTCCAGATGGATCAAAGCTTTAGACATGAAAAATGAAATCCATAAAAGTAGTAGAAGAAAAAAAATGAGAGAATTTTCAAAGAATTCTAAAGATGCAGAAAAGGCCTTTCTAAATATCACACAAAATCCAGAAGCTACAAAAAGCTAATGAATCTGACTAAATAAGAATGTTTTTAAATCTATATACATGTCAACAAATTAGAATTAAAAAGCAAAAAGATAATTAGCAAAATGAGAAAAATACTGCAACTCATATTACATACAAGAACATTTTTCTTAATGCATAAAGAACTTGTATCAATAAGCAGGGGAAAGGCCAAAAATGAGTAAAGGCTATAAACAAAGGACATATAAATAACTTTCAAATAAATGTTAACCTTATGCTTAATTTTTAAATATATGTTAAATATTTGATCAAAATTTTGATAAGATACTGAGTAATATGAAAGTAAAAGGAATTGGGCACTTTTATACATTGCCAATGGAAATAAAAATTTGTAGAACATTTGTGAAAAGTAATTTGGCAACATTTATCAAAATCTAAAATGCACAGTGTTGACAAAATTCCATATCTAGGAAGTTGTCCCAAAGCTAAATTTACTCATTTGCAATAGAACAACATATGTACAAGGATATTCATGCTCAGTAGGTATGGAATTGGAAGCAAGCAAATTATCTAACAATGGACAAGAAGATAAAATGGAAATTTATGGAGCAGTAATGAAGAATGAGGATGCTTTATCTGCATTGTTATGGAATGACCTCCATGATATACTAAGTGAAAAGAGATTCGGAAGACTGTTATGCTACTATTTATGAAAATATATGTGTGTGAATGTGCCTGAATAAGCATAAAATATCTTTGGAAGGACGTTCAAAAATGGTAGCAGTGGTCTCCTGCAGGTAGGAAAACTGTATGGCTAAGAAGGAGACCTAATTTTCCCTATGTGCTCTTTTGTACATTCACATTTTTTACCTGTGCAAAAATTACCTTTTAAAGTACAAGTTTAAATAATAATTTTGCAAACATTCTGTTGCTTAAAAGATATTGAGAGCCACTGAGCTGCATGATCTCTAGGTCTAACATTTTCTGATTCCATTATTCCAATACAAACACTTTTATTAAATAATCCCATGACTCTGACTTTTTACCCACTTGAAAAATGCACTAGAAATTCTGATCATAACTCCACTTGCAACAGAAATCTTTAAGCTCTTCACCATCTGCTAGGTTCTGTTGCACATACATTTGTGAGGTTTATCACATAACGGTTATATGTAACCTGACTTTTCCCAGACCTCAGCAACCTTTTGGTACAGATAGGGTCCCTGTAACAGCAAGGACTCAAATCACTGTTCTCACAGATATATTTTGAAACAGTGCTTATAAAGTCTCCCCACTCTTTTAACGCTGGGCAATGTTTTCTGCATATCCTCAGGGGGTGCCTCTCCTGTGTTCCCAAATAGACCTGCTCCCAGCAGGTGCCCACATGGCTCTGCTAAACACTGCGGGTCCCCATGACTCCTACTCCACACTTGGCCCTGCTGTTTCCCAGCTGTTTCCCAGACGACACCGCCAGAAACTTGCTAGAGCCCTCCTTTTCTGTGAGAAAGCTTCATGGCCACCTGAGGAAAGCAGAAGGTCGCCCTCTGTTTCTGTTACACATTGTGAGGGGAGTTCCACAAATGTCCTGTTTGGCCTCCCAAAATTTGTGGAGTTTGATTAAAACAACTCTTTCTTGTTTTGCTTACAGTCACTCTGCTCTCCAGGGGACTCAGCCATGAATGCAGATGGGGCTGGAATGGTAGGCAAAATTGGCAAAAAACCATTTCATACTCAGAATGGCCTCTCTTTCTGTGATGAGGAGATATAAGGCCATAGAAGATTCAAAGGCTTAAGGAAAGAACCCTCTTCATAAAATGAGAACTATGCTTCCTGTCACCCCTCTACACTATCTATTATTACGATAGGCAGAACAGAGTCAAAAGTAGTAGAGAATGCTCGGAAGAGATCTATATCATTGTAAGGTAAAAATATTAGCTTCTTTTCATTGACTATACATCCACTATTTTGCCTTTACAGCCTGGAATCTTCATAACGTCCTTGTTCCATTTAATAGGTTTTTAATACAAATGATAGAACCCCTGACCAAACTGGCTAAAACCAAAAATTGGAATGTTGGCTGGTGTAACAAACGGTGAGGAGAGGTGAATTTAGTTTTACATATGGCCTGACTTAGAGGTCACCTCATACGAAAAGGGCCTGGTTTCTGTGTCTCAGTTCTGCTTGTTCAGTGTTGACTCACTTCTTCAACTCACTTCAAGTCACTTGACTCACTTCTTTCCCTTCATGGTTACAAGAATGCTGCCAGCAGCAACTCCTGGGTTTTTTCCTTCCAGGTTCAAATTCAGTAGAAATGAGCAAGCCAGCTTCCCCAAGAATTCAAAACAAGAACCAAGGAACTGAGTTTCTTTGCCTGTAAGTTTGACCATAGGTCAGACACCATGGCCAGGAAGAGGGAGAGCATTGAGTAACTTAGCTCGGGCCTAGTGATCCAGGGGCATCAACCTCACCAGATGTATGTGGACAGAGGTGGAGGAAGGCTGGTTCCCCAAGCAAAATCGTGGCATTACTACCAAAGGAAGGTAGTTAATTCTAGGCAGCAAAAATAGCAGATGTCTGCAACAAACCTTAGGAGGTTGAAATTATAATTCTCATAGTACAAATGTGGAAATTGAAAGTCTCGATGTTAAGTAACTTGTACAAAATCATACTACTGGAGATGTCACAGAATGAATTTGACCCATTAATGTGTGCGGTGAAACAGAAAGGATGGGTAGGTGTTTCTCAGGAAGAATGGAGCAAGGAAGGTGCTCTCGACATTGGTTTTTGAACAGTTACAAAGACAATGAAAGAGCAAGTTGCTTTCAGGAAATTTCATGTTGCATGCAAAGTTGTCAGACACTGCAGCAAAGGAAAGAGCTCTGACTCTGGTGTCAAACGGTTCAAAACTCTGCTATTTAACAGCTGGGTGACTGTGGTCAAGGATATAACAGCTCACTTCATTTTTATCATCTCTAATACAAGGATAACATGTTTCACAGGGTCTTGGAAAAAATAAGCAAAATAACATATAAAACAGCTAGTACAGTCCCTAGGACATAGGATCTCAACAAATGATGGGTGTTATTGTGCCAACGATGATAAATCACAGAAGGCGAGGAATGGGAAAGATGGTGGGAAAGTAAGCTAGAAAAATAACCCTGAGCCAGATCAAGCTAAGATAAAGATTTTAGCTTTTCTCCGCCAGAAAATGGGGAATAGTTGAAGGATTTTGACCAGAGGAATGGTTTGATCCTTTTTTCATTTTAGAAGAATCTCTCTGGCAGCAGCGTGTAGCCACAGCAACAGAGACAGGTGAGGTGGAGTAGGGGGACTAGTTAAGATTCCATTAAAATAGTTAGGTTGACCAGGAGTTACCAAATCTAGTTCAACGTCAAAATTTCTAAGGGAGGTTGTTTTGTTGTTGCTTTAAGCTGTTTTTGTTTTAATACAGATTCCTTGACTCTCCAGGGGTGGGGAGATACTTGGTTTGAGGTATCAGCTAGTTCCCACCCAGAGAGCAGTTGCCCTTTAAGGAAACTGATCCACCGCCTTCCCAAGGATCAGCATTGGCCAAGTAAAACTAGAATCGTTATAGCAAAAATGCAAATATTAAGAAACAGTCAAATTTCTGGTTTTTTAACTTTAAAAAGACTCTTGAAGCCCGTGGGGTGCAGGGTAGAGCAACCAGATGAGATTTTCCTGTGCTGGAAGGAATGAAGAGAATGAGATGAGCAGGACTTTGCAAGAGGCCAGTGGGTTTGACCAGAGGTGAGCACCAGGAAAGTAGACATAGCTTTAGGTGGCTGGCAGGGACCCTTATGGGAGTTGATCCAACCCCAAAAGCCTACAGGTCTCCTTTTAGTCCCCACTTGATAGAACACAGGCTGCCACTGTGGGACAACCCTATTGCATGGTTCTGCTTTTAGCTACCATCCAGTGGGGGCCTCCCATCCACAGCCACATGCAGTGACTGACTCCAGACTTTGCCGACTTTAATCTGAACTGCCTCAGGTAGACAATAGAAACTGCCATTTCAATGGACCAAACACTCATGGGCCATTACAGTTCCATCCCACGAACGAAGTATAATTTACCTAACCATTTCCCCTATTCTCAGATGTTTACATTGTTTCCAAGTTTTGACTAGTAAATTTAATACTGCAATGAAAATTTGCACATAAAACTTACTGCTATCGTTTCCAATGCTAAAATATACAATATTCTTTGAGGAAACCTGGTAATGATTAATTTTCTCAAGTTCAGGCTACCAAGTCTCAAGCAGCACTACTTCCTTCTCAAAGGATGCAACTAGAGATCATTTGATAAAGTTCAATACTTGTCGATGATAAAAAAACAAACAACTCTTAGCGAGCCATAAATGAAAGGTAATTTCCTTAAAAGACACCTACCAGAAATCTCAGCAAACATCTTACTTCATGGTTCCCCTAAAAGTCAGGAGTAAAATATGAATGCCCATTATCACTGCTTATATCAACACCGACAGTCTTAGGGGAAAAATAGAAAAGAAACTTGCTGCCTCTTCCAGAGGTGTAGAGAAACAAGCATTCTCATTCATTGCTTGTATAATAAGTTAAGGATGACAATTTGGCAATATATGTAAGTCTTAAATATTCACATACTTTCTGACCCTGCAACTCCACCTCTGTGAACATGCTCGAAGACAATACTTAAGGCTGTGCACAAAGATGCAAGTGTTAGGATGCCTGCTTGCACCAGTACGATCTACAATCTAAACAACCAATGTAACAAGTACTGGTTATGTGAATTCTGGCATGAACACATGATGGAATATTAGTCACTGAAAATGATGCTGTATAAAAGCATTCTCTGGAAGGACAGCTTAAACTAGTATGCTCAATATACCTTTTCTTAGATAATAGTGTGTATACACACCAGTACACACATACAAACATATTGGAAAGACCTGTACCAGAATATGTATGGATAATTCCTTGTGCTCTTTCTGTTTTCCAAATTCTCTTGAAACATGTGTCACCTTTCTAATTAGGAAACATATAAATTTAAAATGCTTCCTCAGGTGATGGCTGTAGGCCGCAAAGAAAGTGGCTCAGAATGAGTAAAAGGAGACTTTAGGACAGCCGCAGCTGTCCCCTTGATCACAGCTCTATTCATCTATTATCCATAGACTAGCTTTCTAAGTTGCATTCTTATTGTTCTATTTTATGAAAACAAAGGAAAGTCTAAAGGTCAATTTTAAAAACACACCTATACACATTCGTACGTAATCTCTTCACTTACTCATATCCAGGAACCCACTAAATCTGGCAAGTTCTCGGCTGGTCCTCGGCCACCACCCAACCCAGTGATTAGATAAGGGGAGATGGGGCTCACTGGTCTGTTTCTCTGGTTCATATGACTAAGGCAGGGGAAAGTCGAAGAGAAAAGAGAAGGAAAAGGGAAATCTCACGATAGTGTTCTATGTTCGCGCTCGGACAGAAAACGGCACAACAGCTACAACGATAAGAATCTTTATGCGTATCTTTGTAATCAATACAGTTCTTCAGAACAAGGGAGACCAAAAAAAAAAAAAAGAAAAAGGAATACAATATTCCAACAGGTATAGCCCGTAGGTCAACATTACAAACTAGGTTTAGATCATCTGGAGGCTTCTGCAAGAGGACTGAGGTGTAGAGGCATCGGAAGGGGTCCACGCCTGATATAAACACTGACAGGGTACGGACAGCTAAAAACAAACCGCTACTTGGTAAGTACTTCTGGTGTTTGCAGGCAGTGTCCAATACATAGGGAAGATAACGAGTTCACATTGGTCTTTGTACATGCTGTGTTGTAGAGGCTACTGCAGATTTATTTCCTAAAGTAGGCAAGGCTTATAAACGGACCGATTCATAATTGAAAGTGATTACATGGTACAATGCATGCACGTTATTGGTACAGAGAGTGCTTTAACACGAATCTGTTGGTTTTTTAAACCCTGACAAGGTCATTTTTACCACAAGAGATTATTATCCTTTCAGTTATTCAATCATTCATTCAACAAATACTCATCCCAAACCCTGTGCCATTTCATCCATCCCTTTCTTAGGAAGACCAGCAGCGGGAAATGAGTATGGTGAGTGCTGCCATCGCTGAGACAGTTGACTGACAGCAATGGCACAATCCTAAGGTCTGCAGTCTGTGGCTTCCGCCCCTTTACCCACCTCCCTGGACTCAGACCTTCGGGGAGCTGTGAGCTGACTCAAGAAAGGGAAGAACAATTCTCTATTCAAGTCAAACATCCCTCAAGGGGAACAACACTATTCTGACTCATTTGAGTCGGGGGAGGAGAAAGGAATATGAGGTGGAATTCATTCTCATCTGTAAAGTTTAGCAGATGGAAGAAAATCGTGTCATTTGCTTAACTTTAGGAAACGCAGTGGGTCTCAGTCCCCAGGGTGATATGCAAAGTAAGCCCAACTCTCCACCTACACTCTTCCCAAGACAAGGACTGTGAGTGTGGCTGCTTTGTAAGAAGCTACATGCTCACTTCAATTCAAGACCAAAACTGCAATATCTTATTAGTCATGTTTTCCATCTTCAGTTCCTTGGGTGTAAAAATACCACGAAACGATAAAATGGCTTTTCTCATTGTATATGTCATTCTTGTGTTTTCTATTCCAAAAAGCCCACACGACCACATTATCTTATTATAAAAATTAATACCTCTCATAGTAAAAGCCTTGTCTAAAACTATAGCTTTGGTTTCAGAATTAGCAATCCAATTAGCTCAAATATTGACTGCATCAACAATATGCCTGCAAGCACAGCCAAGGTCTTCCAGAGATGACGATAAAGATGCTGAGTCTATTCTTCTCATGATGGTGGGAGAAGGGAATAGAAGAGTAAGCATTTTGTTTAGCCGAATGACAGCTGCATGCAGCATTTTAAAAAAGAACTACCTTTCGGGTAAAAAGGCTAGAGCTGGTTTTATGAAACACCAGCACAGGACTCTAAGATCTAGACAAAGGTCCTTTGAGCCAGGAGGGAGTGCAGTGAATGGCTTCTCAGTCTTGTTTTCTAGAACCTATGTAGCCAAAGCATCTGTATACAAAGAGCATTAAACCTGCCTATTGCACTGGAGGAACCGTGGCTAAGTACTGGCAGCATTTACCTTGAATATCTGAAGTGCTGCTTCACCTCTCTGCATAGTGGAGATAACAGGTCTGTCTCTGACCTGCTGGGATGGGGTGAGGAGTGGGTGAGAGAGCTAAAAAGCCCTGGGGCCTTCTCCAGAGAAAGGCAGTGTTCAAGTAACAAAGTACTCCGATCAAAAAAAGCACAAAATTCAAGTAACAGAGTTGCAGGTGCTATGTTCTGGTTTTGAGCAGAGGCCTCGCTGCATCTGCCCTGGAGAGCTGGTAGGTAGATGCGCTGCATAGCAGAGGACACAGGACAAGCTGCACATAGAGCCCATCAAGCCGTCCCACCACTGAGGACCAAAACACTCCTTAAAAGGAGAAAATGAACCTTGAGGAAAGCTTAGTGGAACTAGCAAGCTGTTCATAGCAGTTGCTGAACGCATGTCTCATTTATGTTCTCTGCCCTATTTGTGTTCTCTGCATAAGATCTTCGAGTTGGTGATCAGCCTAAATTTCAACAAATAAAGATTTTCTTCATTTTGCAGGTAGGAATAGAAAGTGAAGAAAAGGCTATCTAGATTTTTCTCTTGCACTTTAGCATAAGAATGAAAAACAATTTTGAGACTGGCTGATAGAAACCACTGAAGGAAAATTCACACACAGAAACAGTCCCCTAAAAGGGCACGAATAAGGAAATTGGGAAGCTTTTTGCAACAAAGAAACTTTCTTTTTACAGTTTCTGTTCGAGCAAGCTAGTGTTGTGCATGCTTGAGTATTAATAACACCCAGAGGACTGGAAGGTTTGCAGGGTGGGTTGGGGTTGTCACAGGGACCCTGAAGGCTCTCAAAACAGGAGGAAGAAAGCAGGGTTAACAGTCTAGATACAGAGTCTTTTCTAAACAGCACAATGAAAAACTGGAAAAATTTCACACTTTAAAACCTCAATATTTATTTTGCCACAAGAATCCACTGTATCAGTTATCAGTGGCTGGGAAAACATTTCTAATACAGATCTCATTATAAAAATTCCAGTTCCAGTTTTTATGGAGTGTGGCTCATCTCTGAACCTATCTATCCATTCTCACTGGACAACTGAAACGCTTTTGGAGCCATTCAGCTGGAACTCTTACACCATCATGAAAAAGTGAATCTAGATACACAGGTGCTGGGAGATATCACCGTTTCTTAGTGCTGCTGTTTCCACCGCCAGATTTGCTGAAGCTCCTGCTCATGTGAGGAAAGTGCACGGTTGGGGTTCTTTCTGTAGGACCATATAACCCCAAATTCCTGGCAGTGGCTGACTTCCGCAGTGGCTTGACACTGGGAAAGGGGCTAAAGATGGGAGTTTTCGGGTGGCTGCTTTGAGGAGGTTTGCTGGTGGCTTTGTTTTCTCCAGGTGCATCAGGCAGCTCTGGGAAGTATCGCTGACAGGGCAGATGCACCTTGGGCACAGTTTCAGCAGCAGCATCCCTTTGGTTCAGTTCCAAGCTTTCTAACTTTACCTGGACCGCAGACACATCGGCATCCCCAAACTCTGGCTCCGGAGACTGCCCTTCGATTGTCCTCCCCATACTGCTTTCAGAGCTGCTGCCTTCTCTTCGAGCTGTCGCTGCACAGCTGGAAGAAAATGCCTCTGCTGCCCCCAGGTTGTTAGTCTTGCAGCCCTCATTCTGCTCTTCTATCAGCCCAATGGTGTCCCCACAGCCCAGCTGACTCTTGGTCCTGGTCATGTTCTTTTTGTGGACTCGGATGTGAGTTCGCCATGGAGAATTGAGCTTTGTCTTAAGGTCTTCATAAGGGATAGGAGATATTTTGCCTCCTGTGTGACCAGGGATGTGGATGACAGCATTCTTGGCAGCTCTGTTGGACATTTTCATCTTCTTTCCTAAAAGAAGGTGGTTTATAACTGGAGAGTTGTTTACCTGAGATGGGAGAACACTGGTCACTGGCCCTTTGTCTGAAAGAAACATTGAAAGGTTGTGTGAAACGTACCACAGAGAAACACATGATCGTGGAAGAGGAATCACCTAGAGATTGTCCCCATATCCCCGCCCACATATTTCCCAGGAACTGGCAGAATCATGTGACTGAAGGCAGCAGAAACTGAATTTAACCAGAGAGCCTGGGGTACCTATTCCCTCCTCTTCAAAGAGGAGGAGACGAGAGGCTGAGAATGCAAAAAGGAACAGAAACCTTGACTTTTCATGACTAATTAGAGCCCTAATGTTTTTTACGGGGAGCTCTTGTATCTGAGAAGCAACCTCAGAGGTCTTCTATGCAGAAAATCTTTGAAGATTTTTTAAAATAATAAGTCAAACATTATGACCATATGGATTTTCAGCTGCCAGCTTCTGCGAGGTAGAAAATAACACACTGCATATTATGTAGTGAGAGACAGCAGAATGAGAGAAGTGATAAAAAGGTGGTAAAAATGCAGTGAAATCACAGTATCCAATGCCCGGTCTTAGGTATGAAAAACCATTGTGTCCTCAATGGACTTTGAAAGCAAATTGAAAAGTGAAAATCATCAAATCTTTGTTCTCCTGGAAGGCACTGTTGATAGTATTATTGTCCTCCTGTGACTGGGCCCCCATATCTGATGAAGTTTAAACACACATGGCCCCAAGGATGACAGGAGCAGGCAGGAGTAGGCAGAAGGTCCTGCCATTCGTCCTCTTGACATCCACATTATCTGGCTGACCGTTCCTCCATGCTTCTCTACTACTGTCATCTACCTCTGGTCTCACCCCAATCTTCAATGGAAACTTTGACAACTGTCTCTTCACTCCTCTTACAGAGGTCTTATGACCTCTTTCAGTGAATGTACTGTCTGACTGACCCATCTTGATAGTTCCTCATCTTCCCCGGTTCCATCCTAAACTTATCACCCAGATCTACCTGACGAGGAAAATATATAATTCTAATATTCTTCTCTTTGACCATTCTGGTTCTCAATCTAACTCTACCTGGTGCTGAGACATACAGACTTCGGTTCCTTGATCACTGAACCCTCTCACAACTTCTTGTCTATCTCTATGGTCTACTTAAACCCCTACTCTGCTAGATGAATGGCTAATCACTTGGACCATTGCCCCACCAATAACCACACGTTCCAGGCATCCCTCTCCCTTTGTCACACATGCCTGGCAAAACTTTAACCCCTGATCTACAATCCACATTCTCTTTTCTGAAAGGGAGCCAATAAAGGCTGGTGGGGGGAAAAAATCACACAGCCATGTGGATTGATAGGTCTTCAAGTTCATAATTTCCTCTTGTGTTGGGTCCTCAATGCTGTTGAACAATCTTTTTTTTTCACTCTCCTATGCCTTTCAACAGCCTCTTCAAATCTTCATTACTCTAGTTAAGCTCTTGCTCAACTCTGAACTTACTCCTGAGCAAAGAACCTTTCTTCTAATTTCTCCATGAAAACAGAAGCCATTCTGCCCTCCCTAACCTAGAAAGCTGGTACCTCAACCACCATCCTTACCACCTTCAAGTCTCAGAAGCTGAGGTCTTTTGCCTCTAGCTCAAGTTCAATTTCTCCCCCTGTGCTGCTAATCTTGTTCTACACCATTTTCTCCAAAACCTTTCTACTCAGTGTGTGATCCCCATCCACATCACAGCTTGTTAGAAATGGAGAATCTCAGCCTCATCCCAAACTTCCTGAAACAGAAAGTTTTAACAGATCCTCAAGTGATTCCTATGCACACAAAAGTTTGAGAAGCAATGCTCTAGAACTCTGCCTTTGAACAACAATCTCTCCCTAAAAAGAACAAATAAACCATGATCTAGAGTAGGAGTTGGCAAATTTTTCCTGTAAAAAAACAGATTATAAATATTTTAGCCATTGTAGTGTCAAATTAGTCATAGACAATTGTAAGCAATGGTCACACCTATATTCCAATAAAACTTTATTTACAAAAACAGGCAGCAAGTAGGATTTGGCATAAAGATCACAGCTTGCTGACCCCAACTAGAGTATAAGGTACTGGGCTGATTTAGTACCCAATGGCAATTGTTCACCATCCCATCCCAAAGGTTTGTATGGTGCAGTGGAAAAAGAAATATACAAAGAATTTGAACACAAGGATTTTAGCCCTGGCCTGACCACTCACTATAGCTATATAATCCTGGACAATTGTTGAGCCTTCCTGAATCACCACTGCCTTATCATTTAAAAGGATATAAGAATACCCACCCTTGCCTTCCTCATAGATTTGTTTTAAAGACAAAATTAGGACATGTATGTGCCAATGCTTTGAAAATTAAAGTGCGGTAGTTTGTTAGTTGCTTTTGTGATTGCTTTCTTAATGATTCAGGATAAAGCAAGAATCTTTAAGAAGTTGCCTACTCCTCCCCGATAAGTGGAAGGTAAATTCAGGTTTTGTGCAAGATCAGTCACATGTTCACAAGCCTCTTAAAAACATGTCAGATTTATATTTCAGTTAATTCTGGATAGTCATCATTTTCATTAGGATTCTACTTCAAAGAAGACAAACCAATTCCCAAATCAATGTATATTAAATAATAAAGGATTCTTGCAATTACAAAGAAAAAGAAAAAAGAAGTTTGACAATCTTTGGAAAAGAGCATTTTCAATTGTGTTTTTTCCAGCAGACTCCCAAGACACTGCTAACCTGTCAGTGAGGCGTACTAATGGCCTTTGCCTTTTCCTCGGATCACATCTGTTATATTACTACCTAAATGACTAGTGGATAGCTTAATTTACTAGTGCACAGATCACTAAATTCTATTTTCAAATGCCTGAAATTTAGGAGGCAATAGCTCCAAAATGTCTCAAGTCCAAGGACTACTTGGCTTTGCATCATTCTAGTCAGTTGTAAATCCCCCTCCACAAGCACACATTGTAAAGACTTGTTTAATACCATCAATTGCCTGGTCTTTGGGACCTAAAAAGAGCTCGTGGTCTTTTTTTTCTTTAGAATCTAATAATAAAGTAAAATAAAATAAAAATAAGATGCTAAATATGCTATTAACTCATGCCAGCTGTGTTTGTGGATGCTGACTGAGTAGTAATTCTGAGGTCATCCTAGAAATATTTGGTCTTCCTTTCACAATTGATTCAAACAAAGAATCACATTACCTGCTCTGATATACACTTGATGAACCTGCTGCTGCTGCTTCTTTTTAATCCGAGAATACTGCTGCTTCAGCGCATTGATATCTGTGGTCATGCGTTCCATCATCATACTGTTAAAAGCTGCGTGATATTCACTTCGACAGGAATTGATTGCTCCAGGACTCAGCTCTGCAATGTTATTAGATCTCAGACTCTGCTCTTCATTTAGTTCTGTATTCAAGGGAAGAGACAAGGAGATGGTATCAGTGGAGGAGATGGGATTAAAGAGGAACAGATTATACTAGAACCTGGTATAGTATCTTAACCTCCAAAAAATTCTAAACCACAAAAAAAAATGTACTCTAGAATTTGTCTAGTGCTTGTTTTAATTTAGTGCTGAAAATATTTCTACATTTTCTTATTAGCCTAACTACATAGGTCTGAAATGAGCTGTGTGGGCTCATTGTTTGATTTATTACCACTCTGTTCATTGTATAGACAGACATAAGATCAATTGTTTTCAGATAAAAATCACTTATTTTCTAAAATTCCCTTAGAAAAATATAACTCCAGATGTCTAAAGTCATTGTACAGATTTCCATATAACTGCATGAGGAATTATAAGAAAATGCTAGTTTGTACAGTTTAATCAATCATTAAAAGTAAGTTTTTAAGTTAAAAATAGCAACACATTCTATAAAATTATCAAAACTTCAGATCACTGTACCACTAGAAATGAATGCTTTTTATTCATTAGCAGTCATTTCTTGATCATCTATTATGTGTGTTATGTCTGACGTGGTTTCTGTTCCTGTGGCACCTACAACTAGCAGATTCGTCCCTTAAATAAAATTGAGATTACATGTAAGGGAGAGAAACCAGTACTGTGTGAGAGGATGCTCACAGACTGAACAGGCAAAGGGAGACAGAAAGAGGCTTCTCTGGCACAATATGTAAAACTGACCTGGGGACCAGCTGAAAGAAAACGATTAATGATTGAAAGTGTCTATCTGCTGAACACTATCTACTGAAAGTGTTATTCAAATGAAGCCTAAACATCTGATAAATTTACTTCCTTTTTTATTGAAAACACTTCTGTAAGGAGAAAAAAATTAAAAGGGTACCTGCTAATCTGAACTTAATTAAAACCAACAAGAAGACTAATGATGACTTAGGAGAAAGTGATCATGTCATCTTGGAGCACATCATTGCACAGAAAGAAAAATGGGGAAAAAATAAACCATAGACTCAGACTACAGAAATGTAAATTCAAAATTTTAGAGTTAAAATACATATTGATCCTGTAGCTAGAAACCAAAAGCTGAAATCCAGGCAACATGAGAGAGGACGGAAGGCATTAAAAAATGAATAGGGCTCTTGTTGGGTTCACACTGTTAAAAATCTTTTTAAAAGATGAGAGGAGAGTACATACCAAGGACATACACATAAAACAGCATGAACCCAAACCATTAACCAGGTTAAACTCAAAACGTGCTAAGACTTGGGGGAAATACTCAAAACCACCACTACCAAAAAAAGACAAAAATAAAAATAAAAAAGGTTTCTAAGCAAGAAGAACAAAAATGATGAGAAGATACCCCCATGACTTTGAGAAGGTGGTATAAAGTTAGCAGATGACAAAGAGAATGCAAAAGTACCTGACACCTACTCTGTTTTTGTCCCCTTTTAGCAAGGAGATTGGTCTTCAAACTAGAAGTAGAATAAATACCCTAAAGGAAGAGCTACCACTCAAAATGGGAAAGAACAGTGAGAGAACCATAAATACTTCAAAAGAGTTCCTTATCGATGTCTAGACCACAGGAAGTCCATTCTGCACAAGAAAAAAATATAGCATGGCATTGAACTCAGAGCATCCCATTTTAGGAGGAACACTACCAAACTGCAGGGCATTTAGAAGTGAATTTATAAAATATTAAAATTTCTGAAAGTCATATCTTATGAGGAATACTTAAAGAAATTTTGAACTTGGATCCTGGAGAAAGCTTTGGGGGACACGATGGCTGCCCTTAAAGATCTGAAGAAAAGTCCAGTAGAAGAGGAAGTAAACTCACTCTGTTTTGTTTAAAAAAATAAAAATAAAAAATAAATAAAACCTCTTAATAGAACTGGTGGATGATGTTATCTCTTTGCAACTACAAACCACAGACTAAGTGGAAGAATCTGAAAGAATGTCTCATGATTTAATGAGCTTCTTTTTACTCAAATTCAACTAGAGGCTACTGCAATGTTTTAAACTCGGAGGGTATTTCTATAGCAGAAGAGAAGCTATCTAGAATGAATTAAATTAAACTCATATAGAATGTAGTAAGCATCTATTATATTCCAGGCTCTATGCTAAGGAACCGAGCACACAAAGTTGAATCAGATGGGGGTGGTGCAGGGGGCAAATATCATCTTAAAAAAAAAAGATATGTATTATGTATGTAACATGCATGTAACATGTATTATGTACATAACACAGAGAGATTCTACTAAGTGGTAAAGTAACAGACAATTTTTAATAAGGATCTTTAATAGTGATAATCAGGAAACAATAGGCATTTATAAGACACCATAATAATACCTCTGTATAGTGAACCAACACACTGTGATGAATAAAGAGCCACATTTTTACCTTTCATTTGCTTTTGGTACTTCTGCAGTTCAGGTGCCAGGAGCCCACTGAAAGGTCCAAGACACCCTATTGCATTAGCAATAGCATCTTCATCGTCTGGGTCATTCTCTTCATCACTATCTCTGACCTTACCATGTCGCCTTGGAAAACATAAAAGAAAAAAAAGAAATATTCAAAGAAAATAATGGTATTTTTTTAAAAATAAGTAATACAGTCACATGGTTTAAATGAAAGTCTCTCTCCCATCCTGGTCCAACTTCTGCCCAGTTCTTGTCCCACCTAAGTCCCAGAGGTGACCAATTAGTTACTAGCTTCTTACATGTTCTTCAGTTTCTTTATGCAAAGATAAGCAAATATGACTATGCAGTCTTACTTTTCTCCTCTTTTGCATAAATATTAATATACTATACATACTCTTCTGCACCTTGCTTTCGTTCACCTAAGAAATCTCTCCATATTCATACAAAGAGCTTCCTCATCCTTTTTGTACTGTATTGTATGTATGTAGCTCGTGTTATGGAACCAGGTACTAATGATGTATACTTGAGTGGTTTGCAATATTACACTATATTACAAGCAATGTTGCAATAAATAACCTTGTACATACTGTGTTTTGCATGTGTACAAATATATTTGTGGGATAATTCATAAATGTAGAATTGCTGGGTCAAAGGATATATGCATTAGTAATTTTGGTAAATACTGCCAAATTGTTTGCCACAAATCCTGTAGCAATTAACCTCTCACAGCAATGTGTATATGTTACCATATAGCTTTATTAAGAGAGTGCACATCAAACGTCTGAATTTTTGTTTATCTGATAGGTTAAAAAAAAAAAAAAGGCTCTTAATCTAGAAATTTATAAGCTAAATTTCTCTTACTACAAGTGATGCTGACTTTTATGTAAGTTACCTATTCCTATCCTTTTATAACTTTTCAGTTAGGTGATAATTTTTATTAATTTCTAAGAACTTTATATTGAGATATCAGTTACAAATATTTTTCCACAAATATTTTTGTATCTGCTTATGGAGGTTCTATTCTGTTCTGCTTTGTTTTTAGTCATGTAGAAAATTATTTTTAAAGTGCTTATTTTTTTCCTTTATTATTTTTTTTTTCATTTTGAGTCCGTTACTGAGGCCTTCCCAATTCCAAACAAGTAAAGCCATTCTTCCACATTTTATTCTGCTAATCGTATTTCATTTTTTCCATTTAACTCTTTCATCTATATGGAATTTATCCTGATGTATGATGTGAAGCATGACTCTAACTTTATTCCTTTCCAGATTAGGTCTCATTAACCCAGCACCATTTACTAAGTAGTATAACTTTTTACGATTGATTTGATGTGCTAAGTTTTCATATACTAAACTCCTGTATATATAATTGTCAATTTCTGATCTTTACTGTAGTTTAAATTAGCTCATCTGTCTCTTCATGCACCATTTCTACACTATTTTAATTATTAAGATTTTTAATATTTGATATTTTTAACTAAGTTGTGGGGTTTCTAAATAGCCCTTCAGTTTATGTTCCAATCTTCCTTGGAAAGTACACTTTTAAAAACCTCTCTTTTGAATTTAAATCAAAACCTTTGAGAAAGAAATATTCAGATTTTAAGTACCAAATTACTTTGAATATGTCCCTAGGGTTTAACAGCTATTAAATTACAATAACAAATTAAGGTATTAAGTCTTCTATCATGAAAACAACGAGATTTAAAACAAAAGGCCTTACCCAGAAATTGAGGTGGGTTTAACTGTTGCTGGGAATGGTGTGATGTTATACGTGTATTTTTCCCTCAACTCTGCCAATTGTGGGAAAGGGAATGGAGCCATAGAATAAACAGTCTGAAAAACAAAAGCAAAAATGCCAAGCCTGAAATAGGGGCCTTAAATAACTCTTTATCAGTCCTGGAAAGGCATTATAAATTGAGCATGAAAAAGTAAATACTGCTTCTTAAACAGCGGGTGGAAAGATTCTACTTCAATATCTGCTTCAGAGAAAGACAAAAGAATGCTGATAAACATAACAGTGAGCTCTCTCTCAAATCAACCCAGCTGCAACTGGGTATTCCAACTGGTGACTTCCTTCTGCTCGTTTCAGGGATAGGTTAATTCAGAAATCCACCACTCCCTTATTTTCTTAATAAAGAACCCATCAGTGTTCTTCGTATGTAGTGCTTGTTTTTCGAAGCTTTATTTGATGATTTTTATAGACATTTAATGTCAGCCTGCTGGATAAAATTAAGTCTAGTGGATGGTCATGTGATCGACTGCACACTTCTCCAAAGATATCACCTTTTCAAATATCTGTGAATGAATTCTAGGTGAAAATTGTTAGCTGTTATTGTTAAAGAAAAAAAAGTAATCGTGTAAAAGCATAGGCTGTTAAAAATCTATAAATAAAATTGAGAAAAGCACCTGTGCTTCTTTCAGAATTTCAAAATTACATATCATTCTATCATCAGGAGGAAAGTAATCTTATTTGCTCTCTTAATTTTATTAAAACTTAATTGCTCCAAAAATTTAATTACATTGTTTCTCCTTAAGGTTAGGTTCTTATTCACAAAAAAAAAAAAAAAAAGTATGTTAATCATACTAACTTTCCTTTCTCTCAGAAAGCTATTCAAATACCCTGATACTTTCTAGAAAAATATTTTAAAGTGTTATTTTTCATTTCAGCTTGCAGGACTATTTCTGAAGGCTTAGAGGAGATATCTAATAACTGCACAGGTAGGAAAAGGAGAGCTCTGAAAGAGTCTTAACTATGCTACTGTTTCACTTTATAGCTCAGAGCCACCACTGAGATAGCCAACTGCAATTTTTATCCTAAATAGTCTGTACATCCGACTGGATACCCAAACTTCATGGTATCCACTTATATATATATCACTGTACAATCCCCAGGCTCCAAACAAGTAAGTGTTGGTTAACATCCCTTCCCTTCGATTCTCCATTGATTATTATGCAAAGCTATACAGCTCATAGGGACCATAACAGTCATCTCTAAACTGTCCTATCTCATATACTACATAGTTGATTATACTGAAAAGGCTGAGAAACAGTACAAATGTACTAACAATGAACTGTTCCCCCATGGAAAGAAGCAGAAGGCATTTTGTGGTTCCTACTAGTCTGGAGTATGAGATTGGCCAGTTCCCAATCTCTCTGGGCCTCCTTCTCCTCGCCTGAAAAATGAAGGGTATGAATCTCAGGACTGTGATTACCTGAGGAGAGGAGAGGACGTGGTGAGATCAGAGAGAAGAATATGAGGGTGTTCAACTGTGTCGTTAATGTTTTATTTCTCAAGCTGTGTGATGGGTATGTAAGTTTCATTATATTATTTTAATACATTCTGTTTGCCTGAAATACTTCATGTAAGTTCATTAATAACATGTCAGAACTAACTGTCATATTCTTTGATCTTGCAAAGGTTGCCAACAGCTCATCACTCAAGAAGCTGCCTTATTGCCAGCACAGAATTCTTCCCTCCTTGCTGTTATATCTCCATATACCCTTTTGAGGGAAGGGAGAGATGTGAAATCCTCTCCTCAGCACCCCAGTTTTAGGGCCGGAGCACGACACCTCAGCTTGTGCTTCCGTGGAGCAGTATCGGCCTCTGACCATCACAAACCAAATGTGGTCCCACTGCTGGGTCAAGAGTCAGCCTGCCCCTCACTCACAGCACCTTTTTTCCTTAACGATTTAGAAAATTGATTCAGATATTTAAGAAAACCATGCCAATTGGATTCAAGCTCAAAAGATTAAATTATTAATGCTATAAATTTCAAAATCCCTTCCAAAGGAAGAACGATGTCTCACTGAAGACGATTAACGAGTAACTAGCTGTTTTATTTTTGCCAGTTTTATAGAAAGTTATCAGTAAATTCCCTTGTCCAACTTCATGAAAGAAGTTTATAAGAAAGGAATAGGAAGCACATCCTGCCCCTACTTCGTCCCATCCTGCCTCAGGGCAGATGACCTGGGTTCCTAGTAAGCTCCTTCAAGGTCTACTCAGCTAAAAGCATCTGACTGAAAAGAAAATTGTCTCCATTGAGCTTTCATTTTCTATTTCTGGTCTTCTTTTCTCTATTATTTACTTTTAGTTAGTCTTTCAAAGTGTGCCTGAAACAAACGTCTATAGTACTTTCGCATATAGTCACTCGCTAATCTGAAGGTCTCACATATCTGAATGCATGTTTATCCCATGACTATGTCTCCCTGGCATACCACCACAGTGCTCAGGGTACCTAAAAAGCTCCAGTTTCCAACTTTGTAAGTCAGCGACTTGCAAACGATTCCAGGAAAGTAATTTTACTCATCATCTTAGAGCCAAAACATAGTACACTAATAGAATCTTAGGATAAGGAAAGAATTTAAACATAATTTAGTTCAACCTCCCTCCCAGGCAGGAGTTCCCTCTAAAGCACCTCCAACAGATGGTCATAAAAGCACTGCCTAAACACTTCCAGCACGCACTACTTTGCAGGGCAGACGGTTTCAATTTTTGACAGCACTAATTAATCAAACATTATCCTTCTACTGAACAAGCATCCACATCCTTATAATTTCCACCCCATCACTGATGGAAAATAGTGAACAGTCCAAGTGTAGATCCTGCCTTGTGGCACCTGAGAGCTCCCCTAGGAAACAGTAAATTATTGACAAGCACTTTGGGTTCGGTTTTTCCAAGCACCTATGAACTCTTCTAATAAATGCATCTAACTTTTCTTACATTGCCCTCAAAGAATTCATGAGAGACTTTGTCAAAAGTCATGCTGAAATCCATGTACACTATATTATTGGCATTCCCCAAATTTCTTTTTCTAACACTATCAGTGTTTTTAAATAGCCATTGTTAATTAAAAAGGAAAAAAAAAAAAGATCTGATTTGCAGGGGTGAAAAATAGATTATTTTGTGCCTGGCACTTAGAACCGGAAAGAAATGGGGAAGACCAAACAGGGAGAATCTTTTCATCTCTTCAGCTCAAAAATAAAAAACTTTACATGCAGTCCACATTTTTCATCTGGAGCCATTTCAGATTTGCTGACAGATTTAAGGTCCACCATAACTGGATCACAGCCATTACAATAATTTTTTTTGAGTGAATACAGAAAGGAGAGTGGCTTGAAATGACATTCAGCATTTCTCTCCTTAATACTCTATGATGCCAAGGAAAACCAACAAGTCTATTTACTATCCAAACTACCAACACACTTACATAGACATTTATATTTAGGTACTGCTGAAAAGGAATTATATATTTTTTTTCATTATTGACATGCTTTTACAAGAAACATGAAAACATAAGTTGTATAAAATTAGGCTCAGTTTATCTTCACCCAGATGTTTTCTTTGGCAGGAGATGCACTACTAAAATGGAATCTAATCAGTCAAGCCACAGCCTATGCTTTCTCCCTCAGGATTCTCTTAAAGTAAGGTAATGAGGTGGTTCTCTTTTCTCCTAATCCCTAAGGTTGGAAATTCCTAGCAGACAAAGACGGCGGTTATATCTTAACACAGCTCTCATTTGTTCTGGCAATGTTTGAACTTGAAGTGAAATAAAATGTTGCCTTATTCTTCTAAAGAGGATTTCAGCTTTTAGACAGACATGTTTTGAACAAGGTGGAAGCAGTGTGTTGGGTGGTGGGGAAAAATCACTAGCTGAGGAGTTGGGGACTTGAGTTCCAGTCCTGTGTCTGCCACTAGGCAACCTAAGAAATTGGCAAGATGCTCACTCTCAAAGTCTTAGTTTCCTCTCTGTAAAGTAACAGCATTAGGTTAGTTGATCTTTAAGCTTCTTTTAAGCCAGAGTTTCTCTTAAGTGTTGTTAAAAAGCCATCTGCATCGGAACCACCCATGAACCAAACACTTGCATTTTAATGCACTCCTGAGATGTTTCTTATACAAAGTCGAGTTTGAACACTATTGCCTCAAGTTCTAATGTACTATAATTCTGTGCATTCGTTGAGTGACCAGGTGCATTCCTAGCACTACACTGGTGTTATGGAGATACAGAATAATGAAGCCCCTATTGAGGAACTTGATAGATACTTCAGTAGAAAAATAAGATTAACATATTTGAGAAATACCAAACAATATAAAATAATCTGTAAGTAGTAGCATCAAATCAACTGTTGAAAACTCTAAGTACCGAGGAGTACCAGAGGAGGTCTCATCAATGAGAAGCGAGGTAACAGAGGCTCTGTGGGGACGGGGGGAGAAAAGAGATTGAGTAGGATACAGGCGGCTGGGTAGGGTTTTCACAGACAGAGTAAGTGTCAGAAGGAGCTACAAGCCTTCTCACAGGAATGTGCAAGGCCTAAGAGTGGGAACAGAGCTATGACAGTGCAGTAGGTTCTGATTGTGAAGTAGTGAGAAATATCTCTGGACAGGTAAGGAATAGGGCGGCCAAAGCACACCTGCAACACAATCCCTCTGAAAACGAACTTACCTTCCCCATAAACTTACCCTCTTATACCTAAGCCACAAACATAAAAATTGCCCTTGTTTTCTCCATTTCTTTCTCCCTCACGCCACATCCATTTTCCATGCCAGAGTCCTATCAAGTTCACCTTCTAAGTATTGCCTCTGTTCCAATTTTGTTTCTACCTTTCACTCCCTCCTCACAGGCCTGCTGCTATCAGACTTGACCTCTTCAAGTTCACCTTTCACAGAACTGCCCATGTAGTTGACATAAAAAAAAAACTCAGACCATTTACCTCCTCTCTTTAAAAGCTTTCAGGTCCACAGCTCTTCTACCCTTCCAAAGGCTCCGCAGAAGCCCTACAACTCCTGCAAGCATATTACACAACCACTGACCTAAGAGATCGGGTCCAAGCTCCTTGCCATAGGTTATGGTCCTCCACAACCCAACCCTGCATATCAAACTCCTTATAGTTTTCTTCACACACCATAAAGGTTGCCACTACCATGCCTTTGCTCACGCTGCCTCTCAACCAAGAACTGCCTCTCTGCTCTGTACCACTGCCACCAACACATATGCACACACGCCCCGGCACGTGCATTCACCTATGTATATGTACACACGCATACACACATACACACACAGAGCCTGACCAACTGCTATTTGTATTCAAAGGTAAAATCAGACATTAATTCCCTTAAGGAAGCCTTTTGACACATAGAGTAGTTCAATAAATATTTGCAGAAGTTAATATAGGGCCTAGGAAACTAGACTGAAGCATTTTACTTAATATAGTTAATAACAAGGAAGCACTGAAGATTTTTTGAAGAATAATGACATGGCCAAATGTGTCATAAGTGTAGACTATTACTTAGTGTAGACTATTTTTGGCAGCAAAATGTTGATTGTTTTTTATACGCAGTCAAAAGGAATCAGAAGGAATCTGGAAGGAAGGCCATCACCTACAAATGTTGGTTAATTCAGCAAACATTTATTGAAAAAGAGAAGACAGAAAATTAATCACAGACTCTCAAGATGTTTGCTCAATGAATAAATGTATTGAGCACCTCTAGTAAAAGGCAAAGCGCTACATGTTACAAGCAAATCATAGTCCTTGTCCTCAAGGAACTTAAAATACCACTAAGGAAATAAAATACAGTCTCAAAGAAGAAAAAGAGAGATATAGTCTCAAATCAAAGGAGAGATGAATGTTTACAAGAGAGGTACAGAGAAAATGTTGTGGTGACTCAAAGAAATAGGAGATTATTTTAGTTGAGACTATCAGAGAACGTTTCATAAAGTAGATGGCATCTGAACCGAACTTTCTCAGGGAAGAAGGCCTTAAACATATGAAGGTAAAAGAGAAAGATCAAGCAGATAGAGCAAAGGTAAAGAGGAAGCATATCCCCAGGCATTTCTGGGAACAAGGAAGATAGATTGGCTCGATTAGAATAAGTCAAGGGTACAAAACAGAGGAATGGAAACTTCTGGCTGAAAAGATAAGTTAATTAGTTAACACAGATAGTTAAGAGCATTAAATGGTAAGCTGAGAAATCCATGCTTTGTTTTGTAGGCAGTGAGTAGCCTCTGAAGTTTCATGAGTGAGGGAGAAGGGATGATATCTCAGTCCTGCTTTGGGAATATGAATCGGGCAGTTCTGTAGGATGTAAAGGATCTCATATATGGAAAATGCCAAGCAGAGACCTGGCATACAGAGCAATGCTCAATAAAAGGTACTTCCCTCCAAGAGAGAATGAGTAATGAAGCAATGACAAAGTGAGAAGAGTCAAAATCAAGCACAGATGTCAGGGTCAGATAGAATACTTCCCTCTCTAAGACAAGAAAGAATAAAGAAGAGATGAAATGCGAAGAAAAGTTTAAATAAAAAAACGAATGTTCAGAAAAATTGTATCGAGTGATCAATATTCTCAATAAATTGAGTAACTGCTAAATGTAAAGGATTCCGAGAAGGAGCTGTGGATGCAAGGAAATGAACAAAGGAATGGAAGTTCCACACTTCTTAAGTCCTAAATCAGGGCCTGGGTGTTTGTTTTGTATCCTGCTGCGTGAGCCCCAGCACCCAAAAATGACCTCAAGCATGAACCCCATCATAAAAGTAAATTTTGAAACCAAGAAAAGACAGAAATGACAGAGAAGGAGGGAACTAAGGCCCAAGGACAGCCTTGGAAAGAGCCACAGTTGGTCAGTGGGCAAGAAGAGGAAGAACCAGGAAGAGAAGAAGAGGTCAGAAGCCTTGGAGGAGAATGAGGATAATTATGTTATAGGACCTAATGGAAGAGAGATTGCTAACAAATCTGCTCTTTTCTATACTCTGTTGATTTCAGTGACTTGGTGAATATCGAGATAGAGTAACATACCAAAAAATAGCAAAATCTTTCAAGTTTTTCATATTGAAATTTATGATTCATATATAACATGAATTGAAAATGTGAGCAAAACAAACCAAAATGCTGACTTGAATAATCTTTTTATCTTCAATAATTCCTCTCATGAAATAATTATTTCACCCTATAAGTCTTCCCTTAAGAAGGCTAAGAATCAGATTCAGAATAAGCATCTGGTGGTTTGGGTTTTTGTGGGGTTTTTTGTCATTTTTTTAAAATTTATTTTTGTATTGCACCTCCAGATTTTTAAGCAATGCAATTTGAATGAAAGCCACAACAAATATCCATTATTCATTTCTTCCTTCCTCTTGTGACATAGTTAAAATTCTTATCAAATTATATATAGGCTCTTGGTCAACTGAAAAACTCAATCTGAGGGCTGGCTAAATACATTTCCCAAAACCACTGCTCTGGCACTACTTGTTCCCACGGTACTCAGAATTCCAAGCCAAGGCAGGACGAGCTGTCCACTCACCTGCATGAGTTCATGGCTTTCCAGAAGATCATTCTCCAGCATCTCCTGGGTAAGGCGCCCCATGGTGCTATAGAATTCATCTGCTGTTTCGCAACATTCTATCTGCCTAGATGAAGAAAGGACAGAACAAGGAATTGTTTTGGACACCCATGCTATCTATTGGGTATGTGCTGCAGTACAATAGGATATGTTGCCTCTTGCATTATATCAATCAAGTTAGCAATCAACAAAAATCAAAATCCTGGGACACACTCACAGTACAGACCGCTGTATGTAGAAAAAAGATAAAAAATACCAAAGGCAACTTAGAGCTACTTATTACACAATGAGTTTCCGTTTTTCCTACACTGCTCCCCAGCCTCACAGCCCCACCAGTGGCACCTTTATTGCTTCCATGTGACACATTTACACATCAGCATATCAGCCACTGATCAGAAATCATAACAATGAAATTGGTTATGAAGAACAAATATCCCCAGTAAGAAATCTTTTGCTCCTAATCTACAAACTGTGGTATCATTGATGACTGAAACCAAACCACAGGAGAAGGAAAAGATGAGAAATACGAGAACTTTATCTGCATCTTTTATCAGTCCACAGAATGTTTTTACAGGCAGAATTTTTTCAGTTCTTCTCAGGGCACTGCTGCTAGTTGGAGATTATACCCTGCTCCTTGCATTTGGTTCTACATGTAAATAAAGAATCTGTTACCTGGCAACCTGTGAGGCAAGGTAGACTTTAATCTTTTTTGGGGGGGAGTAGGGGGGGCAGTAGTCCAAAGCAAAGAGCACTGTGTATTTATTTTATCTACTATGACGTCCTTTGTGTATTTGCCCACCAACCACACTTTGACATATGCTAATGTTGGGGGATTTCCATAGAGTCATCCAAAAAAATATGATAGAAAAGCTTCAGGCTCTGGAGTGCTGTTTAAATCTCATTGCCACAATCATGTAAATAAATTAATTAAATTAATTGTTGAAGCGTTATTAGGAAAATACAGAGTAGCATGTGGGCATAAATGAAAAAGTGGTTAAGTTTACCCTGGGGGATGAGGAAGAGAAATAACACTGAAGACGAGTTTTGAAAAATATTCTCCAGGTTGACAAGGAAGAAAAAGCATTCCAAAGACACAAATGCAGGAGAGAGCAGGACCTACCCAGAGATCTGTAAGCATCTTCATCTGACCAGAGTGGTGGTGGCTGCATGGCCAGAGGGAGCCCCTGAGAGTGCAGGGTAGAAAGCTGCAAAGAGAGGTCGCAAAGGCCTCACCTGCCTGCTGAGCCCCTTCAGAGCAAGAATCTTAATAGGCAAGGCTCTTAATAGGAAATATGGGAACAGATTTGCCCTTGGCAAGGTCGGCCTGGAGGCAACGTGGCAAGTATGGGTATGATGGGGACACCAGGGAAGATACACCAAGACAAGCCAGGCATGAGGTAATGAGAGAGCGAGCCAAAACAGTAGGGTCAGAGGAGAAAGGACACGCAAAAGAGATGCCAGTAAAAGGGAGCCAATGGTCTACATCCTACACAGTCCAAAAGTATCCTTGGTGTGAATAAGATGAAGAAATTTCAAGTTGCAGAAGTAAGGTGAAAGAAGAGGTCCCATGAATAACCATATAGATGGTACATATGTTACTCAGGTATACATAAACTGAAGATTACTTATATGCTGTTTATGATTTTTCCAGTGGAAAGTTTGTGGGAATGATCATAGGCACTGGAGTCAGAAAGATCCAGGATTAAGTCCCAGCTCTGCTACTCATGAGCTGTGTGAACTTGAACTAGTTAATTAACCTTTCTAGGGTAGTTTTCTCACTTGGGAAGACATGGAAAATAACCCCATCTACTTTACAGGGTTATAAGGAGAATCAAATGAGATCATGTGCTTAGACTACCTAACATAATGACAGCATTGTAGGCACCTGATGGTGTGTGTTGGCTGCCTTCTCTTTCGCTTAACAAGTCACATACTCAAAACATGTAGAATTATAACAACCAAACACTCTGAAATACTTAAAATTCTACCAGTCTGATTCATATATCCCTTGAATTACATAAACAGCACCCATTTCTTATGAGAAGATTCACATTATTAAAAGCACAGATTTTAGAGCCAGGATAGCTGGGTTCAAATTCAGACCCTTCCACTTATTAATTGGGAAACTTTGAGCAATTTACTTAACATTTCTGTACCTCAGTTCCCACGCATGTAAAATGGGGATGATAATAGGACCTAACTCATGGGATGATGGTGAATAGTAAATGAGTTAATTTTATATCTAAAGGGCTTAGAGCTTGTCCATTCCAAGCACTCAAAGAAAATTGGGTTTTAAGTGTAGCTATTATTATTTCAACAGTATGACATCTCTGAGATGACCATACCAATAAATTCTAATCCTACGAATAATGGATAGATGTGAATAAAACCAGAATCTCCTCTTTTCCTTCCACCACATAATTAAAAACTAACCCAAAGGTGGCTATAACTGAGTCAGCATATAGTAAAGTGTTTTACTATTTTAATCCTATAAGCAGGTTACTCAGTAACTGGACTATCACACCCAGAGAAACTACCAAAGCTCAAAGAGCTTACGTAGAGTAGGTTGGAAATATATGACTGCAGAAAGAGGTATATATTGAGAGAAAATGAAAAAGATATGTAAATAGCACACAAAATCCCCCACAGATGAATTTATTTACCTTACTACAAAGCAATGTACAATAAAACAAAGGCACAGGAGCTATGTGATCTTTAAAAATACTTATACACAATAGTGATTTTTTTAAACCCCTGAATTGATAGTTGGTGGATCTTTCTTGCAAAAAGTAAAACATGCTGCAAGTCTCCCAGGAAACAACTTATCACAAATAAAAAGATTAGTTAAAAGGCTTTTGAAACAAAACACTGGCAGTGATTTATTAGTTTTCTAACATGTCTATTACGAGTATGCACTCAAGTCATTTACAGCTCTAGAAAAGAAACACTAAAAACTTCTCTATATCTTAAGTTAACTATGACAATTTTATCCTAATATTTCTTCCATTACCTAAAAGGTAGAATTTTAATGTAACAGTCATAACATGTTTGTGATGAGTGAAAATACCCTAGTTTATTCAGCCCTGTTACTAATAAAGAATTTAAGTAAAATCTATTTGGTAATGTGTTTGATAGTAATAGATTTCCACACAGAATTAATTCTTGATGAAAGGAAATATGTTCCATATGTTCTACTGACTATGTACCAAGCACCATGCTTGACACCTTATACATATTATCTCATTTTATTTTCAGCCCTGAAAGGCAGAACAAACATAATCCGAACTGTAATATTAACTAACAAAATCCACCTACTCATTTCCAGATCTTCTAGCTCCTCAACCATCTAAGTTCCTCTACCTCTCCCTCTCCCCAGCTAGTGTCCAGAGAGATGCTGACAAAGAATAAATCAGCCAGGACATTAGCACTGAGGAGGAGGAAGAGAATTACAGGCCTGAAAAAGCCTGCCCCTCCTCTAAAATAGAATCCATCTGCCTCCAACAATCAGGAATGAGCCAGATGAGATTTCAGAAAGCTAAAGCAACTGCATACAGGTCAATTTTCTCTTTTCCTCACACTTACATATTGATGCTGTACATGTTAGAGTTCAAAAATTGCCTAAGGCCCCCAACACCACAGAACAGAACAGAATGGGAAAATCACTTACTCTCCTAATTTTGCCCAGATAGCCAGTGACACCCTTAGGATGATTTCTGAACCTTCAAAGAAGACTGAATCCCAAATCTTTAAAACGGTATGGTTAGGGAGGCACGTAGCGAAGAGAGTCAGAAACCATTGCATCGTGAAGACATTCGTAAGTGGGGGCTCATATCCACCTGAAATAAAACAAACACTACACTTTTTCAGAATTGATCATTTACAACACATAAAAATTCTCTCTTTTCAGTCTTCCGTGTCCACCCAAATAGGTTACATTTCCTGATTGATATGTTTATATTCCTAAATTCTGGCTTTCCTCTTTTTTCCCTTCCTTTTTCTAGAACATAGATAGGCGTGTTTAATAAAAATCTCAATAATATGAACTTCACGAATTCTTTATGATTCAAAAATCTTAACCTAAAACTTAATTTAGTTCTACCTATTGTGGGGTGCTGAAAATTAAAAAGAATATTTCCCTCACCAAAACAGGATAAAAAGAAAGGATTTTAGTCTCTCAAAAGCAAAAGCCAACTTTCAAAATCTTACTAAGTCCACTTTTATTCAAATGCTGCTGACAAAAATAAAATTGCTCATTAGGAATTACTTCTCTACTTCTTAAATTATACATAGCTCTCAGATCACAATGGAATTAAACCAGAAATCGATGACAGAAAGATAGCGGAGAAAGCCCAAAATATTTAGAGATTAAACAACATGAAATTTTAAAATATTTTGGACTAAACTATAGACAGTTTTGAAAATCTGGGATCTAGCTCACTTTGAAGTCTCTGAATTCACTAAAAAACATAGTTCCTTCTTATTCCTGTGATAGCATAAGTACATATTTTAACGAAATATAAAATTTAGCTATTTGAAATGATCCTCCCTCCAAATTACAGTCAGAATGTGCATTTACCCAAGGAAAAGCAAAAAGAGATCTGCTCTCCTGCACTTATTTTCTTCCTTCTTACCTATGAACAAAGGGAGGATCTTTGTTCACAGGCTAGAATCTGAAGTTGCCCCTTATAAGCAAATTCAAGGCATTTGGGGGAAAACATGGAGCCAGTAAAGCAGTCTGACTGTGGGACAGGAAGGTTGGTCTATCTGGAAGCTTTATGAAATCCACACAAGTGCATATTATCCTACACAGGCAAATTAAATGAGATGATTCAAACGACCCGGGTATTCACTAAAATTTCCAGTGTGTTTTAGTCATAGATGAGGTCCTCAAAATCCTTTAATATTTTCCCAGATTTAAATGTGTGGGTCAGTAACTGGAAAGCATTTACAGGAAACACAATAAACTTATGAGTCTTCCTTCTGGTATCCTGCACAGCCAAGGAAGCGAAAGCACTGGGTATAATTATAACACTGGCTCAGGTAGTTGGGAAAACTGGATGGTGCCTGCTAGGTAGTGGAACTCTTAGAGCTGTTGGCAGAGCTATCTCCATCGCCACTCTGCTCAAGCCAGTGCCTTCCTTCAGGGTTCAGATTCTACCTGGACGTCCAGAAGAGCCTTCTCCAGCAAGAACTGGCTGATTCATCTCAAGTAAATCTATATATCCTTAGCATGAATAAATAAAAGAGACATTAAACATTTGGGACAAAAAATTGCTTTTGTTTCCTATAGCTTTATGAAAACAAATATTCCACTCTCTCATAAGCTCAACAGTTCAGGAAAAACCACAGTTTATGCTAAATTACACCTGTAGCTCAGTTTTAAAGAAGGCCTACAGGTTTGGTGCCAGCTTAGAGAGTTTAACTAGATGGCAAGACATGTATTCCATTCTTAATCTAGAGAACACTGTATCATTTTAGTTACTGATCTGGTACTGGTGAAGTATTACGTTCTTGACTGACTTCCTAACCATGACCACCAGTTAGAGGTTCAACATGTGGCCATTTTTTTAGTTTTGTTTTTGTCCTCTAGAAATCTAGTTCATTGTATCAAACTCTCACCAACAGAAATACCTGAAAATATGTATTTCCATTCAACATTTAAGCTCATTTGTACAGTGGAATCAGAGAAGTAAAATATTTTCAAAGGAATAACAGCATTAAATCATCACTACCTCCACTCTCCTTGTTTGCAGTTCTCTGAAGAGTATCCAGGTGCTGAGATAATTCAGGGAGCTTCAGTCTCAAGAGGTCTCTAAAGACAGCCATATCCACAGACAATGCCCGGAGATTATTAACAAAATAGCTTTCAGGAAGTACCTTATCAATAAGGTAAATCATAATCTAAAGAAAAAAATAAAGGACAAGACTGCTTCATAAAAACCAGTATCCTAACATGTCCTAAATAGAAAGAAAATACTCAAATGAATCAAATGTTACTAGCCAAAGAACATTATTCTTTAAATACGTCCAAATGTTCTGGATTTTTAAGCTTCATCTCTGTCGTGGGTAAAGAGCAGGTGGTATAATTATCTAAGTTAATTCATAATTATCTAAGTAATTTATCAAAGTACCTCAGGTCCAAAGTCTGCTTGCTGTCTAAAATTTCTAGATGGGCAGCTAGACCTGAGTCCACTCCATAAGTAGCTGTGATTATACAACCCTAGGCCTCACTCTGAGAAGTGACAGAGCACATGCTTCATCAGCAGTAACGATCTCAATATTGGCTCCTTGATGTCAGCAGTCTTATCACCTTACTATGAAAACCAAGAGCTGACCTGGCATAAAACACCCCCACTGTAGCCAGTCTCGAAATTCACTTACCATAAACCTGGGTTATTAGAACAACTGATGTTGACTTTCTGTCCACTTCCCTCTCCTGGGAGAATGCAACAAGGTTTTATTTGAACAAATGGAAATTTTAAAATCTGGATTTCTTTCGCAAGATTATCTCACAAGTTCTTCAAATTACTATTTTCATTCTGACTTTCCTATTTGTGTTACCTTTTCTAAGATGTCAAGAACCAGTAGAATGACCCAGCAACATACATGAGTTCTATATGTCAATCTCTGTTCCATTCCCTGTCATCAGGAACGCTCTGTTTGTGCCTTCCCCCCTAAGAGACCTGCTCATTCCCCAGAGCACAAAGAAAAAAAAAACAAAATTAAGAACAAAATCATAGCTGGCCGTATATGTTGTGGAAAAGTAGCTGTCTCACATTTTGATTTCCAGCATATTGCAAAACCCTATTTTTCAAAAACTTTATCTCCCAGACCTGCTAAAGGCCCATTTTTTCCCCTCATCCCTGGCTTGTAATTTCTACTTTCAGCATCATAGTTTTGACTAAGTCTATAAGGGCAGGGAATAACTCTCAAAAAGGCCCCCTTGAGGTCTTTATTACAGGAGTGGGAAGGCCCAAGGATCTGCTTTAGCCTTCTTATGTAGGATAGAATTTACCAGGTGAATGTACTGTCACCCTGAAAATAGGAGTTTAGCAGTAAAAGAAGTATATTCAATCTGTGGAGAGGGAAGAGGTCCTGAAGTACCTAGGGCCAGTTGAGGAGGAGAACAGATTTCAAGCAGAGCAGAGTTCTCTGGTTCAATGGGTAAGGAGAAGAGGGATTTATGGGACCATGAAGGCAAAATTGAAAGGTAACAGTCTGTTATTGCACTTTTCATCTAAGATAAGTTATAGAATGTTGAGAAAGATACTTAAGTTTTTATGAAGAAATTATGATCCATCAAAATTACACAAAAATAAGAATAAAAAATACCATTTATCATAATAATTCTTGTGACACAATGAAATTCTCTGTTCAAAGGCATCTCAAAGCCTAATAAAAAACATCAAAGCCAGCTATGTCTTATACCAGCTATGTCACTCTACCCACTACTATATTTCAAAGACCAAACATTAAATCTTTTTTTAAATTAGAATAAATAATGGCAATAGAGCAAAGATAACCTCTTCAACAAATGGTTCTAGAACAACAGGATATCCAAATGCAAAAAAAAAAAAGAAGATAAATCTAGACACAAGCCTTACATCTTTCACAAAAACTGACTCAAAAGAGATCATAGACGTAAATGTAAAATGCAATACTATAAAATTCCTAGAAGATAACATAGCATACTTGACCTTGGGAATGGGAATGACTTTTTAAATACAATGCCAAAGGCACAATCCATGAAAGAAATACTTGATAAGCTAGACTTCATTAAAACTAAAAACTTCTGCTCTGTGAAAGACAATGTCAAGTGAATTAGAAGACAAGCCACAGATTGGTAGAAAATATTTTCAAAAACCACATCTAATAAAAGACAGTCATCCAAAATATACAAAGAACTCTTAAAACTCAACAAGAAAACAAACAACCTAATTACAAATTAGACCAAAGACCTTAACAGACACCTAACCAAAGAAGATACACAGATGGCAAATAAGCACATGAAAAGATGTTCCACACAGCAGTCATCAAGGAAATTCAAATTAAAACAACAAGATAACACTACACACTATTAGAATGGCCAAAATCTGGTATGCTGACAATACCTAATGCTGGCAAGGATGGGGAAGAACAGGAACTCTCAGATATTGCTGGTGGGAATGCAAAATGATACAGTCACTTTGAAAGATAGTTTGGTGGTTTCTTATAAAACTAAACATCCTCTTACCACGCAACCCAATAATTACACTCCTAGGTTCTACCCAAAAAAAAGTTGAAAACATATCCACACAAAAACCTACATGCGGATTTTTACAACAGCTTTATTCTTAACTGCCTCGTTTTATATACATCATGGTGGAATTAATTATAAATCCAGCCTGACATGATCTAAATCTGTAGTCACCCTCTCACTTTTTCCATTCATGTATTTAAGGAAACAGATTTGAAGCTACTTGTTCATCAAATAGGCAGACTGGAGGGGGAGGCAGTGACAAATCAAATACATTAGTTTAAAACATTTTTTATTAAGAAGCAATTTTGTTTACTCAGCCTATCAGCTTTAGTCAATTTTTTTTCAGTGTAATTTTTATGACTATGAAATGGAAAACTGTTCTGTTGAAAAGCTGGATTAACAATTCAGGTATATAAAACGAGGAGGAACATTTGCTTATTTTTCCATATCACTTTGGTCAGCGATTGAGAATATCACTAAGGTATTCACCACAGTCATACAGAGAATTGTGGTAAAGGGAGGTGCTCTTGAATACAAAGACTAAATATTCATCCTATCAATCACAAAACATTGCAATCAACAACAGTTTGAGGGTTCAAATATGAATAAGCAACTCATATTGCCCTAAGCAAATAAGGCAGTGGCCATCCTCCACATTTGAAATGCTTCATTTCTCTTAAACACTATTTCTGGTGACTCATTCATGGAGTCATATTTGGACCTATAAGCTTAAATTGCTAGTGTCCCACCTCAAAGTGTTTCTAGGTTTTTTTCACTAATAAAGGCCCCAGGCATCAAAGGTTAAATAATAAATACAATTTACTTCCATTGCCTTTCTCCATGCAAACCTTTCTTCCATCATAGACATTCATTCTCAGCCTACTTCCTCCGCACCTCATCCCAGATATGAAAGAAGAAAGCAACCTAATAAGATCCAACCAGAATTAAGCATAACTTGTGGATCAGGCAGTTTCTAACAGGACCCCAGTGATCCCCACCTCCAGATAGTCACACTCTGTATAAGCCCTTCCCATTGAATATGAGCTGGTCCTAATGACTGGCTTCTAATAGAATGTGGCAAAAATGATGAAATGTCCTTTCTGACATTAGGCTACAAACCTG
>NW_006443138.1:3443476-3476611 GCF_000325575.1 Pteropus alecto | reverse complement strand
TACCAGCCACTGTGTTGTGAGACGGAGAGCCCTCTGACTAATAGCCGGCAAGGAACTGAGGTCCTCAGTCCAGTTACCTGTGAGGAATTAAATCTTGCCAACAAAAACATGTATGAACTTGGAAGTAAATGCTCCAACCCAGTTGAGCCTTCAGATGAGACCACAGCCCCAGACAACAGTTTGAATGCCATAATGATGTGACTTTAAGCCAGTGAAGCCATGTCCAGATTCCTGACTCAGAGAAACTGTAATGTAGTACATGTTTGCTCTTTTAAGTAGCAAATTTATTATGCAGCAATGGATAATTAATTACTATTTAATTTTCTTTAAAATATGATGTCTTATAAGTGAGACTGAAAACATAATCATTCTCTTCACATTTGACAGCTGCATGAGTCTGCCACTTGACCTGGATTTAACCTAGGGGAAATAGCGTCATAGGTAATTGCCAAGGTGTGGCAAACACCTTGGAAGGGAGTGGGTATCAAGGAAGAGAAAGAGAAATTGTAGTCCTAATATTTCACTCTCTGAAAAATTTCAGCTGCCTTCTTCAGGTCTTGATACTCACTTTCAGAGCATCCCCTTCATTGCCTTCCACCACTTCCAGAATTAGTGCAGCTAAGATGTTAAAGCCTTGGCAATACCCAACAGTCTTGTTCCATCGGGCATAGGCTAAAAGGACGCGCTTCAACACAACCCTGTCCTGCTCCGCCTCCTGGCCACAGTAAGAACTGCAGCCTGTGCGGTGAAGATCCTACAATGAGAAAGAAACAATATTTTTTTAAATGATTCCTTATACGCTATCTCAAAAAAAAAAAAAGAGAGCGAGAAGGCTGTAGTTACTTCTTTGCCTCTGCATTAAATAGAGTCTGATTACCAACATGTATTTTAGTTTTTAAAAATGTATATGCAACTTATACATGTGGGCCAAAACAAACTTTTTTTAGTTTTTTTCCCCTAATGTTTTCTAATATGACATTTTCAAGAGGAATATCAGTAAGGCAAATTTTCTACTTACAATGTTTCCAGAATTAACACAAATAGAGTCTCAGAATTAACAAAAATTACATTATAATTTCATATAAATTAAAAGTTTATTTTAATAATGTCTCCAGTAAAATAAGTCATTTCAGCATATGTATGATAGATGCCAACATTATTTCTTTCTAAAAAAAATGATATAATAATTAGCTATCAAAACTCCAAACAGTATTCAAGAGCAAAATCAAAATAGCAAAAAATGCAACCTGTACTATAGACATAAAAATCATTCTATCCAAAATAGAAAAATCATTCCACCAAATTGTTTTGTAAATTTGTATAAAATAGACAGAAATGTTAATATTTAATCAGGGCAATATCTATAATTTTATTACCAGAGATTACAATTTTCAGGTGCTGATGTCATTTTACTGACTTAGCATTCACTTCAATAAAAAAATAAAAGATCTTCTAATAACATGGTTGTTATAAAATGTGTATTGTCTTAATTCACAATTTACACAGAAAAAATATTTCAAATATGGAATACTTCATCTCTGAGAATTATATTCTGAAATTCCAAACAGCTGAAATGTGGATAATGCAAAGGCTTTTCAAGCATACAATATATATTTCCATAAATTTTTTTAGCATTTGGCTGAAACAGACCATATCAGAAAGAAAGTAGCTCCTTTTGGTTAGTACTTCCTCCTGAAAAAAAAATATATCTTCAAATTTTCCAAAATATCAGCTATCTTGTGGTGGCCAAAATTTAGATGAAACAACTTTCCTTTTAAAACTTCAGCTTAGTCTACGGCCATGCCACTCTGAACAAGCACGATCTCATCTGATCTCAGAAGCTAAGCAGGGTCGGGCCTGGTTAGTACTTGGATGGGAGACCACCTAGGAAGACCAGGTGCTGTAGGTGTAAAAAATTAAAAATAAGGAATTGTAAGCTGACAAGGTCCTTGCAATCTGTGAGGTCAAACAAGGGTTGCCTCGCCTAAAAAAATAAATAATTGCAGGAAAAGCTAATTGACTATAAATTTTACCTCAGGTTAGCATCATACTGTAATACTCATGTAAAATCAAAAACCATGTCCTAGAGGCTTATGTAAGAGAATAATAGTAGGATCAAATTGAATCAGCGTCCCTGGCTTTTGGCACCAGGCTGTCCTCAACTGCAATAATCCAGGTAGGCAAACCACAGCTGCCTCCACAGCTGGCTTGAACTCTTGACCATCTGGTTTAAAACAGACCTGCCAGTCAATCTATTGTCACAAACTGACAGTTAAGAAATTATCAAAGACCCTAATAAATGCCCATTTGTTTTAATGTGAAATACATTTAACTTTAAATTTCTTAGTGACTTATGTAAAAATCCAGTTAACAGCACTGACCCACACTAAAGAAAAAAAAGGGAATTTCAATCTCCTATCATTTTCTCCTTACTGGCAACAAACAAATTTATGAAGACAAGGCATAGTCAAAGTTTCCCATTATAAAGCTATTAACAAATAAAATGAGAAGCAGAAAGTATACAGACATTCAGACCATAAGGCCTGATCCTCTATCCAGAAAACATCTGGCTCTTAGAACCTTCCTTCTAAGTGAGGGCAATAGGCCATGTTCAGGGGCATTACCTTGACTATTTGAATTCCCATCGAGTCATCATCAGGATTACTCCTTTCATTGAAAGTGAAGCGCATGGTTTTGTCCCAATCAATGGCTATACTATGCAAATAATGATCTGCCAAGGTCAACCAAACCTAAAATATTAATAAAGAAGAATGCTAAAGTAAAATACATAATGTCACCTTTCTTTATTAGAAATAGTTATTGTATACAACAAGAAAATGAGAACTTTTCCCAGACCAGATATAGCCCACATGTAGAAATCCACAAGAACCTCATTGAAATGTTTGCTGTACAGAATTGCACCAATTAGGGCCTTTCATTTATTCTTTCAGTTAATATTTGTTGAGTTCCTACTAAGTACCAAGCAATGATCCAGCCATTAGGGAAACTGTTAAGAAAACAAAAAATTTCATTTCAGTTCATTGGATTAGCTATATTATATTATGAGCTCATTATACTTGGCTCTGAATTGCTCTCTATGCTTGGGCAAGAGCCACCTGGTCATTCAGGGAGAATGGGCCTTTTTTCGCCAGGAAATGGTCTCTACATTTAAATCATCCTTCTTTCCCTCGCTTCCCCTCTCTCAATCTCTCTCACTCTCTCTCTCTCTCTCTCTCTCTCTCTCTCTCTCTCTCTCACACACACACACATACACACACAAACTGACAGATGACCTCCCATAGTAAATAATTTTTTAAAGGAGTCACTGGATATTTTCACACCTTTGATTGCCTTACCCTGAAAAGCTGTTTCTGAAAGATATGTTTCATAATACCATTTTAATGTATATTTTGAGGAATCCCCAATGTTCAAATTGTAAGAGTATTAGACTAGGTTTATAAATTAATGTAAGAGAGGATTTCAAGTTTTGGTATTTGAATTTAGCAAAAATAATACTGATTAATATCTCCAGCCAGACTTCTCTCCTAAGCATCAGAATCATATGTCCAAACACTCACTTGACATCTTCAACTTGACATCTAATAGGTATTGAACCTTAACAGATCCAAAACCAATCATCTAATCCATCATCATCTCACCTGTATATACAAACATACAAACACATACATCTGCTTCTCCCATCTGAGTAAATAGTAACTCTACCCTTTCCAGTAGCTCAGATGGTCAAAATTGTGAAGTCATCACTGACATCTCTCTTACATCTCATTTCAATCCAACAGGAATTCACATCAACTCAGCCTTCCAAATATATCCAGAATCTGACCCTTTCTCTCCATCTCCACTACCTGATCCATCACTTGCGTAAATTATTGTAATTTTCCTACTGGTCTCCCTGCTTCTGCCCTTGTCCCTCATATTCTCAAGTTAGTAGGCAGAGTGGTCCATTTAAAATATAAGTTATGTCATGTTACTCCCTGTTCAAAACTACCCAATGCTTCCCATCTCACACTGGACAAAGTCCTACTATGGCCTATAAGGTCCTATATGATCTGCCACCCCCCGAACCCATCACATTACCTCTATGATCCTCTCACCTCTTGCTTCCCACTTTGTCCACTGTGTTTCAGCCATTTCATCCTCTTGCTTTTGCTTGTATACTCCTAAAATGCTCCCACCAGAGCGTTCTCTGTTTGGAGTACTCATCCCCAAACTAGCTTCATGGTCCACTGCCCACGTCCTGCGTGGCCCTATTCAAATGTCACTTTGCTATTTAAAATTCTTTCTCCTTATCCCTATTTCTCCACGTTCTCCTAATTTATTTCTCTGCTTTATTTTTATCCATGGTACTTATCGCCATCTGACATGTTTGATATTTTATTCATTGTAAACTTCATAAAGACAAAAACTTTGAATTGGTTTTTATTTTCTACTGGTTTTTATTTCACATTCCAGAGACTTTAAAAGTGGACAAAGTGATGGTCTATTTGTATTTTAGCCCTACGAATCCTCCTTACCTTTCTCCTCCATTCCTTTGGTATTCCCGTTGATAGCCTGGCAACTGCCTTGAGAGCATCATACCACTAGAAATAAAGAAGAAATATTAAGAGTGATAATATTGACCTGGATAAGCACTTTCCGACCTTTTTTCCATCTTGACATCCATAGGGTATGATAAAATTTGTACAGCACACTGGGGTAAACAATTAAAGCTTCTTTAAGACAGATGTGACTGGTCTGAGGACTATGACTGCTCCAGTGCCCCCTTAGATACCCTTAACACATCTGTAATCCATTTGCAATACACACGCAATGATTGAGAAGCACTGGTTCAGAAATCGAAACATGTTATGAATTCAAAATGATAGACGTTTGTTTTTTTAAATTTTTTCACAATTTTACCATTAATAGAAAGTACAAAATTTTTCATCACAAATATAAACCCAGGCCACTTGTAGCTTCATAAGTTATTTTATCTATAATTTTAAAAACTGACTTGTCTGCTTATGTACACAAAAGCATATGCTAATTTTCTTGCTGTGAGAATATATCGAAGTATACCCAGTAGATAGCCCAAAATAAGACTATTTCTAAAAACCAAAAATAAAGTTACCTGTTGAAAACCATTTTGACCCAAAGATGGCTCAAGAGTGAACTTCAACTTTGTGTCAACTCCTAAAAGAAAAACACATAAGTAACTGTTATTTTGGGATAAAATAAATTATATCAAAGTAAAAAGTAACCTGATTCTACTGAATCATCATGAACTTTTTAAAATACTTATTTTTACAAAATTTTAGTCAACTTTGTTAAAACAATATTAAAATAGAAAAATATCCTATGGCCATAGAATGGAGCTTTTCACATAGGTTGGTGGTTTCCACAGCTGTCTGTAGTAGTGCAAAAACAACAACAACAACAACAACAACAGAAATGACACCACAGGCTTGGAGTCTTATAGACCTCCATTCAACTTCAGCCTAGAGTTGAACAAATGATTTAACTTGTCTCAATCTCAACTCTTTATCTTTAAAAGTAGGATAATAATGCCTGAGTAGATTGTTGTGACGATTAACTATAAATCACTTAGTGTGATATAATTAATATTTATGAAACCTAGAAAGAGAATTCTCTACTTACAGAATTTGTTTCCTAGGATACTTGCATAGATTAAGTCTATTAAGGAAACTTAAGTGGAAATAACAAAAGTTATAAAAATGCCATTGCCTTCTCACTAATGGAATCCTTAACAATCCTATTTGGAGATTTTCACATATTTTTAAATTCTGTCTTGATAGGCTTAGTTATTGAAGATAAAAGTTTGTATGTTTAATGATAGGCTACAAGCTAAAAATATAATTGATCTCTAATTCTAAGTTATCCACAACTTAAGAAAAACTTCTTTCCTTCAGATCTCAATCTAGGGAATAGAAGTAAATAATTAGGAGACTACGTAAAGACCATATGCTTAATATTTATACTGGGCTTTTATTTAGAATTCCATGTTAGAAGTATGTGCCGAAATTAGAAGTATGAGATGAAATTAAATGACAAGTTTTATTTCCACTTAAATTCTATTTTAAAAATAATTTAATCAAATCTAAAACTGCTATTTATCCTTTTCTTACAATTTCACAATCAATGACATAACATTTTAATTCACTTTTCAAGACTTATTACTTAAAAGTTCAAGGACCAAGATATACAAACATTGTCAATAGCATTCAGTTTTACAATTTATGGTTACTATTTATGACTTTTTTGCTTCTAAGATGTTGACTACAAATTAGGTATACTGAAAACCTCTCTACAACTTCCACTACTTAGGGGTTGATACATGGAAAGGCATGATCTTCAGAATTTGAAAATTATAATAAAGTAGACTTGTCTTTTTAAAAACATATATATGGAGACAAGAAGCTAGAAGGTGATGTGTCTGATTTGTCCAAGCCCATGAGAGTATGCAGATGCTCTTCTCGGAGTCCTAGAAGAGTATCATGAGTTGGGTCCTAGATTTCTGAAGTCAAGCTGTAGTAGAGGATCCCAAGATATTTACTTTCAAAGCTTCATGGCCCAAGCCATATTCTGCCTAGACAGATAAGATTTTCTTTTCAAAGATATATTAAGTACACCTACAATTCTCATTATTCTGAGTTGGTTTAAATGAAGTTCAGCCTCAACTTTTTCTGTCTGGCTTATTTCATTTAAACATGATAATTTCGCTCAGCATGGTAGTATTTTATCTTTTCTTATGGCTGAATAATATTCCATTGTATATATGTACTACATCTTTATCCAATTATTTATTGTGATTTTACTCATATGTGGGATATGTAACTAAAAGCAACAAACCAACAAAACAAAAACTTGTAGACATAGACAATAGTTTAGTGGCTACCAGAGGGAGAGGAGAGGGGGATGGTAGATAAGAGTATAGGGGGTCAAATATATGGTGATGGAAGATTTGACTTTGGGTGGTGAACACACAATGCAATATACAGATGACTTGAAACCTAATATAATTTTATTAATCAATGCCACCCCAATAAATTAATCAGTAATCAACCAAATATAAAAATAAAATAATTGAAGTCCAGTGTCAGTGCAGAGCAATAATACAACGGTCACAAGAGTGCCTCCAGCTGGAACGCAGGATTTAAGGCGTGATGAAACAAACCTCATTGTGAGGGTGCTGTCCAGACACAGGGTGCTGAATGGAGGAGCGTATAGTCATGACGTTTGCTTTATTATAACAAAGACGAGGAAAATCGGTCCCGCACTGAATTATTTCTACCGACCTAAAAACCCCAGGTTCCCTGTATGTATGACCAAATATGCTCCTTTGACTTTTTCAGAGCACTTGCTGGGAGTCCTGCCAATTGCCTTGCCGAGCTGAAACCTGGCTGGATTAGTCAAAATCACAACTATTTTCTCCCGATCAAAAATTAGTCGCAGGATTTAACTGGAATTGATTACTCGCCGCCTGCATACAAAAAAAACCGGAATCAGGTCATGTTCACCTCTTTTCTTCTAACTGAATAAGGGAGCGGGGAGGGTTTATATTTCATCTGGTAATCACAGCTGTTCCAGATTCAAAAATACAAAACACTTTAATGTGGGAAGGAGATTTTTTTTTTTTTTTAAGGGTAAAGGAAGGAGGTGAATAAATACTACAATCTCTGTAACTAGACACTTCCTCCGGGAGAAAAACAAAGGAACCACGAGGTTTGGAAAGGCAGCCACGTGTTCCACCCTTTGGGGCTCAGTGCCTCCGCAGATTCTCCCCTACGGCCTCAGGATAGGTCCCCAAAAGCGCTGGGAAGCAGGGGTTGGGGGAAAACAAACCCGCCTGGAACCCAGCTTGTGCCACTCCAGGGACAGGTGAGCGGTAATTATAGGTGTGAGTACAGCCGGCTCCCTCTGCGGCCACTCTTGTCAGAAAGCTCTGAGCCCATAAAACCCCAGGGAGGGATGCCGGGTGGTGGAGCAGACGCGGAGTTATGCAGCCTGGAGAAGCAGGGAAGTGTAAACACAGGCTGACAGCAAAAAAGGGCCTAGCCTAGCACAGCCGGGCACACTCCCGGACTTTACCTATAAGAAAAGATCTCTAGGCTACAGGAGTATTTCCTACCCTCTTCCTACCCGGACACACAAATTAGAGGGTCCAGGAGAGCTGACCCCGGTATTCTCATAGCAAGGACCCTCAGGAAAATGCACCTGATTTCTCCTTCGCAGCCGCTGCCCCCCTCAGACTCCAAGTATCACACCTGTGCCTTTCTCTGCTTCACACACCTCTTTCAAGGTCTGGCTTCTTATGAAGCTGGAGCACAATTCGTTGCGCGGCCTCTGATAGCCTGGGCAAGCGCCAGCACTTCCCTAGGTCGAGGCAAAAGCCTGACTGGACCGTGCACAGGCCACAAGGAGGGGGCAGCTGGCAACAGACAAAATTAGCGGGTCCTCCATACCTTGGAGGCCCCTGCCCCCACCCAGGCCCTGGTCTGCTCTCTGCTACCCAAGGCTGATCCAGCCCCGCCTGCGACAAGCCACGGTGCCCCGCACTGGGCGGCTCACGGGCACACCCGGGCCTAGGCGGAGTCCAGCTGAGGCTCAGGCGCAGCACCACCAGCTCCCAGGGCGCCACACTATTTTCCAGTGCCCCATCTGCAGCCCCAGGTCCTCACCCGGTTCCAGAGTACAGAGCAGCCGGGGCGCGGTTCGGGAAATGCAGCTACGTTTCTTGAGCACATTGCTTAGGATGGTGCCCACGCCACCACCGCCGCCGCCGCCGCCGCCACCACCGCTCTGCCGCTTCAGACATCTCCCTCCACGCCTCAGGGAGCCGGTAAGCTTGTCCTGCCGCATCCGGGAGTGCCCCGGGCTCCCGTGCAGGCACCGTCTGCCTGAGTCACCCCCTGCCCCGCCGACGTAGCAGCTTCGCTCCAGTGGCTCTGCGAGTCGGCTCAGGCAAGGGTCTCTCGAGGGCAGCAAGACTGTGGCCGGAGCTTGGGGGTCGAGGAGACCGGCGGACACCGCGGGAGCCGCGGAACGTAAGGCAGCCGGTGGGCATCTGCAGTGCGGAGCCTGCACAGCTGAGGCTGAAGAGGGCTTGGGGCGGGGAGGAGGGCGGGAGAAAGCTAACGCAAGGGAGAGGAAGGCGGTGCTCCCGCCTCCAATCCCGGCATTACCATGAGCAGGCGGGGCAGCTCCAGCTCCCGCGTGCCCATGCGCTCCCAGCACCTGCACCCGGGAGCAGCAGAGCTGCAGAGCCCGGAAACCCCGGAGTGGGTGGGTGATCAACTAGGGACCAGAAGCAGCGACAGAGATTTGCGTGCTTCTCGCAAGATCTGGAGACGCTGAAGGGGCACGGAAGGGAGTAAGTCTCAGGTGCAGAACACCAGAGAGATGCAAATGCCCACTTCATCTGAGCAGAGTCAGAAGGGTCAGTCAGCCGACCACAGGACGAATCTGGCAACACCTTCTCTGCTGGTGAAGAACTAGCTTCATCCTAAATTATGTTAAACTCTTTCCTGGCAGCTTAGAGACACATGGCGAACACGTAAAAAAAAATAATAATAATGGTTTTTCTCTTGGAATAATGGCTTCAAGAAAAAAAAAAAAAAGAATATTCCCATTTAAAAGAAGTTTGTTTGTTTTTTAATTTAAAAACGTGCTTCCTCGCCTCTCCAGCCAAATCCCTGATTCAGTAGTTCAGAGCTACTAGCTGGCATTACTGAAGGGAGGGGGGAGGGGCGGAAAGGAAGGGTGATTCTTAAACTACCACTTTCACCAATGTAATATTAATCATAAAAATGAATGAGGAAAAAGGAAAGGATATGGGGGGGAAGGGCGGATACAAAGATAAGTATGTTTGCTAACATATAGAAAAGGAATACTGGGTGGATAAACCAAAAACTAAATATTTATGTGGAAGAGACAGGAATGGAAAACAGACTTCTCTGGATGTACCTTACATAGTTTTGACTCTAGAATAACATGTTATATTAATAATATTAAAAAATTAAATAAAAAGAACACCCTAAAAATGGAAGTGAATAGAAATAAATGAACCTAACAGAATATCTCTGATGGCAAAAGAACACAGAAAATAAATAAGTTGCTTTAGAATACAATATTATGACTGTACACAAATGGTAGAATATATTCCAAAGGCAAATAGAGCTGAAACAAAATCTTACATTTCATTCAGTAGCATGATTCTCATTACTAATATTGGCATTATTTTTTAAATACTTATGTGCACTATAGAATAGATAAAGCAAATAATTGTGTTAATGTCCAAAGGAACCAAGATGTTTTCAGTGTAACAGAAAATGCATGTGTATAATCAAAGAAATTCTTTTTCTTAAATCCTTCAATAGTATATTTAAGTTGGAAATACTAGTATGAACTCATCTTTTTTCCTTTCAAAAATACACATATACCCATGGAGTAAGTTTAGAGGTAAGGACAACCCAGCAGCAATGAACACCCCCAGCAACTAGGTTGTGGTCTCTAAAAACCATTCCCCACCAAAAGAAGCCAAGGCTCCTTTGATGTGTGACTGATTACAGATCTGAGCCAGAAAAAGTACAAGATGAACCTGAAACATCGACATGAGCTCAGAAAGGAAAGGAGTGCTCCAAAGCCAATGGGGTCATCTTAAAAGGACACAAGAGCCACGTAAATAGCCCCTATTGGCCAAAGATGGAACAATTTGGACATCAAAAACAATGGCTGTTATCGATTGAAAAGTATTGAATATTTTTTTAAATGCATTCCTAATGACATTCTAAAAGAGCTAAAATAGAAGTCATTCTTATGACTCTGGCACACTTATTTTGTAATCAGGACATTCTGGGCTTCATGAAGTGCCCCCTAGAATTTGAGGACAATGTCAGAAATGATACAACTCTAAGCATGAAATATACATTTCATATATAAGAATCTGTTAAAATAAGATTAGACATCTGCAAAAGTAAACCAGGCTGATATGCCTGCCTGACTGAGGCAAAGATGCTTTGAAAAAGGCAGTACTTTGCCTCATCACTTTAGAAGATGAAGTCATTGTTTGACCTGGTCACGATGAACTGTTTGGCTTAGGTTTTACACCAAGCTCATATACAGAAATCTATCCTTCATCATCAGCCTGAGGCTTTTATAGTTTCGGTACATGTTTGTTTTCTTTTAGTTTTCTCTTAATTTTAATAAGATGTCCGTCCATTCACTGTTCCAGCCCATCTCAACTGTGCTGAGAACAATAATAGAGGTCTGATGTTTGACTCTGGCCATTTTTTTAGAGGGCACAACAGGCCCTTGGGGGTGAAGAGGATGATGAACACCCAGAATCAAAGGGAAAGAACTGGAAGGGGAGGGGAAATTCAAAAGAACAAGCTGGTAACTGCATGTAGAGTCTCGTTCAGAGTTCTCATCTGCTCAAACCTTAGAGGGTTTTGTGTTCTATTTTAACAAGAGAAGCTATTCATGCTCAGTTGCCAGCACTAGGCCAGCAGGAAAGACAGACTCACCAGCCAAGAGGAGGAGAAATGCTCTCTGTTCTACAACACTGCCTCTGGAGTGCAGGGAAGGACATCCAGCTCCTAAGGCTGGCTGACATATGACACTCAGACCATCTGGCTCCCTTTGGCTCTGACTCCATGATCACCATGCAGACTTTTGATTGTCATTTTGCTTCCAGTAAAGACTCTGCCACAAAGGAGAAAACGTACTGAACAGTTAACTGCAGTCCATACCCCTGAGTTTGCTCAACTCTGTGAGCTGAAGAAATCAAATTCGTGGACTGCCAAAGCTGAAGTCTTAGACCTTAGACTGCCATCCCTGTTAGACGTGTCACAGCTGACAATAAGCCCTCTCTCTGAAATTCGTCTTCAGTAATAATATGTTTTTTACTAGTAGTGACAGGACTCATTTACTTTCAAGATGAAAATTCTATTTCACCTCTTGAACTTATTAGAGGAAAATTGTTTTAAAAAACAAACTTCTTTGAAAACTACGCATTCTAAACTATGTGGAAGTTGAAACGAGAACAAGAAAAAATTTTTTAAGAATTCCTACTCTTATAGCAAGTAGCAAGGGAAATAATATTACTTTGTTTACATTGGAGAGGAAAACCAAGACTACCAACCTTTATAGCAAACAGATAATTAAACAAGCACTAAAATACAATGCTCTAAAAGCAGCCGTGGCACAAGCCTACTATTATATTTATTGTATGACTCATGGTTTCTTATTCACGTCTGGAATATTGTTTTCAAAAAGCAAAAGATGTCATCTGAAGCCAGCTCGCAGAAGACACAATGACAGCATGGACTTTGCTAGAGGATCTCAGCCGGTGAGATTTCTGGCCTGGCCAACTTACCATCACTCTTCACTAATTGAGTGATCTTTTACTAATCAAATATCATCAGTGAGTTCACATGTAGGTAAATCATGCCTTGGCATGGTCCAGGACAATTATGTTTTAAGCTGAATTTTGGAAAAGGAAGGCTCAAAGAATACTTCACATTGGATAAGAATCTGTTACTTGGATTGATTGCTAAAGAAAATGAGTGCTTTGAGAAAATGCCCAGAATGTCTCAGAGTCCAATGCCTGTGGAACATCCCCAAGACGCAGGCTCCCAGGTGGGAATAAGGAAGTAGGAATCTTCAGGCCTACGTGCGGGAGGAAGGCATCCTTGAGAACAAACTATTAATTTAATGGGAGAAGGGGAAAGAAGCTAGAAAAAAAAGAAAGCCCCACACAAGAAATAAAAGCTATGTCCCAAGGGCTTCCAGAAGGGAATCAGGTCTGGGAATTCTGTGATTTCCTAATGCTGCTATTTTGTTTTGTTTAACAGTAAAATCTTAAAATATAAAGGGCCTACGTGCTTATCTTCAGGGGCTAAACAGAACTAGTGGTGACAGTTACCAAGAGAAAAAGGCCCGGAAGCCTGCTGTGAGAAGAGAAAAAGAACAGGGAGCTAGCCTGCTCCTAGGAAATGGGCCTGGAACTCATTCTTACAGCTGCAGCTCTCCAGCAGTTGTTCACCAGCATTTCAGTGTCTAAGCGTCAGAAGAGATCATACTGATATCAGATCTAGTGCTGTCTCCCATTGGGCAGGAGAGGGGTACGTCTTTGCTCTCGTGCTAATAGAAAGGGTTGGGGTCTAGTGGCATTAAAGCCACTATTGTCCTCTCTGCTCTCCCCACTATTTTTGAAGATCTATGAGCAACTCCTGAATAGTAAAAGTAGTGTCTCCTAAAGAGACAGTAACTGTGGCCAGCACTCCCCTCAGACCTTAAAGTAGGGCCTTAATAAGTAGTTTCTTCAACTCGTTTATCGAGGATGGAGCCCACACACTATGAGCTCATAGTGACAAGCATCATAACCATTTTCCCCTCATGAAAGAGACACAGAGTCAGGGCAGCAGAAAGAAATTGAGGGGGAAGAAAAAAAAACTTACAATTATCTGACACATCACATTATGCACCTGGGACATTTTTTTTGTATGATTTTTCTCCTTAGTCATAAAAATCTATTTCTCTATTCAAATACAGGCATCCTTGAAGATAATCAGGTGTGGCTTTTGCATTTTGTTTATTTCAGAGAAAAGATTCTGTCAAGTATGGAACAAATAGGCTTTGAAATTCCAACACCAAATCCCACTCAGCACCATCTTCTACCTCCTAATGGTCCCTGTTTATTCTTTCTCAGAACCATCCCCCTTAATCAGATATTTTCAAAAACAAAACCACCCTTAATATTCTCCCAACACACTCAAATATTTCAGATGAAGTATTTTAAGAATAATCAGTCATATTTACAGACCAGAAATTTTTAAGTTAAAAAACTTATCTAATATAATAATTTAATTCACAGCTGGAATAAAAGCCTCATTTCAGAGTACCATACTTGAAATGTATATATAACCCCATAGCCAGATCCATGAAACATGAAATTCATAGCTAACCCAAGATTTTAAAAACCATATGTCTTCCTGGCCTGTAATCTTCTGTGAAGTATTTTCTTACCTCAAACTAATTGAAATCCATTCAATACCACTTGAGGTAGGTTTATGCAGACCATATAAAGACATTTCATATTTCTTTTATTCATTCATTCATTCATTCATGAAATAAACATTTATTCATCAACTACTCTGGGAAAGGTATTGTGTTATATAGGGCCTAACAGCAATAAAAGTGTGAATTCAATACATTCTCTACCCTCAAGAAGATTACAGTTTAATGAGGGAGAGACAGATGGGTAGTAATAGGAGAGTGTGAAAGGTTCATTTACATACTATGTGAGTACTTGGAGGAATACCATTATCTCTACCTCCCCTTAAGTATTGTAGTATATTCCAATGTTTTCCCAGAGCTTTGTTTCATTGAACTATTAAATTTCACCTGCAAACAGGTGAAATCTTATAATTGTGGTATTCACAATTATACTTTACTTTCACATCAGGAGTATAACTGGAAGACTCATCACTTCGGAAGATGAAATCATTGTTTAACCTGGTCATGATTAACTGTTTAGCTTAGATTTCCCAACCTTTTACACCAAGCCATTCTAAGATTCTTTTGACCCAGTCAAGGAATATGAAAGAAGAGGTTTCTCATACCTATTGATGCAAATTATTTTGGCTTACAAATGTATGTTCCTAGAGAGAAGAGTGATATCTTTGAAAAGAATATGCTTAATTTTGATGGCGAGAAGAGAAAAGTATTGGGAAGAGGAGAGAGATTACAATCAACATTAATGTTGGCTTGGGGTGGCCTGGGAGCCTTAGATCTCCTAGCTGGGTTCATTCAGAAGAGACTGATGGGAAAGTGTGTGAAAGCTCACAGTCATTGCACCTAGTAAGGCCCTCCAGGAGGCAATGTGGTATGTCAAAAGTGCTGGCTATGGAGGCACCAATGTGGTATGTCAAAAGTGCTGGCTATGGAGGCAGCAGACCAAGGTTAGAATTCTAACGCCCATATTTACTAGCTGTATGTCCTTGGGCAAGTTACTTAATTTCTGGATTCAGATTCATCATCTTTAGAATTAACAATACTTTTTTGAGTTATGAGAAATAAATGGCATAATGAGAGCCAAGACTCTGGCACAGTAGTGGTACAAAGCAGGCACTTGATATATTTACATTTGGGTGTCCTCCTTTTCTTAGTGTTCGTTACTATACGAAATAAAGGTTAAGATGGCCCTGTTAGCAATCCACCCAGAAGTCTGCCCAGCAGAGGACCCAGAACTGGACCCACAGAGAAAGTCTGACTGGCCAGAACACCTGCCTGAGGTCTCACCAGACACTCCTCTTTTACTTTCTTACCTTGGTACCCTCAGTCACTGGGAAGAATATTGAGATTAGCTTCATGTTTACTCCAGAGGGCTAAATCAGCTGCTAAATAGGAGTCATGGAAGACAGCAGCAAAATTCAAGAATGCACTAACTGTAATAAAACATATAACCTTAGGCGATCTTAAATATCCTGTCCTTTGGCCTTCTCAGGCGAAGGCTGCAAGCCCAACGATCAGGAGTGCTGTGAAAGAACATTTAAAATGAGGTGAGGTTCAACTATCAATACCAGTAAAATAGCTTCCAACACTATGATTCTGAGATCAATTTAACTGATAGTCAGAGCTTATCACTCTACAAGAATTCCTCAATCCAATATAAATGTTGGCCAACTATAATGCTTGGAGAATACAGTTTGGGTCCTTATATTTTCAGGTAAAATGAAGTTTAAGTAAAGAAGATCCTTTTGGTTTCAGTCCTAACTAAGAATTTTTTAATGTATTATTATATTTTCTTGATTCTAAAAGTGTATTCTGGACTGATGAAACTTTTATGTATTTACTAAGAATTTACATTATCTTTAGATCATTATTCTCATTGTAAAAGACTCCAAGACAGATATTAGAAAGGAATTTCAAATCATGTTAGGAACTTTATTAAAAGGAAAATGCATGTCTCCTGAATTATATGGACGACATACTTGGGGTAAGAGGAATTTTATGATGTCAGTCAATAAAGGCCTCAGCGTTTTTAAGGGTAGCGTATCTGGTCATTTACATTTATTTTTATTTTTACCTACATAAAAATGCAGGAGTCCACCAGTGTAGCCTTGGAAATGGTCACATATGTGTTCTAGTTTTTGAAAGTCAATCGAAAGTTTTGGTAATAGAGAAAAACTCCTAAGGAAGCAGACAGCTTTTAATAAATACACTTTCTATGTGTTCCTTCTAGAAGCAATGTAAGTGTGGCCTGTTACATACTTAATATAGAAGTGCTGACACCTTTAATTATCACTATCTTTAGTCCCAGCTTACCACAAAGTGTCACTGGCAGTACGTCAGTCTGGCCTAATGCCAGTATCAATCAGATATACCAGCTCCTGAGGAAGGAATAGATTATGTCTAAAAAATGTTACCTCTGGTTTCTCTAAATTTTAAACCTTTCTAATACTTGAAAATTAAGTCCTACAGCGTACCTTAGGAAAATTCAAAATAATTTTCTAGCCTAGGGCCTGATATACAGTAGGCACTCAGTAAATTTTTTTTAAGTGTATCTATGACACACAAAGAATATCATATTGGGATCTCGCTGACTGAGTATTTTTAAATGGTACCTGCCTTAACACCTGCATTCCATATGCCACGCTTCTACTCCCACACCTGATTCATCCATGTCCTTGAATTATTTATAGGCAGACCTATTCTTCTCAATAGATCATAAACTCCTCTGAGCACAGGGACTAAGTCTTATTCATTGCTGTATCTCTCCCCTTCCCTGCCTGCAGCTAACATAGGGCTCCATACACATTGGACACTCAACACATAAATGTTAAAAATAAATAACATCATTAACTTATCCTGTCAAGAAGAGTGCCATACCTTCCTACTCATTAAAAAAGGGCTTTTTATTCAACTGCAAGAGAAATGAACAGATGTGTTTATGAACAGTTATGTTGACTGACATTTGTGCGATGTACAAAAAAACCCACAAACACTATTCTTAGTTTCCCTGGCAGGTTTCCAAAATATGCAATGCTCAAGTATCACATATTTGCTCTACTTATTTGGTAAAAGATGCTTTTAAAATTCTAGATGTAATGGCAGTCAGCATAGTAGAGTAGCCAAAAAGCAGAAACTCTAAAAACAACTGCCTGGATTTGAAACCTGGCTCCACCACTCAGTAGCTATGTAAACTTGGGTAAGTTAATTGTCTCAGTTTCCTCATCCATAAACGGGACAAAAGACCTACTTCAGAGAGGTTATTCTAAGGATCAAATGATACCACACTGTCTGGCCCAGTGCACTTTACATAGGCATACCCCGTTCTATTGCATTTCACTGTATTGTGCTTCACAGATGTTGCATTTTCTACAAATCGAGGGCAAGAACCTCCACCAGCAAAAAGATTACGACTGACTTTATTGCGCTACTCACTTTGCTGCAGTAGTCTGGAACCCAATCTGCAACATCTCGAGGTATGCCTGTATAAGTATTACCCATTATAGCAACATATAGTGTTAAAGGCATTTGGACTATTTTTTAAAGGAAAGACATTTGAAATACTGTCATGGATTACAAATGATGCCACCCAGACACTCTATCTTTTTTGCTCTTTAATTATGCTACCACCCATTTTAGCATAGAGATTTTAGTGCAAAACCTGTCTAGGAAGCCCATAAAGAGGAACATCCATTTAAATTGACAAATTGCTCATATTTTTCATCATCTTGATTTTTGTTTTAACATGTTACTTGGAAAGAATTTGCTTCAATGCAGATAAGCTAGTCCTTCCCTGCTCTTCATAAATTAATAAAGCATTAATTACCTGACAGCCGTTTGCTTTGCGAGATCACCACAAGCATAAAATCAACCTTTCACAGCAGAGTTTAAGTAAGCAATTTTCTTCTCAGTCTTTCTGTTTCTCCATTACAGCTTTTTAAATAATGCATGTAATTTTCTAAAATTTGGTTCAATCATTTTATTTTAGAGTTTCCCAAATGCGGCCCATCACTTATTATCCTGCAATATATTTTCATTATCTGCAATATAAATAAGTCTTATGGTGCATTCCACACCCCTACGTGTACTAACACTAATTCCTCGAGTTGGAGGTTGCAAATACTTCCTAGAAGGAAAAAAAGCTTGTCGAAAAGAAATCATTTTTATGTTTGTCAATTTGCCAGGACTGTATTTTCTAATGGAGATGCACAACAAAAGAAAAATAGGAGGAGAACAATAACTAGTTACAACAATGACCATGTACCAATTGTCTATTGTGGATCAGGCATTATGTTGGATGCTTTAATTATCTTATCTCTTTTTAACCCAACAGGTAAATATTATTTCCCAAGCAATAGTAAAAGGACAGTGTAAAAGGAGAGTAAAAGGAGAGTGTATACATATACTGTTGGCGTGATTTTTAACTAGGCATAGGTAAAAAATGACTAAAAGAAAATACAGTCAAATATAAATAGTTAATTTTGGGTGGTGGGAATATGGGAATTTATTGTATTTTTCCTTGTACTTTTCTCATCTGTTTTTATTCCTAAGGGACAAAGGAAGGAAAGAACAAACAAATGAACAAACAAACCAAGAGATTGAGTAACTTTCCCAATTTCATGTAACTAATCAGCAGTGGAATTGAGATTGGAACCCAGGTCTGTCTCACTCTAAAGCCACACTCTATCCACTAAGTTGATAATATATAACCAGATATTTTTTATCTAAGCAGGATCAAAAACATTTTGGAAGTTCTAAAAGACGACTTGTTCACAGCCCCACTTACGTTACCAAGTGAATGAAATGTTCATCACTTCCTCATACTCCTCTTATATTATCTACAAAAATAAACAAGATACTTGTAGAGATAACAAAGTAGCTTCAACAAAGTCAGCTTAGCATGGCCAATTAACAAAAATATTCCATGCCAGAGCAAATGCGTGAAGTTCTTAGGTAAGGACTACTGAAGACCAGCTGTATCACACTTGATGGGGCCCACAGGAGTTCATGATGGGGCTTGGTGGAAACCTCATGGTGGAAACCTCATTTCTATATCAACTAACTCTATCCGGAAAAAATCTGGGCCACCTTGAAGTTCCCCAAGAAATTGCAGATGTGATTTGTCTCTAAACATAATTCTCAAATGTAAAACGGGAAACAGAAAGCTGGTTAATTAGCTCAGAAAGCAACAAACTAAAGACCTCCTCCCTAGAGAAAAAATGTTAAATGATAGACTGGGGGGATAATGGGTCTTGAATAATTTTTGTGCCATTGTTATATTCCCCCTTCTGTAGGAAGCAGCTGTTGTAATCACTATCTCAGAGTTAGGATAACATTTTAGATAATTCAGAGCAAATCGCCCAGACTTTTAAAAATGTTTTTGAAAACTCCTGCACAATATCACACACAGTAGAAAAATCTCATTAACCACTAACTAACATTGAAGTTTTGATACAGTGAGTCAGTGCTTCAGATGCTCCCTTGCCATATGTCCAACACTTGCATTACAAATTTGTGCAAGCAATGTGCTAGACATCGGGAAAAGAGACTGGCAAGGCACAGTCTACTGTGAGGTTCAGACCAGAAAACAGAGTATGATATGTGACCAGGGTGACCCTGAAAAGAAAAAGCACCTAATTCAGACTATTTGATCAAAAGTACTTTCCAGAAGAGATGATGCCTCCGCTGGATCCTAAAAATAGAAGTTACCATCTAGAGAGAGTGGAAAAAAGAAGACCAGGCAGAGGAAACAGCATATGGCAAGAGAAGATGTGCTGAGTGCCACATGTAACTCTTCCTGGCTGGATCACAGACTGGGAAGAAACAACGTGAAGAAGAGAGGAAGGTGGGAGTCACACAGCATTTAAGCATCAGCAATGAAAATTATTTTTCTGAATGGTGATAAGCCAGTTAGGAAATGATGCTTTAGCTTTTGATTCATTTTTAATTTTGTAGAAAAAATATCATGAATGGTACATTAGGATAAGCACAGAAGGAGTCGACAGGAAATGCAGCACCAACTACCCATGTGGCCGCGCGCACGCACACATGTGTGTGTGTGTGTGTGTGTGTGTGTGTGTGTGTGTGGTAAAATATACATAACATAAAAATTACCATATAAACCATTTTTATTTACACAGTTCAGTAGTATTGAGTATATTCAAACTGTCGTGCAACCATCTCTAGACTTTCCATCTTCCCAAACTAAAACTCTGTACCCATTAAACAATAACTCCCTATTCCTCCCTCCAGTCCCTGTCAACCACCATTCTGCATCTGTCTCTATGAATTTGACTATTCTGGGCACCTCATATAAGTGAAATTATACAATATTTATGTTTTTATGACAGGATTATTTCACTTAGCATGATGTCTTCAAGGTTCATCCATGTTGTAGCATGTGTCAGAAATCCCTTCCTTTTTAAGGCTGAACAATATTCCACTGTATGTATACACACCATTTGATTATCCATTCCTCCGTAGATGGACACTTGGGTTGCTTCTACCCTTTAGCTATTGTGAATAATGCTGCTATGAACATGTGTGTACAGACACCTCTTCAAAACCCTGCTTTCAATTCTTTTGGGTATATACCCAAAAATAGAATTGCTAGATCATATGGTAATTCTATTCTTACTTTTCTGAGGAACTATAATACCACTTTCCATAGCAGCAGCACCATATTACTTTCCCACCAACAGTGTGCAAGGGCTTCAATTTTTTTCCACATTCAGGTCAATACTTGTTATTTTTGTTTTTTTGATAGCAGCCATCCTAATGGGTGTAAAGTAATTGTAAACATCTTATTTAACTCTTTTGAGCCTTCAATTTCCTCATCTGTAAAACCAATGTGTTGGACCAGATGAGATCCCCAAGGATCTCAAATTGCATTAGTCTATGAATTGAGAGAAGTAGGTCAATTTACTGGGAAAACTCAGTCAGATCATTTAATCACTCTTAGGCTTACATTCTCTATATTCACAGCACCGACACATAATCTGGATATGGTTTCAAATAAAACACATACTGAAATTCAAGTGCAAGGAGCATTAACCTAATGGGAAAGTTTAAGAGAACCTGGCCCCAGCCATCCATGGAGAGGACATGATACCACTGGATACTGAAGTTGACTGGTCCACAGAGGTAGAACAAATTTTACATTCCAAACCACCCCCTATAGGTGGGGTTGACCGTTAGCAATGGCTGCAATAGAGACATCTAATCATTGTTCAATTTTCACTCATATAAAGGGATAAAACTGCAACTAAATTTAAAAGTGGTTAGGCTGAGATGACAGAGAGAAGTGGTCATTCGAGATGAATCCTCCCCACTCACACAGTGACTAAAAGTTTGGGAAAGGAAACATATTTTCTCAATGAGACACCCTGAAGAAGTGTCACCAGTAAGTCCCCTGGAAGAATACTGTGTTTACAAACAGGTAAACAAAGGCAAGCAGGATGATTTGCAGAAAAAACCAGTAATAACAAAAACAGAATCCAAGACTCCTAAACTCACAGTTTGAAAATTTAGCTCCTCTTCTAAAAGGAAGGATTGTTATTATTACATCTTTCCAAGAACAACAACAGAAAAAACTATTAATATGGATGTGTAAACACTGTTTAGCTCCATAAAAGTCCATGTTTCTTGTAGAAGTGCTGGAGCATTGTGGACCTTGATGTGGGAATCAAACATGAGAAGCCCCTTTAATATTCTACCAAGAATTATCTGTAACTATGTGTGGTGATGGATGTTAACTAGATTTACTGTGGTGATTATTTTGCAATATATACAAATTTCACATGAAACTAATGTCATGTATTAATTATATCTCAAAAAAATCATTATCTAACCCCTGAAGACAACAAACGTCCTCAGTTACAAGGGTTGAGTCACTTATACCTTTTGTGGGTGATCACAAGAGAATTAGGGCAAAAAAAAGCTCAAAGAGGGCTGCCAATGTGGGCTAAAAAAAACCTGCTCTAAAAGAGTCAAGATGATAGAGAAAATAAGCAAATCAGCTTGTGGCCCTTTTCCACTAGTTTTTAAACATGTTACAAAACCAATTCTAGAAACTGTGATCTGACAAATCTGAAAACTGTCGGATATCAGAGAGACAGGCCAAAAGATGGGAGTGCAGGTCCCAAATCAAAGAAAGGAACAAGCCTGACCTCTGCTGGCCATCCTGAGTAGTGGCAGCAAAATGTGCGAAGGAGACCCTTTCTGTCTTCCCGCGACTGAACTTGAGGACCCAGACTCACAGAAAACCAAACGCCAGCCAGCCACGGTAACTTTCACACGTGTCAGAACCTTTATGAGAGAGAGCACGCAGGCCCAATGACAAACTTTGATCTTGCCTTAGTGGCAGTGTCCTGGAACATTCCTTTTTGCAAATGGTGTTGAAAAGGCAATATTAAACAGACCCCAAAAAGAGCTGACTACAAGGCCAGGAATGGGCTATGATGTGCATTCATTAGAAACAGCTCATTTCCAACATAAGATATCAAAATCTATTTTTATACAGAGTTCATTACAAACACTTACTTGCTCATGCCCTCACTAGAACAAAAATGATGTTACATTATTGTTCAATGGCATGTAATCCATTGAAAGTAAAAATCATGATAAAAATTCCAAAAAAGCAGGTAAGAAAAAGTCTCTTTCAGTTTGGGGAGGAAGATAGGGTCAGATGCATATTTAGAACTGGGTAGGTAAAATTTTACAATGTTGTTAAGGAGACAGTCTATAAAGACAAGTCAGCTGAATTATTTGTCTTTGCTATTCTACTGTACTCTGATACATAAATTTTCAAAGTTTTTCAGACTTCCTTTCTAACTAGAATGAAATAACCCATTTTCCTGTACTTGCTCCATCCTCATGCAGAAGTAAATTTATATTAAATTTATCCGTTAACAAATGTGTACTTGCCAAATAGCCAAATTCTCACATGACTTTCAACCTAGCTAAGAAGGCAGTTCACACATGCTCATGTCCTGTATTCAACGGTTTATACTACATTAAATCTGAGGTTCCCTCTAGCTCCAAAATTCTAAGGTACTATAATTTCACAAAACCCCTGCACATTTACTAACTAAAAAGTTCCAATCTTAGCAGTCCTGATGCTGCTCCTTCCTAATCAGTCCCTTTTTCCATTTATCAAAGTGATGATTCCAAATATGCAGTTATTTACAAGCTCAGAGCCTACTCCAGCCTGTTTTACTTTCATCATCAAGCAACCTACCTCACACGTGCACACTTATGTGCACACACACAGTAACGTTGATCCAACCTCAATTTATCCACCTCCCCCACCCCAGATATCTGTCCATCCATCTAACATTCAATGAGCCCCACTGTAATGCCAAGCATTGTAATAAATACTGAGAATAAAGAGATGGGTGATTCGGCCCTTCCCCCAGAAGATCTATACTTAACGGTATAAAGAGATGAATTATCACAATAAAAAAGAATCAAATATAATATTATTGGTGTTCTTATAGAAGTCCAGATAGGTAATGGTAGGGTTCAGAGGAATAAAATGTTCATCAATTCTAACTATGGCGGGGATGGCAGCAGAGTGGGTGGCAGAAAAGGCCCAATACAAGGAAGGCAGAATAAGCCTACTGCATCTCACCTCATCTCCAAAACACTGTGGAAAGATTATCACTCCCTTGCTGTATAAACCAAGGGTGATGTGACTTCTGTCTCCACCACTCAACTGAACAGAAATTCCTCTCGCACCATTTTTAAAAAGGAAAAATCCAATGCCCTTTTCAATCCTTTACCTATTTGACTTCTAAATAGTAATAACATATGCACACATATATGCTTTATATAGTTCTTGAGAATTGTTTTCTAGGAGCAAAAACTGCATCTCTTTGAAACTCTGCCTCTGTCCTCCAGTAACTTCTCCAACACTGCTCTCCTGCGTCCCAGGATTCTGTCCTCTTCCAACAATTCCACATTTTCCCCTAGCAGGCTTGTGTGGGACCCTTGAGGGAAGAGCTCAGCTGTAAGCACCTTACCCAAGCCCTCAACTCTCCTCAGATTCCTCTCCTTCCCATACCCGCCTCCCAGTCCTCCAGTCTCCCTCCTAAGTATCTCATCGCCACCTCTCCGTTCCCAGAGCTCCTGCCTCAGGGCCCATCAACTCTACCGGTTTATTGTATCAGCCTCCTCCTGATACTCCTCACGACCACTTACCCTCTCCAGCCTGTCCTCCTCGCTGCTGCCAAAATAACTTTTGAAATATGCAAATCCAATCGGGCCACTCTTGTGCTCAGATGATGCTACAGGATACAATGTAAACTCCAGCTACTTCCCTCTAGCCCCCGATTTTATATCAAGTAATACTAGATCACTACAAGTATCTCAAAAACAATGCTCTCACAGCCTCTGCACCATTATCTCTGCTTGGAATGTCTCCCACCCCTTCTACTCTTGTCCACATGGCATATTTCAATCATTATTCTACTCCTGCTTCTTTGAAATGCTTCCTGGTGCTTCAGGGATTTTGGTGATTCTCACCTTTGCTCTTATTGCTCTTTGTACACACAGGCAGTTACCTACTTTCATATACAATGTATGTCCGGAAAACATGTTTATATATCATCTTCTCAACTGAAACACACAAAGGAGGAGCAATCTCCTTGCATATCACTGAAGAAGTCAGCCATCTTTTCCCAAAGAGTTAATAAATGGAAAAATCCCTAATTACGATTATTCAATGTCTCCTCCTCAAATAATCCCAGCAATCTTCAGAATTGCCTTAAAAAGGCAAGTATGCCAATGCTGGTGGCAAGGGCAGCTTCTACATCTCCCCGCAACAGGAATAATGGCAATAACAGTAAATAATAGAGCCAGACACTGTTCTAAACGTTTTATACTTTAACTCACTTAATTCCCAAATGACCCGATCAAGTGAGTATTATCATCATCCTCTTTTTACTGATGAGGAAACTGAAGCATAGGGGTGTTAAGGAACTTGCATGAGATCGCACATCTAGAAAGTGGCAGAACCAGGATTCCAGCCCTGACAATACAGAGAACATAAATTTAACACTGTTCTTAGGAAAGCTTAAAAAAGAAAGAGAACTCCCCCTACTGGCTGTAGATAGTTTTCTTTTTTCATAACTGCAAAGGCACCAATCCTGGGAAATCTTGACTGAGTCACCAACCTGCTGAGTGAATTTCAGTCCCACTCTTAACTCTTCCACACTTCACTTTGCTCAGCAATAAGGTTGGGAGTAAACAGAAAACAGGTTTAAGTTCTCTTTTATCTCTAAATTATTATGACTCAAATTCAGATTTTTTCCCCCTAAAAACCAGTTCTCTTTGTAAGGAAGTAACAAGAAATATTTCTTTTCAAAGCCACAAGACTGTCTCAGAAGTTGGAGGTTCAAAAGCTGTTACTGTACTTTCAGATATTATACAAATTTGTAGTATGTACAAAAATAATTATGACGAAATGAAAAAATAACTCTCAGCTGCAAGACACCAAGGAGTTTAAAGAAAATGAAATGAAACTCACTAAACTATATTGTAAGCAATTATAATCCAGTTTCTTTCATCTACTCATATTCTCACTAAGTTCTCTCAGGGCACACTAAGCTGCTAATTATATACCAAAAATATACCTAATCTGTTATTAATATTAACAAATTTGTGCCAAAATTCATAGTTCTGCAACCAAAAGTCCAAATTTAAGGCAATCTACCTAAATTTAAACGCTAACTTCTTTATATGTCAAATATATCTCAATAGCTGGGAAAAAGATGCTACTTCTTTCCATCTATCGAAAAGAAATACGCACATCTGGGTTAAGAAGACTGAAAAAATTGCACCTAATTTTGGTCCCCACCAAAACCAAACTAAAAATATAGTAAAGAAATTTTTGTTTATCATAACCTACAAAGACCAGGGGGGAAAAAAGCAGAGACAAGAGCAATAGAATTTTAAAGCTGAAAAAGCTTACGGACAAGTAGAAATTGACTTAGCAGATCCTAGAAACCCAAATCCCAAATTGGCATGGAAAGCTAAAACTCAAGCTCAGTTACACCATATAGTCCACAAAAGACTCAGACAGGCAGCCAGCTCATGAGGCTCAATAAGGAGAACTGGGAGAAAGCTGCTGAGAAGCAATTGGATCCCTAGATCTTTCTCTCTACTTCCCGAGGCTGGACAATTAATTACTCCTTTCCCATCCCTGTGAAGGTTTGAAGGTTTCATTTCTGAAGAGGGTTAAAAGAGTTGCTGGACAACCAGCTGAGGGTGAGTGCCTTACCTAAAGCAGAGAGATTCGGTGACCATATGTATACTGAATTCAGAGACTCTTAGGTCTTATCCCTCTAGACCTTTACCCCTCCAGACTGTCACTGTCCAAGCAGGAGGTCAGAAAACCCTTCCCTGAGGAATCTTACCCACCCCAGAAGAAAGACCTGAAGATACAGACCTGTGGACTCTATAACAAGGGGCCCATCCAAATAACCCTTCAGCGAAGCTTCAAGTCAATAAGCTCTACCAGGAAGCTCAGAATTGAAGTCATTATTTTAGACTCTCACACTTAATTATGAGCAGACATCCAAGGATTACCAGCTATCTGAGGAAAGACTCTAAATATAATAGCAGTTTTTAAAGTTTCTTTCCTTCCCGTATAATCTATTTATTCTAAACTGTTGTTTCCTCTTTGTTTTAGTCTAGATCATTAATATCCTTAGAGCAATAAGAAAATATATTGCATCTATGAAACAAGAACAGGATACTATTGTATAAAAGAAACATCCAAATAACATCCCAAAAAAAGAGGTCTCAATAACAAAATTTGAAAATAAAGTTGAGATAATCTCTGAGAAAGCAAAAAAAAGAAAAAGAAATGGAAAATAAGAAAGAGAAGACTATTACAGAACTAGTCCAGAAGTTCTGACAGCCAAACAACAGAATTCCAGAAAGAGGAAAAAGTAAAAAAAGGGTAGGGGAGAAAAGCATCAAAGAATTAATTCATATAAATTTTGCAGAACTGAAGGATGTAAGTTTCCTGATTAAATGAGCCTGTTGAGGCCCAGTTCAGTGGGTAAAAATAGACCCACACCAAGCAAAATTATTGTTCTTGGTGTACAAAAATTTGCAGAGAGATTCCATAATCATTTAAAAAGGAAAAACAGTCCAGCACAAAGGACGAAGAATCAGAAAGGCTTCTGACTTCTCAAGAGTAAGAATGGAAGCAAGAAGTCAATAAAACAATTATAGACTTGTCAATTAAAGTGAGGATATAAGATATTTTCGCTTCTGCACAAGTTCCAAAAATTTACTTCACAGGCACCCTTTTCTCAATGAGATATGGGCAACAATATAAAAAGAATAATTAAGAAAAAAAGAAAACATGGGACAACGGGAAACAAAAGATTCAACACAGGAGAGAGACCAAGAGAGCCTCTAGGACGAGAAAGAAGGGAGATCCCAAGATGGCAGCTGTGTACCAGATAGAGCACAACCAGTCCAAACTGGAGCACTGTGGCTCAAGCGACACTTGTATTCATGGTAGTCAATGCAAGATGCTTCCTGCTATTGGACTCTCATTCTAACATGAAGACCGAGTTCCCATGAGAGCTGGTCCCGATTCTCATTCGTACTTGCTTATCTCACAATGTGCTAATGAAGGGCATGCTCTCCGCTCCCCTCCAGGCCCACAAAAGTGTTCTGCTTTGACCTACTTCTGAGAGCAAGAGCAAGGCCATGGTGAGCTATGAATCAAAATTAAAGGCAGGCCACTCCCCCAACCTAGCTAATCATTTGGCAACTAGCCCAAACCACAGCCCTGCCAGATGCCACAGGACTCATTTATAACCTTGCCCTTGGCTCCCCCAGAGGTATTCTCAGGGGAACCCAACCTCAGACTATGACCCAGAGACTGTTTATCTTTTCAGAGCTTTTATCCAACAGAGGCAGCATTACTCTTTCACTACACAACTAGGCTTGGGCTGCTACTCAATTTTTCAAAACTATACATTGTTCAGGAATACATACATGAGATGAAAAACTATAAAGAAAAGCAAAGGAATGTAGGAGACAGAGAATTTCAACCAGGGAGGCTCACACAGGGGCTCTTAATGTGCCAGTAATATTACTCGGTCTTGTTAGGCCGATATCCACAGACATAGAATTTTAATTATTTTTTAAAGCACACATACATGTATTAGAATACACTTCTTTATGATGACACATTCTATAATATATTTTAACTAGTAAGTGAATTCCTGTTTAAAATCAGTGAAGTTGTTTTAATATCTTGAAACACTAAAGGAACCCAAATATATTCTTTAAAATTTTATGCCTATAAACATGAAAAGTTATGTAAAACAGGAAACTTCTATATAATTTATCAAAGCTGTTACAAAAAGAGGAAAATACAAATAATCCTGTAATTACTTTTTAAAGTTGAATCTATAATTTAAAACTTTCCAAAAAGAAAGCATCAGACCTAAATATTTTATCAGTAAATTCCACCAAAAATGAAAGAAATAATATTCCAGTCTTACACAAATGGAAAAAGAAGATACACTCTGTAACTTCTTTTATGAGGCTCCCAAAACTTGACAAGAGCATTACAAGAAAGGAAATTTATAGGATAATTGCACTCATGAACACCGCCATAAAAATCATAAACAAAACATTAGCAAACTAAATCTAGATTATATAAATATATATTTAGGATTTTTCCAGGAAGGCAAAGTCGTTTTAACATTCAACAAAATATATAAAAATTCAACATATTATCTCAATACAGGTATAAAGTATACGATAAAATTCATCACCTTAGTAAAGAGAACAAGAGAATTTCTTTAATTTGATAAAGAATTTCTACAGAAAATTTTCAGCAAGTATTATATTTAATGGTAAGACAATGAAAAGAAAACTTTCCCTCTTAGGTTGCACATGAAACAAAAATTTCCATCCCATTTTAACATTATACTGGAGTTGCTGGCCAATGCACAAGATGAGAAAACAAAATAAGAGAATGGTAAAGAAATCCATAAAACTGACAGTATTCACAGTTGATAAAGATTATATACTTTTAAAGCTACAAAATTTACAAAGAAATTATTAGAATCCAAAAAAGATAAAGTAAGATTATTGGATATAAGGTCAACATGCAGAAAGCAACTCTATTTCTATGTACTAAAAACAAATAGAAAGTTAAATTTTTAAAGATAACAATTTAAAATAGCATCAAGAAATCTCAACTACCTAAGAATAATCCTAGTAAAAGATATGCAAGACCTCTACTTTGAAAACTGTAAAATATTATTCAAATAAATTTTAAAATACCATATTTATGAATTGGAAGATCCAACAATGTAAAGATGTCAATTCTCCTCCAACAAGCCAATAATAACCAAAATAATCTTGAAGAACAAGGTGTAAGAATCTACACTATCAGATAATAAGAGTTATTATAAAGTTCAATAATTAAGACAGTGTTGTATTGGCTCAAGGATAGACAAAACAATAAAATAAAATAAGAGCCCAAAAAGAAACCCACACACATATGGACACCTGATTTTGTACAAAAATGGCACCACAGAGTAGCAATAAAATGGTCTCTTTAGTAAACAGGGCTGGGTCAATTAGATATCCATATGGACAAAAATGAAATTTGATTCCTACCTCATATCACACAAACAAAACAATTCTATTCCTAGTGATCTAGATCTAGACATGAAAACAAAAGCTTCTAGAAAATAATACAAGAGAATATCTTCATGAGTTTGATATAAAAAAATTCCTGGGTTAGCTCTTTCTTTCACCATACTTTGTTGAAACTGGGGGTTTTCTTGATATTGCTGAGCTATATGGTTCTTTCCAGGTTACTTGGCAGCAATTTCAGAGTTTTGAGCATCACATCCTGCTAGAACTCTTTGAGCTATCTTAGAGGATCTTCAAGCTGTGACTAGACTTGCAATGGACTCACCAAAGAAACTTAACACAACCTCAACACTGAAGTCTTCTCGGATGCCCAGTGAAAAAGATTCAGCTGGCTCTCAAGCTGTCTCATAAGTACTAGCAAAGAACCTTAGTAATTTGATTCTCAACCCTAGTACCAAATTCCCTTCCCGTCTACCAGAATGTTCACCCTAACAGCAGAACAGAGAAAGGAACTTACAGGGGGTGGGACTGAGGCTAGGACAAGGCATATGCTACAGGAGGAGACATGGAGCAAGGACATTGGCAACTGCTCAAAAAGAAAGGATGCAAAGGTTGTTACAAAGTATTAGGTACCACACAATGTCTCTGCTTCAAAAAGACCCACAGAAGAGGAAAATTGAGATTGAATCAAGATTCAGAAGATATAGATGTAGCTGTCATTACTGCCTATATCATGGAGATCCTTCTGATAATATTAGCATGGAGAATAATTATGACATAGAGTCAATTTTGCCATAAACCTTATTTTTCTACTGTTTCTTCTTGCTAGTAGTTTTAGGATCATTACACAGCAGTTTGGGAAAGCTACTCTATGCTAGGACAGACTGTTTACCAGTATTTTGATAACCTATGATATAATTCTGTGATTTTTTTCTTGCATCTCTTTTCTACCTTGATACCAGTAACATAAAGATCTATGTAGTTTGCATTCGAATGACTTCATAATACTTCGGTTCCATCTTTTTATTTGACTCAAAGCAGCACTAACAGATCTTGAATATTGCCAATGTGTTTTAGAAGCCTGAGGTCAGTAAGATGAGATCCAACATCAAGAATTGGAAGCAAGTAACTTTTGTGGAAGAAATGTAAAAAAGAGAACATTGAGTATCTGGCTAGAGGATACTTAGGGCAGTGTGCTCTGACTAGATTCTCTGGTTCTCAAAAATTTGAATTGTAACAATTTTTTTTTTGATGTGCTATTCAATTTTTAGTAGCAAATAAATGTGTATAGGGGATCTTATTAAAATTTGAAGCATATTCAAGTAACTTTTTTAAAAAAAAACTTCTTAAACAAGATAGAAAAAGTACCAGCCATAAAGGCAGAACTGGTCGCATAATTTGTAGGACTCCCTCATTCAAAAGTTATTAAGAACTTCAAGAAAGCAACAGCATAACATTAAACTAAGTATGGGGCCCTAATGAATATAGGGCCCTATGTGACTACATAGGTCATATGCCCACAAAGCCAGCCCTGCAAAAAACTAAGACTAAAAATTGGACTACCTAAAAACTAAGAACACTTCTGCATTAAATGTCACTCTTAAGAGAGTAAAAATGCAAGCCAAAAAAGTGGAGACAGTTTCTGTAACGCATATATCTTACAAAGACTCATATTCAGAGTACATAAACCTGAAACTATATTATGTCCTTTGCATGTTACAAATGTCTTATTGTTCCACTGTATTCCAATAATATTACAGAAGTATCAATGTAATTTCTAAGAAAAAGCAGAACCCTCTTGTGTCACAGTTTATGGTGGAAAGAGTAGACTTTTGAGACATCCTCAAATTCTATCTTAACCACTTATCTGCGTGACCTGAGCAAATTAAACTTCCTGAATCTCAGTTTCCTAATAAAATGTGCCTAAAGATATACAACTTTTTGGAATGGCTATTCTGGCAGAGAGCATGTACATAATGAATGGTTACAGCTGCTGTCATTCTTATTACTGATTTTATTATTAATATTAAGTTGGTTATACTGTTATCCTTAGATGAATGGTTAAATATAGTGAAAATCTGCTCCTCTATAAGGCAAATATTGATCCTGCTCTTCCTATTCCCATCCAAGTCTTGTAATAAAGGGTTTCTTCCATAAGGCTTGGTGTAGGACAACATAAAGTCTAAGCAGTTATATCATGTGTTAGAAATAAAAATGACCTAGTCATTTTAGTTCATAATCCACACTTACTTATGATTCTTAGTTCAAAAGTATTATATCCCCTTTGGTGTATCAACAGGAAATAACCCATTTTAACAAAAAATTTAAATTGTTTTATTCCATAGCATGTTATGGAACGGGTAAAGTCGCTTATGGAAAGAATCGTAAACACTGAATCCATATGGAGGGAAAAACAGAGGTTATCTGAATTTTCACATATTAAATACAAACAAGTCAACATGTATGCTGTATTTGAATGCATCACTGCCAATCACTATGGAAATAAAGTTTCAGTTATTCAGTGTGATAGTAAAAATCTCAATTCTTTAGAACTCTAATTAAATGTATTTGTTATTAACTGACCTTGAGGAAAGAGGCAAAATGTGCAACTACTGGAATTACGCATTTAGACACAAAACATCTAACCTCTGGAGATCAAAAAGGAATAAATAACCATTTAGTCAAATTTCTAACACTGTCTACATCATAAAACAGTATCATATGATGAAAATGATAATTCTGAGGCATCATTATCTCTTAATCCAACAATAAACATTCTGTTCTATTTGATAGTCTTATTATCAAGGTGAGAACAGAACTCACAAGGAAAAGAGCCATTAACCCCATATTGTATGAAATGCAAAACTCTAGATGAAATTAAAGAGACAAACTCTAAAATATAAGGAAAGGGTGCATTCACCAATTTACAAATTAAATTTGGGCTTGTGGATACATTTTTCTAAAAAGACATAAATGCTGCTTCTCTCATCAGTCAAGTTCAAATTCTAAAATATTATCAGTCCCCAGTAATTATCAGCTCATGATCCTGTGCTAGCCTGACACTGGCTCCATCCCCACTTATACTTTGCCACACATTCAAACTCTACGCATTCTCCACTTTGCTTTTAACTTCTGATACAAACAACAAAAATAGGCAGGTGAAAACACAGTTGAAAGGAGAAAAATCAAAATCAAGTTATCTTAAAAGAGGAAAATAATAACATTTTTACTGGGTACTTGTAAATCAATCAAAATCCATGGAAAAATGTCAAATACTCATATGACAATTTTTTGTAGATAAGAGCACATACATATATATATATACGTATACATTTATACATATATTAACATATATGTATACATGTATATCTATACCCTCCTTCTCTACCTGTTTCAGACAAGTGGCTGGCTCTGGAGAAAACCCTATTCAAAACCAGTCTACTCAATTACATTTCTGCTTCTTGT
>NW_006443138.1:3438747-3443463 GCF_000325575.1 Pteropus alecto | reverse complement strand
ACCATTATATTCTTATGATAATCAAGCAGCGTTCTATTTAATACACATTAGGTTGAAACCTTTAGTAAACAGCAAGACTAATAATTTGGGGATAACAAACAGTGATATAATAAAAGAAAAGGAAGAAAACGTAGTATTTTCTTTTAATAAGAAACATAAGAATAGAATTTAAGCCATTAATGTTATTATCTAAAACAAATCAAGGCCTGAAAATTGTTTTATGAAAACAAACACATCTTAATTTGGATTTTAAAAGCAATCTAGGCGGTATCACTATACATGTAAAATGTGACAAGGTAAAGAAACAGGAAAAGTCAACTTTCACATGCACCTAAAAAAGTACCACAGGCATTTTAGCAAAACATATCATTGGTGCCTATAGTTACCATACCTGAACAAACTGTTCTGCCATGCTGCATGTTAACAAAGAATACAAAACAAAAATAGGGAAATATTAGCAGAATAAAACATAACACTATCGTATGGAGAATTATAAAATTAATCACAAGTTGTTATATCTGGTCTTTGACATTAGTAGTTTAACTATTTCAACTCAATTAACAAACCATGCATTTCTTAGTTATAGATTACCCACTAGATGGGTTTATTAAAATATTTTATCTTTTTCAGGTTTCAGAGCAAGTTGTAAGTTCCTGTTGTACGAGATTTTTTAAAATCAATTCTTAATTTACTTATTAAGCACAGAGAATAAAAAAACAAAGACATGCCTTTTATTGTCTATTCGATGCTATTTTTAAAATAAAGATTTTAGTCATCATTTAGTATCAAATAAAAATAACCACTGCCAAAGTGAAGTGCTACCGCAAATCCAGAATAAAACTAAATTTATAATATCAGACATGTAATATACTTTTCAACTGAAAAAATAAGAAGCTGTCTGAGTTGTTCATAGTTCTTAGTTCCGAGGGTATAAGCTTCCATTTAAAACTTTTCAACATATTCAGAAAACACAGTGACTATTGATTGACTTAGCTTCACTAATATTCCAGTCACAGTTGGCGAAAGGACTAACCCTACTCCAGCACTTACTTCTCTTCTGTGACACGGCCTGCAAGCATGCAGTCACAATATCGCAGTTCCTCTGTACTTTATTCAGAAGCCTATCTTTCTGCTTCAGCTGCCGAAGTAACTTCGCCGATTGAATTCCAATTCTGTACTTAAGCTCTCGAAGGATCATCTTCAGTTCATTAATGTCTATGAGCAAAGAAAATTTTAAATAGAACAATAAATACCCTCAGACAAATACAAATGCCAATACGATACTAATCATTAGATAATTATCTAGAACATCCATTCAAACTAAGTAATTTTAGATTCTTATCCAGGACTATATGTACGTATTCAGCTAAGATTCTGATCAAATAAGTCACTCATCCATTTCCTATCCTCTTCATGAGATATATACTGTTAAAATAAAATTTTTCTGAGCTAACCTGTAACATGTAAGCAAGACTCTTACATTACTATATCTAGCTCTGGTTGCAAATTTGTTTTTCATTGCTTGAAAATTGGAATGTACATTTTGTATCATTAATATATTTCAATGGAAAGCTTCCAAGAAAAGAATTTTTTGAGTCATTAGATCAATGATAAACCTAACAACTGATAACAAATGTTTTTAAAAGCACTCACCTTTGTAAATAATCAATTAAAAGTAAATAATATTACCACATTTTCCAATGTAGATAAATGTGGCAATACTGGTTTTGTTTTAAATATGCAGTCGTCCATTAGCTTAATTATTAGGTACAACATCTCATCTTAGAGACTCAGTAATTTTTCTAATATGATAGAACTACACTTTCTTCAAATAGATGAATTAAGAGTAATTCTACATTCATAAAGCTAATATTCTCAACAGCAGTTTTTCTACAAATGAAAAAAGACTTGGGAATCAGAAATGTCAGCAATCTTTATGTGAATAATCATTAAAATTTTGGAGTTTTGTTTATCACGCTGGATATTATCAATAGTTACCATAGTGTGACCTGCCAGACAGGTGAAACCTTCCACTTAGCTTGGCACTGGCTAGGCCCTCATTAGAGGTCTTCTTGTGGGATTTAAATCTACTCGTTTTGAAAGGGATTTGGAAAAACCAGAGAAGATTAGAAGAGAAAAATAGAAATGTTTGAAAGTAAGAAAATACTTTAGAGGTCAAAGCAAGTGAATCTTGGGTGTCTGTATGGAGAAGTGCAGGGAGGTGCTTTAACAGCTGTCATACCTGACCACACCATGGAAAATGCTATTTGACCTTGAGTTAAAAGAACTGCCTTTGAACAACCAACTATCTGTACAATCTTAGGCAAAGTAGTGCTCCAAGCCTCAAATTATGCTTAATATGCAAGATTACCCTGAGAAACAAATGTGAATAGTCTTTATAAGTACTAATATAAATACCACTACGATAATAATAAGGAATGTCTATGAAGAAGAGAACACACACACACCAGTTATCTCTCACCTTGAGTTCAAATACGACGGAATGCAATGGGAATTAAGAGCTCACTTAGGTTAAATGAAATTATTTGGGTTCTAAGGATGATTAAATATAAGAAGAACAAGCCATCAGGAGAGATCAGAGTCTCTTTATGTCTAGATTCCTTCAGAGAGTGTAAACATCCTTTCTTTGAATATTTAAAATTTTTCCTTCTAGAAACAAAAAGGATAGTAATGTCATCACTGTGTATTTAAATTATACTTTCTTCAACAAGAGTCATTTTCAGTGACTCTTAAGGTACCTATACTCTGAGTTTCTGAATTATGTGTTGTCCAATATGAGAAAAAGCTTAGGAGTTGAGTTTGAAAATCTGCAGCAATATCTGCTGCTATTTAAGCATCTCGATGACAGGAATAAGGGCTTCTGTATCTTTGTATGCTCCATAACATCAACCATAGCTCCTCACACAGTGTTAGATAGAAAAAATGAGATTGCCAACTGACAGTGGACAATTTCTTCTCTAAGAAATCCCAGTGTATATAATAAAAATAGTATCTAACATTGACTGAGCACTTTTACATACATTAACTTACATATAATTCTCACTACAGCCTTCTGAGGTATTGTTATTATTATCCCTATTTATAAGCAAGAAAAACGAAAGACAGATTAAATAGCTTTACCTGAGATCACACAGCTAATGAGGAACAGCGGCAAGATGTCAACGTAAGCATTCTGACTCCAAAGTTCACCTCTTAATAAAAACACTGAGAAGAGAGACTAGATTTCCTAAGAAACTATTTTAGTGCCTCACATAAATAAAGGACACATACATGCTAAATATGCAAATAAGTGATACATTGATGCTACAGCAAAATCCCTAACAGAATGAGGAGAGAATTAATGCACAGGTTATCAGCATTCTATGAGACTCTTCTTACTAAGTATTATGTTAGGAGGGATATTTTTGACCCTGAAAAAAATCAAGTAACTGAATAAACTGTAAAATTATTTAAGTAGTTGTTTCCATCGCCTGGTTCTTTATTCTCAACACTCTAATAACATTTCTTGATAAAACAGTGTGTGTGTGTGTGTGTGTGTGTGTGTGTGTGTGGCTTATAATATGGCGCCTATTCATCCTAATCAGGTTGACTACAAGAAAAGATTAGCAGGCAACTAACCGTGCAATAAGACTGAGACTTCGGCAAAACAGAGGCTTATACATCTTATGAATGATTCTAGAGTAGTCACTCGTTTGAAATTCATTTGCAAAGCTATACTGTTATTTCTTTAAACTTCAGCTTGTTGAATTGCCTCTTCCAAAAGGAAATTACTAATCTCCAAAATTACTAGTAATGAATAGCCTTGTAAAAACAGAAAGCCAAATCATAAGTCTTCAAAATTGATTTTGTTTGATTCTGAAAGAACTATTGCCCTGCGGAATACGGAACTCTTGACATAAACAGACATTCTGAGAACAGCCAAATAATTGTATATAATGAAATGGCACAACTCCAGCTAAAGTCCCAGGCAGAACGAGGAAGGTGGAAGCCATTTACAACAATCAGCTGGGAAAAAAAAAAATCTTCACTAGGAAGCCAAAAGAGGAAGCTGAAAGCTGTTTACATAGATTTGAGAAAGCAGACAGATTTATTCCTTTTCCGGTTAGTTCCCCCCCACCCCACCCCCCCACCCCCGGCACCAATTAATCTTATTTTTCAATTAGGAGACAGGAAATCATTCTATAGTACGAATTCTCTTTCCCCTCTCCCCTGGTAATTTAGCAGAAGGACATTAATTCAAGAAATGTTATGGTGGCTTAGCATCTGTTTTCCACATCTCACTTCATTTTGTAAATTGAGGTCTTGATATAGCTACAAAAAAAACACAACTGTAATAATTGTGGTAGTGCCTGAACAGCAAGCTATTATGAACAGTCGAAGGAGGAAAAAAAATCTCAGGACACGAGCATTAGTCTGATAACAAAAGGAACACCAAATTAGCCTCTCCTCCTGAAAACCAAGGCCATTTTCGCTGACCTCTCCAACCGACGGTACCAAGCAGTTAAATTCTGCGATAACGCCAGTGCTTTAGGGCCGTCCACCAATTCGACACTCGGGGCGGGGGGAATCTACCCAGTGAGCCTCTTGAAACCAGACGTTCTGGCAGAAATGGAATTCACACGTTCTGCTTAGAAACCGCATTATCGAATTATTCTGCCTCACTAGTTAAACACTATCCGAGTTGTGTGGCAGAGG
>NW_006443138.1:3438083-3438731 GCF_000325575.1 Pteropus alecto | reverse complement strand
AAAAAAAAAAAACGGCCCAGGAGTCGCCTGTCTTCTCCCGGCGCCCTCTAAGTAACTTCAGATATCAGAAACTCCAAACCTGTCCTAACAGCTGTTCTGGCGAAATTAGAATCTGGACTGTTTCTCCCTTTGAACTTCCGCAAAAGACCCGCTGCTACCACTCCAACTACTGATGCTCCACTCGACAACTCGAGAGGGGAGTGGGGAGGGGAAAATAATAACAGTCTAGTCATGAATCCGTGACACTGTGGGCACCAGCGACCCATCAAAGGAGACTCTGCAAACTTAATATCTGAGCACTTGGCTACCAGCCCAAGTGCGCGCAGGTGAGCGCTGCAGCGCGGACAGGGACCCGGCAGGGACCCGGCTCCAGGAGGCTCTCCGGGTCCTCCTCCCCCAGGATCCCCCTCCTCCGAGATCGCCCCTCACCCTTCTGCCGCAGGTACTGCCTCTGGAGGCGCTGGCTCTGCCGCTCCTGCAGCTCCTGCAGCACGCGGGAGTCGCCGGCGCCGCCGCGGCCGCCCAGGACCACGTCGGAGCCAGAGGCCTCGGTGGAGCTGTCGAGGCTGTCGCGGCGCCGCTGGCGGCCCCCGCCGGCCGCCTCGTCCTCCTCGGTGCAGCTGTACAGCTCGGTGAGCCCCGCTCACC
>NW_006443138.1:3437704-3437916 GCF_000325575.1 Pteropus alecto | reverse complement strand
CAGGGAGCTCGGCCCGGCCCCCGCCCGCGGGAAGGACTTCCATGGCCCCTGCTCCCGGCTCCCGCCGCCCCCCGCGAACCGCCGCGCGGGCCAGTTCCGGGAGGAGGCGCGGCCTCTCCCACGCGGGGTGCCCTTGGCCGAGCGCCCGGCCAGCGGGCTCCGGATCCCCGAGTCTCTTAACTCCCCCGGGCGGGTGTCCGAGTCGCCGCCCC
>NW_006443138.1:3433832-3437594 GCF_000325575.1 Pteropus alecto | reverse complement strand
GGATGTGGCCAGAACGCATCAGAATGAAGTCTTCAGCCCGGAGAAGGAAGGCACTCTGGCCGCAGCCACCTTCACTCCTTCACTTTTAAGCACGTGATTTAACTCGAGAGGAGGACAACTCCTGCGTCCTATTCAGCCACCAGCTAGAAATTATACCCGGGAGAGTTCTAAACGCCAGTCAAGAGGCGGAGGCCGTGAGCTTTCTTCACATCCTGGGGGCACAACGCCCAGCCCTTCTCACCTTCCCACCTGATGTGGGTGCCTATCAAGGCGTTTTTAATTTGCTTTCTGACAATAACCTCTCTGAAGCCCTGGCTTGAGATTTGATAACGCTGTGAACTTTTTTTTTTTTTTTTTCAATGAAAAATAAAGTACTGGATTAAGATCAACTAATTCCCTGGTACAAGACCTAACAGAGAATGAGGGCTTAATATATGCCCATGGATGACCAAATGAATAAATTGATGTAGCTGATTCTGACAGTGAACTCAAAAGTTTACATGATATCCTGAGAGATGTACATTTACAGTAGACCTCAATGGAGGAAATCGAGGTACCCCTCCACTGTAGAAATTTTCATGAATTTAATAATTGTCAGCGTTTCCGAGCCCTTGTGTGTGTGTGTGTGTGTGTGTGCCAGGCACTATTCTTTGCATGAATTATCCCATTTAATTCTCACTTTTACCCTATAAAGCAGATAAGTACTATTTTTTAATTGAGGTGCAATTGACATATAACATCATATTAGTTTCATGTGTACACATAATGGTTCAATATTTGTATATGTTGGAAAATGAACACCACAATGAGTTAACCTCGTTATTTTGCATAGTTACAAAGGTAAGTACTATTTTATCCTTACTTTCCAGTTGAGGGAACTGAGGCACAGAGAGGCTAAATAACTTCCTGTTCCCAAAGAATAAAGTGAACTTTTCTTAAAACTTAAAATCCAGCTTTCATTATAGATGAATACATATTTTGTTGCAGATGAATATATATTTGTCCATCTCCTAGTGCTATAATTTGCCATATTTCTAAAAGAAACAATGCACCTAGTGAACAATGGTGGTACGATGTTTGTTCAGCACACTTTTTACTTTTCAAGGCACTTTCATAATAGGGCCTGACCCTGCAGGTAGTAGAAGTCTGGTGTTTCTTGGCACCACCACCACAATGCATGTAAACATAGAATGAGAACGAGACATTTTTTGAAATTAGAGTAAATATAAGGAAAGCGGAAGTTTTGTAACTTTTTGCTTTGGTATCCATAACTTAAAATTATACTAGAAATATTATTTTATGATTTTATAAATGTATTAACTAACACTGTATCATTTAATTTCAAAATGTATGAAATAGAAGGAATGGATTATTATTTCGTTGTCTTGTTTTTTGAGGGTTATTTTTCCTTTTGTCTTTGGCATTGAATAGAGTCTCGAAAGCCTTCCTTCATGGGCCAAACTTTGCGACAAGCAGGACTTTCATAACAGGAAACACTGAAAAGGGATCTCTTTCCTTCGTTGGCTTCCCAGCCCTTTCTCTCTATCTCCACTCAAAAAGAGATGTGATAACTGCTATTCTTCCGCACTGTTCTCATCTACAGTATCTCTATCAGGACTTACGGATAAAGAAACTCAAAGTGAGCTAAAGGGGATGGTGAAAGAGGCCTGGAAAAACAAAAAGGCACTGACAGTCAACATTTCTAAATTAATCAGAACTCGAAAATTATTTCCCATTCCCCGTCATTACCAAATCACCTGAGGAGAGGAAATTGGCAAAATAAAAACTAATAAAGAAAGCAGATTCAAGGTCCTTACACCTGTTGGATTGATCTTGCCCCCCAAAAAGCATAAGACTGTTCGCCAGGGTCAGGTCTCTGCTTAAATGTCTTCTCAGTGGATTTTCCTAACCACTCTATTTGAAATTGCAACTCTCTATCCTCCCTCTCAGTATTCCCTTATTCCCCCTCCTTTTCCCTTTTGTTCCATAACACCACTTCCCAACATACTGTATCATCTACTAATCTATTTTATCTGTCTTCTTCCAGTATCAATCAGTTTTCACCACAAACTGCAAGGCAAACAGAAGTTTTATTTGGGGATCTTAGAAATTGCAATTCAGAACTTACAGATTTGGGTAGAAACCCAATGTGTTCTGAGGGGAATAGAAAGAGACAGAGTTTATAAAGACAGAAAAGCGGGGGGAGTTCAAAAGGATTGCATAAATTGCCTTGAAAGAGCTATGATTACACTATGCTATACGTAATTAATTACTTATGTCCATTGCTAGGTGCCGCGTCCTCTTTCTACCCTACTGTGTGACAAGGTCCAGAGATGGGGACAGAGGCTTCAAGGAATGCATCGTCAAGAACGAGGACGTGGCATGTGTTTAGGGATAATTGGTTTCTTAGGAACGATCCTATTAATAGGGGGAATTTGGGTAGCACAAATTCTAGTAAGTGTAAACGCTGTACAAATGAATTTCCTCAAAATTGGCTCTGTGGAAAACATAGTAAATTCCCCACGTATGGAATCAGCTCTAGTCACCCTGACGTGTCCAGAATGCGTAAACCCTTTATTTGAACAATTAAGAGAAATTCCTTTTGACGCGCCTCTTAAAGATGTTATGAATAAATTATAACAAGCTGAATTACTAGAACCAGTTTATACTCCTGTTCCCACGCAGTTAGTAGAAAAATTAGTAAAGGATAAGAAATTTACTCATAAGCCTATGCCTACTATGGAAGGGCCTCCTTTTGTGGCCTACTGGATAAATGGAAAACTCTGGTATCCACCTGGGGGGCTAATAGTATGAAAAGATTACCTGATCCTCCTTTGCCTTATACAGGAGCTTATAATGAAGATAGTATACGTATAGTGAATAAAGATGGAATTCATGTGCCTTATAGTAGTTTAAGTTTCATAGAAAGGCTGGCTAGGTCAGGACCTCCTTGGTGCTTAAAAAACAAAGGAACAGAAACTTAGCTTACGAAAGCAGCTTTGTAAAACTGATTTTTATAAATATTTTCCTCAATACTGCACCAAGGAAACTTTTGAACAGCTATGAGAAAGGTTCAGCTTGAACTTTAGATATAGCATAAATCAAATAGCATTTAAAAGATTTCTTCAGGCAGAAAGAAGAACAATGTCTGCCCACAAGCCAATACTTGCTGTTATGAATACATCTATCTTTCACCTTTACTTAAGTCAAACTGTATCTTACGTAATAGATATAAGAATTAAAAGTTTAGATTGTTCCATCAGGTAGTTCTGTTCTAATGATTGAGAGAAGAATGTACTAGTTAATCATGAATATTAATAATAATATACTCTATAAGATTTTCTGCTTCACCTAACCACAGAAATTTAACTCCCTGCTACCTTAACCACAAAGTATAATTAAATGCCAAAATAGAAAGTATAAAAGTTGTACTCAAATCACAATAAAACGGAACAGTGTCACACCGCCTCTGAGTTATGTAGTCGACTGTCTCTCGCGCCGACGCCTTGCCCACCTTCGGGGCCCCCTGGATCCTGTCGTGGCTGGACCGTGGCAGCTAGGTGAAAATTTTACCTTTTAATAGAGAGTTCAATGATGCAAAGTCGGTTCCAGAAACAGTATCAGGATGTAGCTGTTTGGTTTAGCCCAGTCCAAAAGTTCAGTCTCACATGGAAGAGGGTGAGTTAGCTCAGCTTCCCAGATACCTCTCGGCTCCATTTTAGAGTGCTCTCTTGACAATATCAACTCCATTTTGCCGTTTTC
>NW_006443138.1:3428162-3433762 GCF_000325575.1 Pteropus alecto | reverse complement strand
GAAAATATTATTGATCTGTCATTGGAAAAGCAACATTGATACCTCATCACCAGGAACATTCATTTCTGATATGCCATGTCCCATGTAGGAGGGAAAGCAGTCTCCTGAGTGTACAGTAAGTGTGCTGAAAAAACATTTGAGCAACAAGGAAGCTTATTGGAAGCAGAGCTAAATCACATATTCCCCAGATTAAAAGTTCCTTTGTAGAGTTGGTCTCAGTTGGTATCTTCATTGTTAATGCCTCTAGGCATTGTGCTACTATTATTTCCGGTAGTGGCTGTTAGTTGTTGTTTGATGCACCTGGCAAGACACCTAATTAAGGCAGTATAATCACAAAAACCAGTATGATTAAGAACTGTAATGCAGAATGAAACCCTATTCCTTTAGGCAGCCAGCTAAATAAGTCTGTCCAAGCCCAATTTATAGGGTAATGTTCTGTCTGTTCAAGGATTTTGATATTTTGTTTCAGAATCTCAAGCTGTTTTACCACTTTACCTAATTTGTTAACATAGAAAACATTCTTCTCCCAATAGAGCATAAGTACCGCCTTGCTGGGCAACTAACACATCTAGAGCCATACAGTTTTGTGGTACCATTTCAGCTAGACTGTCAATCATTCTTTGTTGTTCTTCAGAAGCAGTTGTAGTAGTGTTTAACATTTGTGCTACAAGAATAGAAAGATTTCTTATAGACTTTTCTAATTCAGCTACTCCATACCAAGGAAAGAAAGCTCTAGAAAGGCATATCCAAGGCCTTGCTTACTTATTGCAGAGTATCAGGTGGAGTGAGGACCAAAAAGACCATACCCCAAATCCCAGTTCTGTTTTGTCTGTTTTGGTCCAATTTTATAGACAGTAGAGCATAGATTGGAGATGATGGCAGAAGAAGGGAGAGTCTTTTTGGTGAGAGTATCAGGTAATACCGTATCTGTCTTACCATAATGTTGGCAAGGTGACATATATTTGAGCCCCACACAAGAAGAAACACCCTCTGCCCTCAAGCAAGAGTGTGTAATTCTGTCCTTCAACCTAGACTTTGAGGGAAGTATTAAGTCCTATTTCCAAGACAGGAGCTTCACATCCTCCATGATCATAATAATTGTCAATGCACAAGACATTAAAGTCATCATGTGATTTATTGTGAAAATGATTAAAAGAGCACCTGAGGTTTCTATGTATATTTGGGTCAGGATTGAAACATTAGCATGGGCTTTGATTGTTCCAAGTTCTTGGACTGGGATTCCCTAAGAGATAGATTTTACCTGTTTTCCACCAAATGCCAGATTTTTTATCTAGTCCTCAAGTAATATTCAGAAGCAGAAGGACATCTGCTTTCCAGGATTGCGTGGCTTTATTCCCTGAATTTCCCCACATTAGAGAGACATAATATAAGAAGTAATATTATAGTTGATTAAGGCCCATGGAGGTATGAACATGTGGTAATTTGAATTACACAAAAGAGTGTAGTTACACATTTTTAAAGGGACAGCACCCAAGATTCTGCCTCAACTGTTTATTTTTTCAAAACAGATAAGTTATAAGTGTCCAAAATGTATTTATGGGTATTTCCTTGTGGGTTGGGGAGACCTTATGAATAGATCTGGCTACAGGAAGGTCATGTGGTCCATCAACATATTTTGAGTTTTGAGAACCAAAAAGGACTTAAAATCTGTCCTATGTCCAATTAGATTCTGTAAGCTTTCAAGGCTTAAGGGCCAAGCCACTAATTCTCAATCATCATGAGTGTGGTTAGCTCGGGTATATATCCAGTAGTCGGATAAATTAGTACTATTGGGTAGTCACTGGATAGAGGGAGCAAAAGGGTACTTTGAAGGGCAAATAGGGTAGCCATTCTGCATTAAGCAGACAGTAAGACTTAAAAATCTGAGTATGTTCTTCTTGAAATCAAACTAAAGTGCTAGGAAAAAGAATGTTTTCTCACAATTTTTGTTTCAGTAAAAATTAGGTTATGATAGCAATATAATCAGTAAATGTAACAAAGGTGCTCAAAGAGAAGAACAAGTGCAAGGGTTGCTGGGTGGAATCATATGTGACTGGCCAGGTCTGGGGTCTTGGGAGAGCCATCTACATCAGGTGTCATCATCTTTGATCCAGGAATGAAAGTTCTAGTGGTGGTCTCAGGTTGTTTAGGATTTTCAGCTTAAGATCTCCAGTAGGCTGATATGACCACTCAGATGTGTTTGTCCTTATTAAATGAAAAACATGAATCCATGAATCCAATCTTTAAGTTTAGCAGTACAGGGGTTAATAATACTATATATGGCCCTTTTCATTGGAGCTGAAAGGCATCTTTATGGAGATGGCATTTTCAAAAGACATAATCTCCGGATTGGAGATCATAACATGATAGATTTTTGACTCTCAGGAGCACAGCATGGAAAGATTGCTCTATAAGTTATGAGTTAGTCAAAAAAGTCCCTCATAAGTTTTTTACAGTAAACAGGTCTCCTTTCAATAGTGTAGGTTCATACATTCTTTAATCTAATCTCATGGGTCTGCCAGTAATACTTTCAAAAGGAGACCATTTATGTTTGCCTAAGGGAGTAGATCTTTGAACAATACTAAGGTAAGAGCCTTAGACCAAGGCAGATTAAAAGACTCTGTGGGTTTTGCCAATTGAGTTTTGATTACCTCATTAGTCTGTTCTACAAGACTAAAAGACTAGAGATGATAAGCACAATGGAAATGTAAAATCAGCCAGCTTATAAACAGATTGTATAATTTATCTTGTGAAATGAGTTCCCTGGTCACTATGGAGCTCTAAGGGGATTCTTCAAGTAGGGAAGATCTTTTCTAGCAGTGTTTTATCTACTGCTGAGACGGCAGCTCTGTGGCATGGGCCTGCTTCCACCCAATGAGAAAACACACAAATTACTAGCACAGGTTTATATACTTGAGAAGGGGGCAACCAAATAAAGTCCATTTGCCAGATCTCAAAGGGTTCTAAAGGTAAGGGGAAATGCTCCACAAATGTATGAATGGGTTTCCTAGGGTTGTGCTGTAAGCATTTTTGGCATTTTTGGTCTACCTGGGAAACTATCTTTGGCTTCCAGTAGTACTGCATTCCCCATAAAACCACGTTTTCAACATTCTAGTGAGTTAAGTCATGTACGTACTGTAATAAATGATATTGTATGCATTCAGGGAGGAATGGGCAGTCATTTGGTTTCTTTTAGGGTCAAATTTACAGCCTTGTTCTAACCTTTTCTTCCTATTTTGTCAAACAGCTAAATGCTGTGCTTCCATAATGTTATATTTTTAATCTCCAGTTGCTTCAGCCAGTAGCATAGGTGCTTCCATTAGGGCCTGAGATTGGGTCTTACTTAGTTCCATAGTCTTTTTCTAATTGACTGAACAATAGACTAACTTGGGGATTTCAAAAGAACTCCAAGTTGGCCACTTTAACTATAAATCATCAAAGTAATTATGGTCCAGCAAGATAGAAATTTGCAGGACTGGGGTATCATAATTTTAGTATATAAATACAGCAGGATTTCGAGAAAGTGGCTCTTCAGCATCTGTTCCCTTAAAAAGTGAACCTTCCATTTTTTAAAAGGGTAATTATTCACCAGACAAGCATTTTAAGTCCCTAGACAAAAAGCTGGCAACGAAGATACCCAAACAGAGCATGAACCTCAACCAAGGTGGACAGTTTGGGCCTAGGAAGACTTACTACAACTAGGTAGACTTTCATACCAGTAAAATATAAGCTCCTGAAGGCAAGAATTTTTGTCTATTTTGTTCACTGATGTATGTCCACCACCTATAACAGTCCCTGTCACATTATTATGGTTAATTATGCTACTAATAAAAATCAGTGTTTTAATTTGTTGGGAAGTTTGGTTTTAATATTTCAGTAATTATACTAATTATTTTATCCCAGATAAAAGGTCCAATTCTGCATTATATTTACAAAGAACTAAGAAGCATCTGTCTCCAAGTTGAGTACAATTTACTATAGTCTATTGAATGCAATTTATGTAAATCTAGTGTACAAACTACAAACTGTGAACATTTAAATTATTTTCAAACCTGTATCAGGGTCTTGTGAATAACCTCTGACACTCATTATTTAAAACCTTAACAAGACTCTCAGCAGTTTTGATGACCTGATAATTTTTTTCAGCATGTGCAGAGACACAGGTAAAGATTGAATTGCTATGATGAAAATTTTGATTATTCTTGAAATGGCTGATTTCTAAAATCCGGCAGTTAATAATCTTTTACTTTAGTCTGTCGGGGATTACTCATTCCTGAGTCACAAGAGAAATGTAAAATGTCATCGCTGGGTTTCAGCTTCTCCGGTAGCTCACTTTTGCTCTTTAATTTTGCTGATTATAATTTATGTACATTCTTAAAATACAACACAACTTCTATTTTAAGTTTAATAACTATACATGGAGAAGACTCTTATTTTTCAATCCAAAAAGCTGGGATAAAAGGTAAAAATGGGATTTTAGTACTTATAAAAGCTATCAAAACTTAGACTTTGGGAAATGCATAGTAATACATAGTAGACAGTCAATAAATAAGAGCTATTAATGTTGAATGACATTTAAGTCATGAAATTTGAGTGCTCTGAGGAACTTTGTGGATCTTCTGACTACTGCTTAATTAATAACTGATTATTACACTGGATTTCAAAGCGACAGAATATAACCTTTCATTTACAGTAGTAAAAAGTTGTGATTGCTAAATGTATATCAAGCTGGAAAACAAAATCCTGATTTCTCACCTGTATTTAAGTGCTATTTTTTTAGAGTAAATGAGGTACCTCTCATAACAGCACTCAGGTAGTCACTGACAATGGCCTGCTAGCAATGGACTAAGCTGTTGTCTAATTTGTTGGTGAATGCCATCTGCTGGGCATAAATATGTCATATATGTGCCTAGTCATATATGTCCATTCCTGTGGCTCTACCCCAGACTTCCCTATTTCTGATCTTCTAGTCGTTTTCCTTCCTGGCTTATCACCAGTTATCCAAGGCCATTCACCACTGGCAATGAGTTCATATATATGCTAACCTCAGACCACTTCTCTTTCCATACAAACCAGATAGTCAGACGTACCACCCAAAGCTCTGCCCATTAGTATGCTTTTCTCTCACCACTGTTGTTTAAGGCCAACCCTGAGTGAGGCTATAGTGCAACCACTGTCCATTTCCACCTTGCACCATACGCCAAGCTGTTCTATCCATAAATCAATTGAAACCAATTGAAAGCAATGTCTCCTCCTCCAGCTGGTCCTACAGTACCATAGATGTGAGCTGAGAGATGGGTAATGGGGTAACCATGAGGAGTGATATAGGAATCGGGGCTACTTCTTCATGCACTTGTTTGTGCCCTCTGGTCTTGCTCATGCTTGGTTCTGGATATACCGTTTCATCTTATGTAGTTTTACTACTGATCCTGACGAACTTTATGACTTGTAAAATCCAAGAGGCCCCAACTCAAGATGGATAGTTCAGGAAACATTGTCATTTGGTGCCTTCTGGTCAACAGTTCTATCTCTATCAGGTCTTAGTACACTAGGAGCTGTTTTTCAAGATGTGTAATTCCTGCTATAGATAGTGTGATCCT
>NW_006443138.1:3359240-3427906 GCF_000325575.1 Pteropus alecto | reverse complement strand
TAGGGGCTTGTATTGTGAGTATCCTATTGGGTTCCTCCACATTGCATCGTTTCCCACCACTGACTCCTGGAAAATGATCGGATGTGCCAGAGTGTATGGCCCATGCAGAAGTTACTTGTGTCACAGGTTTGGACCTGCCACCATGGCAGACTTCAAGATGTGACCTCTGCAGTTAGACAGAGCCTCACTCTCAGAAGGTCCCCACATTTGGCTTAATGCTTTGTTGTCACCATCTTGAAATTATTAACCATTTTATCTTTAAACTTATGTTTTGTTAAATGAAGTCTAGTGGCAGAGATCGTATGCATGAACAGAGGAGATAAATCAGGATAGAGGATACATCAGGCAGCAGTCAGATAACAAGCAATTGTCACTTGCACATGCCTCAGAGCAGTCCAGCGAGTCTCTGGGCTCCAAAGCAAAAACGGAGCCCAGGTTGGCGGCAGCCACAGCAGAGAGAGCAGTGTGAAGCAATGGAGAAGCAGTAGTAGTGGTGACAGCAGTTGGAAAGAAAAGGCACTCTATGTAAGGCCAGTGCTGGGCTTTCTATGGAGGTCTAGCTTGCCCATCTGTTCCCCAAATCCCATCTTTGCAATGTTTGCACAAATTTTTGAGAGCTGGAGCAGAACCGCAGCTTTCAAATAATATACTTTGTCAGTAAATCATTACAAAATAAAAACACATATAGATATTGTAATAAAGCACATCAGAAAATTATTAGAATTCTTCAAAAAGTTTAGAGTCTCTGGTTTTAAAAACTTCTGTAACATGACAAATCAAATATCCACAAGCTTAGAAATAAACATTAAATTTAAAGATCATCGCATTTGATGGAAAAGAGTATTATTTTCATGTGAAGCTCCAGATGAATCAATTAATAATGATAAAAACAATTTAATTTTCCCTTGTAATTGAAGATGCAGTGACAGAATGCATAAACAGGCACGTAGAAGCTTGAAGCCCCTTGAGGTTTCTTGTACACCCTTCACAAGTTACAGAAAATGTCAGAGGAAATATTACAATGTAGCTATTACACCAGTTATAATTTTGTAATTGCAAAATTACAATATTTATGATTTACATTTAAAATTAAATTCATATCAAAATAAAACTGATCTGTAGGAAGAATTAAAGTTTGTAGAAAAATTGTTTCACAAGAATCACTAGCTCTACATGTGCTAAAATTTTTATTTTAAAATAATCTGTCAAAAATTTATTCCATTGTTATACAGCCTATCAAATACTCTTAACAGCTCTGGTAACAATTACACTGAAAGAAATATCCTCCTCAAAATTAAATATCATCAAAAATTATTGGCAATAATGCATTTGCCAAGAGCAACTGACATTGCTTTCAAATATATCAACTAAAAATGAAGTTGCTAAAAGTATACATTTTAATAGCCTAAGAAATAGATTTACAGGAAAGCAAGCCAGAAAAAATCATATAATCAATCAAGATATCACACTGATAAGGTATCTTTATTGTATTATATAAATTATAACACCAAAAATATTTTTTGCAGTTTGTAAGATTTTGATGTTACTCATGTATCATGATAAACTCCACTGAATTTTGTAAGTAATATAATATTTTTAAAAGAAGAGGCTTTATTTTTTAGTACTGAATTGCCAGCATCACTACTCTTATGTTTTGGAGTTATTATTAAGTAAAATACAGGTTTCTTGAACACAAGCACTGCGAAACCTCGATAGTGGATCTGATAACCAAAATGGTTACTAAATGACTAATGGGCAGGGAGCATATACAGCATGGACACGCTGGACAAAGGGAAGATTCACGTCCTGTGTTGGGTAGAGGAGAACTGGTACAAGAGTTCATAATGGCATACAATTTAAAACTCATGAAGGGTTTATTTCTGGAATTCTCCATACAATATTTTCTGACCATGGTTGACCACGAGTAATTGAAACTGCAGAAAGTGAAACTGTGGAAAAGAGGGAACTACGTGAGCCGCGACAGAATCTCCAGGTGGAATGGGTTACGTACAGAATACAAAAAGGTCTACCAAGCACTGTGCTTCCTTCTTTGTAGTAAGAAATGCAAGGTGCAGCAACTTGTTTCTTCTCTGGAGGCAATGCCCTGGCACACCTTTGAACCCCTAAAATTGTTAACTGAAGTGCCAAGTCTCTGAATTTTCATAAGGTCTATCTCCCACCATCTGGAGCACATGTGTCATATCAAAGATTTCAGCACATTAGCTGCCTCTTATTCATTCTGCCTGATCAGCATTACATCATCAACGTAATAGATGGATATGTTCTGTAGGATGCCCAGAGAGTCTATATTATGACATATAGTCATAGTAGGTGTTTTAACACCCAGGTCTGTTAATTCCTTCATTTCTGTTATTCATTATGTTCCTATGAACTGATTTTCCTGCTGGTTATTGGTCATATTTTCCTGTTTGGGGGCCTGTGTAGTTATTTTTTTTGTTGGATGTAGGACATTGTGAATTTCATATTGTGAATATTTAGATTTTGTAGTCTTCCTTTAAAGAGTGGGGGCCTTGTTTTGGCAGGTAAGTTATGGTTCTTGCAGATCAGCTTCCTATCTTGAATACTTGTTGTAAACTTTGTTATCATAGGCATACAGTACTTTTCACCCTTTTCTGGGTTCTTCTCAGCTGAATGTCCCTTGTGATTAAGCAATCTTTCCCTCCTGGCTGGTTTTCAAACATCTCCAATTCCTTTGAAAATTACTGTTTTTCCATAGTCATTAATTGTCTTACCTTATGGTGCCTTTACCTTATGCACACACACCTCTAGCGTTCAAAAGGATATTTATGCAGATTTATGGAGCTTTTTATCTACACAGCTTTCTCCGCTTTGGAACTTTGCCCCACAACTTCCAGCTGCCTCAGTTTCCCCTAAACTTAATCTCTGTTCCCTCAACTCAACTTTGTTCTTTATGGAATCCTCTTTCTGACTTCCTGGTTCAGAATGTGCCTCCAGGTAGAAAATTGGAGCAATACTTCCTTCTGCCTAATACTTGTAGTTGTATATATAGCATTTCGAAGTACTTCCACAGTTATTTTGACATTATAGTATAGTGCTTTCACAAGTTTTAAAAGATCTTTTGTGTTGAATAACCCAGCTTAGAGAAAATACACTTTGTTAGGACCCAGAAGGTATAGCCTGTTGTTGAGTTGGGAATAAGTCTTGACAGACAGTTCACCGTGCCACGGATATTTGTTTTCATAGACTTCAGCAGAGGGGCATGATAGAGCTGCTCTAGAGCTACCACAGAAATTTCTGAAGCCCTAGTTTCATGGAATTTTTCCCTAAAGGTTACTTAATAATGTGGTTGGGTGACCATGTTTCAGGGGTTTTGTTTTTGTTCAATGTGCACATCCTTCCACATCTTCTAAGAGGGTTTTCAAAAATTTACCAAGAAACATTAGGCTGTCAGGATATTCCTAAAATTGTTGGTTTGTTGGAAACCACTGTAACAGCTGAAGAAGAATAATCAGGCTTAAGAGTTAAGAGACCTGACTTGAAACTCAGCTCCAAATTTAACAGCTGAGTTGTAGACAAAATCAAAAACGATTAAATATAAGGACCCCCAATTAGTGTTCGTTGTCTTGGGAATTAAAACATAGTAGAGCCCCGACTTTACCCACCAGCTGATCTTACTATCTAGTAAATATATTCCTCTTTCCTCTTAATCGCTTACTTGGCTGAATCTCTCCTCCTTTTCGACTTATCTTCCCTCCATTTTAGTTTTCGCAACACGTACTCAGAAACAGGCCCTGCCGGAACCCAACCCGAGCCTGACAATGACTGAAATATAAGCGCGCGCCCCGCACTCCGCCCGGGTCTTCGCGAATTTCGACCCACTTCCGGATTTCCCTCTCTGCTGCTCCCGCCCGCCCTTCTTTTCGGCCCGCAGCTCCGCCCCGCCGCTGTCACGTGACCACACGGCGTGCTCCGCCCCAGTCCCGGCTCACGTGATCACGCCTGGGGAGAAAACGCCTGACTCTAGACCCCGGCCTTCACCATACGGCCTTTTTCTTCTTGCGGCTTATCAGCCTCTTACCCTTCAGCCACCTGCGGGTCTCTCGACACTGTCCCGGGGTCCTCCCCGGAGCCCTGTCCACCATGCGGCTCCTGCCTCTGGCCCCAGGTGGGCCCCGACGGCGCAGCCCCCACCACTTCCCCTCCTGCAGTCTAGCACTGCTGCTGCTTTCGCTGGGCTGCTGCCTGGAGGTCTCCCGGGTGGCGGCGGGCTCTCGGAGGCCCAATGTGGTGCTGCTCCTCACCGACGACCAGGACGAAGTGCTCGGCGGCATGGTAACTCCTCTCTGTTTCTGCCCCGCCCCTCTATCTCTTGGGCTGACTCCCTGGTTTCTTGCCCTCTTTTCCCATTCCCACCCGACTCCCTGAACTGTCTGCTTTTGCCAAGCCAGGCCCTTTACGAGGTCTGAGGGGCCGCAGGACTCTCTTCTCCTTTCTCCAGCGGCTCTTCTGGATTGAAACGCATACGCGCACCACACAGAGCTACACAGAGCTTCTAGTCTGGACCGTACTGCTGCGGAGTTTGCGTTCATATCTCAAGATAAACAGGTGGACGCCAGTTAGGGGTGGGTTGAACCAATGAGGAGCAGGTGCTGGCTAAGAACACGCAAGCCGCGTTTGGTTTTCTTTAGGATTAGAGGCTCGAAAGACAAGTCAGGCTCCTTCTGTGAGGACCTAGGCCACCTCTGCCTTTGTCCTTGTGTACAGTGTCAGTGCTTGATATGTATAAAATAAGTGCTGAAATGGACTAATCTGGTTGATAGGTTTTCGAACTATTCAGGGTGTGCTTTGCCTCTCAAGAATCAGGAAAGTCCAATTAGCCTAATTGAACACCTGGCTGATGCATTAGATACTGTCAGTGTTACATTTTATATCAAATGGGTGTTGTCACGAGACTTTATTCTTTCCCAGTTCGTTTTGCTTCTGTAAGTTCTCAAGTTTATGACCCTCAGGAACATCTACCCAACTCCCTACTCATGAAGGCCCGGAAAGTGGCTTGCCTAAGGCACATAAATAGTTGAAGCAGTCAGGACGAAATCTTGACTAGTGCTCTGCCCCTTGGATATAGTATTCCTCTTTTTAAGTGCTTAATTGCTTTCTTCATTTCAGTTCTCTTTTTGCTTTCAGCTAAGTGCTGAATTATGGGAACAGGCAAGAGGTTCCTAACTTTTACTGTGTGGTAACACCTTAGCTTAGTGTCCTTCATCCTGCTGATTTCAACCCATTGAGTGAGTTGTGAAGTCAGTTTAGTGAGTAGCTACAAGCATTTTCACTTTCCTATGATATAAAGTAGAATAGAAAGTGTATGGTACATGTGGTAAAGGTAAGCGTATCAATATGTATATATTTCTAGGTTGTGAATTAAAATGTGTTTCTTACTCAGGGCTGTGTTCAGAGTATGAGATTCTTTTCTAGCTAATGTTTAAGATGCTTGCATTTTTGACTCCATACTTCCTGCCACATATGCCTCATTGCCTTTCAGTTTCTACTCAGCCACTTTGACATTGATGTGTCTTGACTTAATTGCCCTTTTGGATTTTATTTTGTTTTTCCACCATTCCAACAGCTAGGCTTATCCTCCTCACAAAACTTGTTTTAATTAATAATAGTTTAATGACTAAAGCATAATTTAAAAATAAAGTTTTCACACGTCTGTTAAAAAAAATTCATCACTTTTTAAGGTGTGTTCAGAATTCTCTTCAGTTCTTGTAGACCACAGATGTGGTCTGTATATATGTATCTGAGGTCTCTTCCCTTTAGCATGTTAATATTTGCTTCTTTAAACCATAGCGGATTCTTTTTAATAAATGTTTATTTATACTGGACAGAAGAACCCAAATTTAGTGGAGAGAAGAAGACAGCTTTCATGTTCCCAACTACCTGGAGAATTCTGGCTTCTCTTGTAGACTTTTCTGGAATATTCTATTACTAGTTGTCAAATGGGACTTGAAGGGGAAGAGCTAAGACAGAAACAGCATTTGAGATCCTACTTGGAGCTAGAGTGTAAGGTGTTTTATACTTGTGCTTCAGTTATCGCAGGAGTCCTTTGCTGTAGGTATTATCCTTATCTCAAATCAGAGGAAATTAGAGTGGGGTAAGTAACTTGACCAAGCTTCGTATAGCTAATGAGGGGCCAAACCTGGTGTCTTGTGATCTCACAGCCCTGTGCTTTCTCCTGTTTGAGAATACTGTGATAATACTGACTTACCAGATGTCATTTCCCATATTCACATCACACAGTTACTTATACCATAGATTACACATTCTTTAGGTGACATTCAAGGGCACCAGGGTGGGTCATGGAACTCTTTAAACATAATTTTCTTTATAATCTTCATTTTTGTGGAGAGAAAGGAGGTCTCTGACCCCCCCAAAAGATTATGAATTGCCACCATAGTTGGCAAAATAGTAATTATTCCCCCAGACTAACTCAGGTGAAAGGATTATAGTACTTGTGTGATTGTGGTTTAATGTGGAATCTTACATCTTTGAAAGTCTTTACGGTTATTAATATAAATTTCTTACTATGCAACCCTGTATCATCCTCTGGCTTCTGCCTAACTCTCTGACATTGTTTTATACCACTCTCTTACAGTGCTGCTTCTGCCACACTGGCCTTCTTTCTGTCTCATGTGCCTCTTTCCTTCTCTGGCAGCCTTTGTACTTGTATTCACTCAGCCAATAAGCATCTTCTCCTGGACCTTTGCATGGCTGACTCATCATGTGACTCTCAGTGCTGAAGTAACCTTCTGAAAGAGGCCATTTCTGACCACCCATCTAAAGTAGTTTCCTCTTTTCCTCCCACCATATGTAAGCACATAATTCTGGTTTATTCCGTTTATAACACTTTTCACTGCCCAAAATGTTTGTTTACCTGAGTCCTCAAAAGTATAAGAATCATCTGGGCAAGGACATTCTGTCATTTGCCTAGATCAGTGCCTGGCACAAATTAAGTGTTTAACTCATGTGTCATGATCACCATATAGTCTTACTATAAATCAGACATTCTTCAGTAGCTTTGCATATTTATTAGTTAGTTTGATGATTAAGTCCCATGTAATCGACTCACATGGTCCTTTTTCCCAGTTACACTTTGTCTTGTTTCCCCTCCCTATGTCCTCACTGTAACTCACATTGATCATCCAACTGATGTTTTATTCAGCCCAGTGTTCTTTACCTGAGGGTAGCACCCAGATCATGGTTGCTGACATTGCTTCTAAAGGTTAGCAAAGACATTATATATCTCTAGCATTTCCTGGGAACCTATTACGGATCTACTCATGCAATTATCAAAGCTCTTCTTGAATAAGAATTCTCATCCTTTTGAGCTTACAAGTTCCTTAGGTTTTTCTACTATCTATATAAAACAATGAGGAAAGTCATTTATACACTACTGAAAGTGAGGCCGTTGTTAACATCATTATATATTTGGATTATTTTTCAGGAATACAACAAAGTACACTTAAAGGTGCATTCAGTATGGTCTTAGATTTCAAAAGTACTTGAGTATCATGAACTGACTCATAATACAACTAAAATAAGCCTCCTAAATAGTTCTTGCTGCGTGGAATCTAAATGAAGATTAGCATTTCTTTGATTTGTATTTGAAGGACCGTCTTCATACTTTTATCGTCGCTATGGGATTTGGTATTAATAGTTCTCTGTACCTGTCTGTGTCTTTGATTTTAAACAAAATATAAAAAGCAAGGATAGAAAAGAAGTAATTTCTTACTAGTCTTTTGCTTGACAGGGTTCTGTATACACACCTATTTACCATCCAGTTCAAGTCCTTACCTGAGGTGATTTATCTAGTGCAGAGGGCTGTGAGCTGTTAGTTGAAAAGTGTGTTTCTGGGCTCCACCACTGAATGTCTGGTATTTGAGTAGGTTTCAGAGCTTCAGGGCGTTGCTGGCTTTCAGAACCTGAGTATTATATTTGTTTTAAAGGTGAAAGACCCTTTTTATATGATTTCCCATATCCTGCTTCTAAAGATGAAATAATAGTTATAGGTCTGCCCTATCTCATAAGGGGGCTGGCGATTAATGAGAAACGGGCACAAAATTTCATTACATTGAAATCAGTGTTGCTAGAATAATGCCATCAGCTGTGAACTTTACCTTCCTGCAAGCATTATAACTTCCTGAACTTTTTGCATAGGAAAGCGCTGACTAGCCAAACCTGTTTGCTTCATCTCCAGAATCACACTCTCTTGGCCATTTCTTAGTGTCAGACAGAGCTGATCGGTTAGGGAAAAAAAGTTGAGATAAGATGCAAAAACCATGAATTTTGGTCCGTGTGTTGTAGTTTATTGGTTTAAAGAAATTGTTTAACAAATGTTTACTTTACAGACACCACTAAAGAAAACCAAGGCGCTCATCGGAGAGATGGGGATGACTTTTTCCAGTGCTGTAAGTTTTGAAGCTAATTTGTCTTTATGTTCTAAGAAGAAACACTCTCTTCGGGGTAGTCTAGTATAATCTGTGTGTTTCTATCTAGTTAAATGCCTGATCTGAAGGAAGGACTTTATTTAATGTGATATAAATTCTTTTAATTAATACTTCTTACCGGTCGAAGATTAACTGCAGGTATTTTCTAAGCCAGTCTGATCTGTAACTCAGAACTAGAGAATTTTGAAACTGAGCTTTCAAAATGAATCCTAAGAACCAAACATTCATGCTATGTAAACTGCTACATGGTAAAAGCTTGCAGGCCACTTTACAAAGCCTAATTAACCCTGATAGCCAAACACGACAAAGGTAATAGGAAAACAAAACCCACAACCACATATGTGTGTATATATGCGTATACATATATATGTATGTAGAAAACAAATAAATGTATATAAACAGATGCAAAGACTCAAAATACTAACAAATTCAAGAACCATATACATACCCAAGTAAGTGGTAGCCTAGCTTAATATCAGAAGATCCATTGAACAGCAGCATAGAATTGTGCTTAAGAGCATCATCCCTGGAGCTCGATTGCCTAGTTTTGAATGCTCTCTGCCTCTTTTCTAGCTGTGTGACCTTGGGCGAGTTATTAACCTTTCTGGCCCTCGGTTTCTACATTTGTAAATGGGGGTACTAAAAGCTATCTCAGGGTTTTTGTGAGGTTAAGTGAATTGATACATGTAAAGCAAGCACTTATATCAGTGCCTGACTTACAGTAAGTACAATCATCCCTTGGTATCTGTGAAGGATTGCTTCCTGCACCACCCTCCACCCGCCAAGATACCAAATCTGTGGATGCTCAAGTCCCTTAAATAAAATGGTATAGTATTTGCATGTATATTGCACACATATTCCTGTATACTTTCAATGGTCCCTTTTTGGCACCTGCAACTGGTGCTTTTATGAGAATCTAATGCCTGATGATCTGAGGTGGAGCCGAGGCAGTGATGATAGCTCTGGGGAGTGGCTGCAAATACAGATGAAGCTTTGCTCATTTGCCTGCCACTCACCTCCTGCTGTGTGGCCTGGTTCCTAACAGGCTGTAGACTAGTACTGGTCCGCAGCCCAGAGGTTGGAGACCCGTGCTTTAAATCATCTCTAGATCACTTATAACACCTAATACAATGTAAATGTTATATAAATAGTTGTTATACTGTATTGTTTAGGAAATAATGACAAGAAAAAAGTCTGTACATGTTCCATACAGACGTACCCATATCATAAACCTAACTACATATAGTTCACATCAACAACATAACTTTTTTTCCCAACTATGAATATTTTCAGTTGGTTGGTTGGTCGAATCTGCGGATACAGAACCCACAAATACTACATAATGGTGATTATTATATTGTCTACCAACATGGTATTAATAGTTGAAAGAAGGATAATTATATGTTCTTCTCAATAGATGCTTGAAAGTCCTCTGAAGTTTTAGCATCTTTTCCTGGTAATTTATTAAACTATTGGAAGAATACATCCTTATGATGAATACCTCAGACAAATAGCACACCTTATAGTTAAGGTGAAAGACTCATGTCACTACTGTTAGGGAGAAGACAAGTGCAGAATACCTCCCAATTAATGTTGTTCTGAACTGTCTAGTTGTTGGCATACGTCTCATGGAATTAAGAGGTAGAACTTATGGGAAAAGACAAATATTTCCACTTATTTGGATTTTCTGCCTAGAAAATAGAATTGTTGGAAAACTTAATAGCATTTAGTAAGGTAGAAATGAAAAAAATTAAAATTTTCTTCCATAAAACCAGTTAGAGAAATATAGCGGGAGAAAAGTTCCCATTCATATAGCAGGAAGAATGTAGACTCTAGGAATAGCTGGTGGTGGCTAGTAATGGTTATTTAAGATCTATGTAAATAAAAGTTACAGAACTCTGTGACTGATATAATATGCTCTACTGGATACTATACTATAGTATGCAGATATAGGAAACAGTATGATATTGGCCTAAAAATAGGTCAGGAGACAAAAGGAAAGAATTAAAAGAGTTGCCAATGTAAAAATTACAAAAGTCAAACATCTAACGAAATTAAAGGGCAAAAGTAAAAAATGGGAAGTATCTGTAACACTACTGAATCCTTAAATTTTATGTAAGAGGCCAACAGCTCAGGAGGAAAAAATGTACAAAGCACATGAACAAACCATTCACATAAATGATTGGTCAGTACGTGTGTGGAGAATGTTCATCCTCACCAGTATTTTAAAATGTCAAATGCAATTTGGAAGACCAAATAAATGCTAAGTATTTAAAAGGGATAATATGTAATTTTGGCAAGGGTGTGTTCAAATGAGCATTCCTACTCGGCTGGTGCAAGTATAAGCTAGTATTACCATCTGTAAAGTGGCTTGGTGATGTATATTAAAAATTATACAAATATTATTGGGTATAATGGGTTAATATATTGATGACAGTAGCTAATAGAAACATAGCATAGAAAAAAAAATCCATATCCCATGTATAAGGTAATACAGGAAATGTGTAAAGCTATAGATCAACCTGAAAATTACCCTCTACTTCTTAGAGACATTACATTCAAGTAGTATCCTTTATCTTTAGTTAAGACCTGGCTCCCACCACACTGTGCTCCTTGCATGTAACTATTTCTTAGGCAGCTGAGATTAGAATAATTTATATTATCCTTCAGAAAGAAACCATCTGCAAAAGAAATCTATTCTCTTGGTTTGCTTTATCTCTAGTTTGTAACTTAAAGCAGCTCAGAAGTGTGTTATGTATAAAGAAAATCTCTATTCGATGGGAAACTGGAAATTTGAAATTAAAGTATTGAGCAGCTTTCTTTATTTTCTTTAGAAATGATGAGAAATCCATCTTTCTTGTGTAACTTTGTTCTTTTTGCTTCTGTTTCCTTTGTAGTATGTGCCAAGTGCTCTTTGCTGCCCAAGCCGAGCCAGTATCTTGACAGGGAAGTACCCACATAATCATCACGTTGTTAACAACACTTTAGAGGGGAACTGCAGTAGTAGGTCTTGGCAGAAGATTCAGGAACCGAATACTTTCCCAGCAATTCTCAGATCAATGTGTGGTTATCAGACCTTTTTTGCAGGGAAATACTTAAATGAGGTATGTTGAATGATCTAATCCTTTTTTTAAAAAAAGTAACAGCTGAATTAATGTAATTCATGTTAATTGTTTTTTAGTTAGCATCCATTCAAATTATGTTAAAGGGGTTTTGGTTTATGTTGTTTTCTCCTAATCTGCCTGTTAAATAAGAACTTACCTACATGAACATATTTACATGACTTGGTTACTACAGTTATTCCTTTAAGTAGTTTCAGGAGCATTTATTTGAAATTATCCCAGGACTGCTGCCGTCTGATGCATCTTCCTCTTTTTCCTCAAGAATTCTGCTTGTCATGTGGCTGTCATGGTATCTTTGTTTCCATTTCCTCTTTATTAGGATCAGAGTGAATTATTTTTTCCTCTTAGTATCTTCTCTGAATTAGAACAACTTATGCTTAACCCATTCTCCAACCTGAAAAGTGGGAATAAAATGTGGAGAAATCAATGATGAAGAGCACCAAGAGCCTGAGATCTTCGGGACATTAAAATATACGGCCGAGTAGTTGGTTTGATGACCTTGTGGACATGGACGAGGAGATACTTCATTGTGACCTGCCAGTGCCGGATTTCATGGCCTCATATCCACCACAGTTGGCCTTGGCTTTTAGAGTTCAAGCTTAAAAGAAATAGCAGATTTGAGAATGTTTGGGGTTATCCCTTATAGTAAAAGTAGGGATGCAGGACAAAGAAGATGTACATTTTCTTATATGCTTTAGATCTGTGGTTGCTAGAGATTTTAATATCTGATCTGACATTTCTTTTACTTCTCCCCCTCCCCACAGTAATTAGATGGGTTTAAAGGAAGATGAGCCAATTTGAAAAGAATCGTGAGAAATAATTAAGGATACTAGGTTATTGGGTTAAGGCTGTGGGTCATAAAAAGAACCTGTACTACTTTATATATGAAAGATCATCTATCCTATATACAAAATAAAGAGAAATTTTTTCAAATAACAAAGATTTAGTTCTCAGGTATTAAATTCTGCCTTTCACGTGCAGTATTAAACCTTGTCACAATACAGTGGGATGATTCTATGGTTTCTTCACTTATTCATCTTATCAAATAAATTGAGTCCCAAAATAAATTTCATCAGCAGGACAACTGAAGTTTTAGGCTGAAAGTTCATAGTTGGATTAGTTTCGCTGTTAGCCACAGGTCATGCTCTCAGTAGTTCAGCAAATGAGCCCTGTGGACTTTTTCTATATAGGGCTAGAAGTAAATAGTTTAGGCTTTCCAGGACAATATATCTCTCTTGTTGCTATTCAGCTGTGCCATTGTGGCCTGAAAGCAGCCATAGACATGTAAACTAATGAATGAGGCTATGTTCCAATAAAACTGTATCATCACTGCAATTTCAATTTCACGTTATCTGTTGCATTTCACAAAATGGTCCTCTTTTGATTTGTGTTTACATTTTTAAATGGCTGGAAAAAAAATTCTTAGCTTGCTGGCCATACAGAACAGTAGGCAGGCTAGATTTGGCCCATTGACCATAGTTTGCTAACTGTTGCTTCAGAGGTTTCTAAGAGTATAGTTTTCTTTACTTTTAGCTGGTTTATATGTTTGGGGAAAGTGAGCGCTTAACTATGTTTCAGGGACTGATGTAAAAAGATTCCAAAAGTTTCCTGTTTCTTTGTGCTCTGGTCATATCTAAGGACTTTTAATGCCCTGCTTCTCTTGTTTTTCAGTATGGAGCTCCAGATGCAGGTGGACTAGAACATGTTCCTCTGGGATGGAGTTATTGGTATGCTTTGGTGAGTGATTATTGAAGTGAGTGACAATTACATACAGTCCTACCGATGCAAAATATGTTTACTTTCTGATTTAGCTCTGACGTTGAAATAACTTGTCCACTTTTGTGATTGGCTATTTTATCTCCTTAAAGGAAAGTCTTTTGACTTGTGAGTCACTTTTTTGTGGGATACTTTTCTTGCATTACAGAAGGTTTAGCAACATTTTGCTGTTCTACTTGATCCACTCCTGGTTTGTTTGTTTTTTAAGTAGGATATATTATTGAAACTATGTTAGAGGTTAATAAATGCTAGTTGAAAAATACAATGTTGACCTGAGTAATTATCTTTTTTACAATGTCTTATCACTCTTTAAACAGAGTATAGTTTAGCCCAGCATGGTTTCTGACTTTCATTTTGTGTACTGACCTCATAACAAATTTTATTTTTGTCTGTTTAATAGGAAAAGAACTCTAAATACTATAATTATACCCTCTCTATCAATGGGAAGGCACGGAAGCATGGTGAAAACTACAGCGTGGACTACCTGACAGATGTTTTGGTGAGTTACTGAAGCTCTGTCCTTGCAGATTTGGCTCACACTTGATTGAAGACTCTGTCTAGAAAACCTGTAGTTGTATTTATCCATCTTGGACAATGTGAATGAATAATAACTTGATCTAACTGCCAAAGAATATTTCCAACTGATTAAAAACTCCTAAGGGTATTTTTCTTTGTATATAAGCCAGGCTCAGATCTAATGTTCTTGAAATCCCAGCAACAAATCCCGTTTCCCAAAGCTAATCTCTAAGACTATAGAGATTACTTCAGAGAGGTTTTACTTTGTAAGGATTTCTACTCTTCACTCCAGTTTTACTCATAAGCTACAAGATAGCGGCTTCATCATAAGGGTTGGGGGATAGGGAGATGGGAGTTCTTTAGGCATTGTGTATTTATATATTAATAAAAAATACTGAAGTTGGGTGAATTTGGGACTTCCCTTTCCTGTCTAAGGTGTTTCTAATGATAACTCCTTAAAGCATTCATTCACCAAATATTTCAGCACTTATTATTCAGCAGGTATTCAGCAGTAAATGAAGCAAAGTCTTTGATTCTGTGGAAAGTAACTTTTTAGTGGCTGATTTTATTTACACGTATGTGTATGTACATACACATTCATTGTTGTTTTGTTAGATGCTGATCAGTTAGAGAAATGATACAGGCTATGGGGATTACTTAGGTAATATTTAAACAAAATCGTGAGGGAAAGGAGAGTGAACTGTAATTTTTTTGAGTGCCACAGACAGGGAATGAAAAATGTGAGGGCACTGAGGCAGCAGTGTGCCTGGCATGTTGGAGAAACCACAGATTTCTGACAAGGCTAGAGTAAATTGGTAGGCAGAGTGACGATAGGCAATTAATACAGTCAGTATCTTTCAAGTTTAGTATTGGGAATAAATGAGGCTATAAGTCAGCTAGAACAGAGCTTGCTTTGGCAACACATATACTAAATCAACTAGAACAATTCGCATGTGTGGGATGCTTTCATTTTCATAAAGTATCTCCAGATAGCAAATGTAGAATATACGTCCATATAAATTAAAGCCCTGGTGTGATTTACTTGGATTTAATATTACTGATTTAGCTTAGCTACTTTAGCTGACCTAACTCATGATATCAACTCTACACATTTTTGTAAGAATAAGGTAATATACCTTTTTCTGTTGTGAATTAGATTGACTATATTCTTTAAGGTATCAAATGTATATACTCTAAGCTGCATTAATGTAAGTTAATACTAAAATGGCCAAATTACTATTTCTTTTGGGAAATAACACTTTATTTTTAGATCATGTAAAATCATCAAGATTTTAATTGCTTTTTTAGGATGGTGTGCTTTTCAGTTTTTATAAGTATTGCCTAAAAGCCAAATATTTGTTCCAACAATATGCTTGCAAATGACCATGACATAGATTATATGCTAAGATTGGTTAAAGGCTAATAGGACCTTGTACCTTCTGTTCACCAGAGAACATGTATCTATCAAGTCCTCAACTAGTGGATAGGGTAGGAGATGACAAATCTTTGTATATGTCAGGCTAATGTCTCCTTGGACTTCCTGGATTACAAGTCCAACTCTGAACCGTTCTTCATGATGATCTCCACTCCAGCGCCTCATTCACCTTGGACAGCCGCACCTCAGTACCAGAAGACCTTCCAGAATGTCTTTGCACCAAGAAACAAGAATTTCAACATTCATGGAACGGTAGCTTCCCTTAATCCTTGAATTAAGCTATACTCAATATAGTTCATTGTATACTAGTCAGGGAGCCTTTGAGCTTGTAGTTGGTTTTCCTTCCAGATCTTTTAAAGCTAATTACACCTGTCTATAGTACAATAGATAGTATAAACTTGCTTCAGAAGTACAGATAAGATTCCTGCCACATATCCAGTGAGCAACTGGAGAGTCCACAGGGAACGTTAAAGAAATGCCATCTTTCTTGACTACAGGCTCTCCTGATAACCTCTGTGCTGGCTCTTCTCTGTCTGGCAGTGGCTAAGACATGTCCTTTGGGGCCAAGTTGGGCCTGCAGCAGCCTACTCTGGGTGGCCCTCACCAGGCCTGAGGCATAGGAAAAAAAGGGGTGACACAGTGCAATATTGTTGGGAAAGGAAGTTGAATGGTGAGATAGATAAGGTAACATAAGAGCTACAACCTATATATTTGTCTCATATGCCAGTTACTTATCCTTCCCTTGGCACAGGGCATTGGCACTGGTTCAAATGCAGGAGGCCTCTACTACTTCATACCTCTTACTCAGAAATCTTAATTGCTTATGAGTTGGTGGAAAGAATGAGTCTTGGAGCTAGTCTCAGCACTACTACTTTCTGACTAAATGACCTAACCATGAGGAAGATGCTAACTTATTTTTCTATCTAAAGTGGGAGATCCTAATCCTCAAGGTGACTGCTATATGGATTAAAGTACATAGAAACATCTAGCATATTGCCTGGAATATTGTAAGCATGCACTTATTAAGTATGATTTTTAAAGCTGAGTGAACTGAGTTTTAAACTAGAAGGCCATCTCAAATTGTGTTCCAGAAGAAATTGATAGAAGTTCTCAGGACCAAGTAAGTTTATAAACTTTAGGTTAAATAAGTCACTCTGCTATAGGATATTTCAGTTATTCAGATTCCAACATGAATTTTCAACAGGAGAATATGCTATAACAGCATTTCTCAAGCATATTAACTAAAGAACACTTTGAGGGTCATAGTTTGGGAGATAGTAGCTTAGGATTTTAAGAACAGGAAGGAAGAAGAGAATAGTGTATGAGAATGTTTTTGTTTTATTAAAAATTTGATTTTTTAATTTAAATGAGAAGAACCCTCCAGATTTAGACTTGAAGTTTTAGTGACAAGATTTTCCCCAAGGTTTGGGATGATGGCTATCTTGGGTAAGAAAATAGAAAGCAATAAAATGTGGACTTATTAGGCAAAACTTAGAGGAAAATAAAGTTAATATTTATCCTTTTGGAGTTTGGGTAGTAGACCCAAAGCAGAGACTCAGTTAAAAATTTAATCTCCTTTGAGCCAGTAGTTTCTCCTTATCTTTCACTAAATCTCTTATTAATGCTTATCAATTCTGTTGACAAAGGAAAAATCTAAGGATTGAGTGATAATCTACAGAAAATATTTTTGGCAACACGGGAGGGAAATGAGGAAGAAAGTCTAAAATAGTTTGAACAGGTTCCAGTTAGTTTTTCCTAAAGTGTAAAATCCTTTTAATTATCTACTCTAGTAGATTATTTGACTGGATGACTCAGTGTTAACATTTTTTTTCTTTGAAATTTTAGAACAAGCACTGGTTAATTAGGCAAGCCAAGACCCCAATGACTAATTCTTCAATACAGTTTTTAGATAATGCATTTAGGAAAAGGTAAGAGCCGCTATAGTCTCTCTTTTTTTTTTTTTTTCTTTTTTAGGCCAGGCAACCCTTGGTTGACCTCACAGATTGCAAGGAACTTGTCGTCTTAAGATCCCTTTTTTTTTTATTTTTTACTCCTACAGTACCTGGTCTTCCTAGGTGATCTCCCATCCAAGTACTAACCAGGCCCAACCCTGCTTAGCTTCAGCGATCAGACGGGATCGGGTTTGTTCAGGGTGTCATGGCCATAGACAAGCTGCTATATTCTCAATCTGGGTGGTCTTTGAGGACCCTCCAAATCAGCCTATGAACGGGACTGTACCACATGGTTATCCTTGAGACAAAATCACATTGACGGAGGAGACTCTTTCATAGGGGATCTACTGCCTCAGAAGCAGAGATTCCTTAACATTCAGGTGTATGAGGTGGCCTTTGGACCCCACAACTAATTAAATAATCCATTTTTTTGCTTCATTAAAACATATTGCAAACTGGAGCCATTTGATTAAGAAAAAAGTTTTCTCCATTTAAAGAAAAAGTAGCTTTGTTAGAGATCAGTCCCCTCAATATTTGCATAAGACCCAAAGGCTTAGACCAGAGCAAAATATTTACCTTTGCTGTTTGGAATTTTCAGGACATTCTTTTAAGTCATTTTTTAAAAATCCATTACTTTCTCTTAAAGGTGTATATTTTAGACCAGGGGTTGGCAAGCTTTTTCTGTAAAAGGCCAGATAGTAAATAATTATAGACTTGCAGATCATTTCTCTGTTGCAGCTGTTTGGCTCTGCTATAGGAGAACAAAAGCAGCTCTAGGTAATATGTGAGTGAATGAGCATGGCAGTGTTCCAATAAAACTTTGTGTGTATAAAAACTGAGTTGTCATTTAATATGGTATGAAGTTTCAGATTTGCAGAAGTTTTGGAAACCTGTTTCACTATGTGAATATATTTAATGGTACTGACCTGTACACTTAAAAATTGCTAAGATGATAAATTTTTTGTTTTTTACCACAATTTAAAAACTGAAAAAATGGGTAATGGGCAGGCTTTGGCCCCTAGCTGTAGTTTGCCAACCCCTAGGTTAGACCAGTAAACACTGTTGTGGTACAGGTCTATCTGAATTAATCTGTATTACTCAGTACTGAATTGACAACTTTCCCTGCCAGTTGTCTCTACTCTCATCACCAGTGGTAGTAATAAAGCTAACTGGTAATAAAAAGCCTTAGTTATTTCTTTGGAAACAGTTAAAGTTGGAATGAACTAACTATATTCTGAATTTTTCTAATCTGTGTTTTTGCAATGAGGGCGTCTGAGAAAAGGAAATATTTGGGATTTGAGTGTTTGGGGAGAATGCTTTAGAGGTTTTGCGGGTGTCCTTCAGCCACGTTTCTGAGGTCCTATTGCTGTCCACATCCAGGTGGCAAACTCTACTCTCAGTTGATGACCTTGTGGAGAAATTGGTCAAGAGGTTGGAGTTCAATGGGGAGCTCAACAACACTTACATCTTTTATACCTCGGACAATGGCTATCACACAGGTAAGGGGCATGGTTAGGTACTCCTGTGACCTTTGCAAGGTGTCTTTTTTTTTTTTTCCACCCAACCAGTAGCAATGGCAGGAGCTCTAGACCTTTTATAGCAGTGGAGAGGCCAGAGGGAGGGTCTTCCCTTCAGGACCCCTCTGGTTAAGGGCCAGCTCATTCCCACATGGAGAGACCATGTTTCATTATTTGCTACATTATATGCTAAATTACATGATATTCTAGGAGTCAGGAGCAGAGTAGGCTTGATGGGTTGGAGGCAGGATTTAAGGAGGCGGTAAACTGAATTAGATTTCAAGGACAAGTAGATCTTAGAGAATAGAGGTAAGATACTTTCCACAGGAAAACCAAGAGAAGGTTGTCTTGTGGGGAAAACTCTTATGAAATTGTGAAATTAGTTATTTTGATTTGTGTGTGTGTGTGTGTGTGTGTGTGTATGTGTATGTATATGTATATGTATGAGTGGTTTTTGTTTTGTTTTTCTTTTCCAAACTGCAGTATAAGTCAGCCCAATGCCCTTGACTTTCATCCTTTCTACTTGGACCTTCTGTGTAATTAAAAAGCAATGTCGTCTTCTTTCCCCATCTATAAATTTCATAAACTTGAATTAACCTGAGGCTTGCTTATTACATAGGAGCAGATTGACTGGGCATTTAATGTAGTATTGTGAATATTTTTAAGCACCCAAAGAGTGTGCTTAAAATACTAGAGACTAGTAAAATAACCTCCATGTGGCCAATCTTTTCAATTCTCTCTACCCTTCCGTTTCTTTTTAGTGAAGTTTTGAAGAAACCCCATACATTGTGATTCCACACATCAACACTTGATTTTGCATCTGACTAGTGTATTGTGTATGAGGATCTAGAAAAAGTCCACGTTACCTTTAGGTTTTACAGGTCCTAAAGTGTCATTTGCCACTGATTTATTGGAAAAACTGGTCTTTTGTCCTGTAGAATATCTCACATTCTGGATTTGGCTAATTGATGTCTTGTGGTGTTCTTACTTGTTTATATCTGGCATTTTCTAGAGATTGGTAGTTAGATCTAGAGTCTTAACAGAAATTTACATTTTCAGCAAGAATGCTTTGTTGGTGATGCTGCTGTGTACTTCCTATTGCATCACTTCGTGATGCCTGTGGTATCTGGTTGCCTTACTTTAGGGATATTAATATTGATTGATGGCTCTTGTGGTATCAGCCTGAGCCTGTCCTGTGAACTTTTTGTGGCTAAAGCTTCTGTTGATGATTGTTGCTTAAATCCATCATTCCCTCAAATTGCAAAATGTTGACTTCGTTAACTCTGTCCTTTTGCATTTATTAGCTGGAATTCCTCAGGGAAGAACTTTCTCTCATCAGCTGTTTGGTTATCTTAACATGCAGTTTATTCAGGAAAGGCCAGATAAATGTTTTTGTCTCTTTATTTAGCAGTTTTTAGAATAAACTCATTAAATTATGATCAGGTCGAGTATCATACATAAATTATCTTTGTGTTTCAGTACTTTCCAGTCTTTCTTTTTGCTTAATTTTTGCTATATTAGACCAGGGAATCCACCTAGGCATTTATTTAAAGAAGACGAACTAATTGTTCATCCTGCCTTATAGTAATAAGATGCTCAGGCAAATTTAAGCTTCCTATTAAAACACCATAATTTAGTAGAACAAAGTTGTTTTGATTATTAAATGAACAAATGAATGAGTGATACTTCTATCTTGGCTCCTTCGTTACCCTATGTGTTTTGTTTTCAGGACAGTTTTCTTTGCCAATAGACAAAAGGCAGCTATATGAGTTTGATATCAAAGTTCCACTGTTGGTTCGAGGACCTGGGATCAAACTAAATCAGACAAGCAAGGTAGGTGCCTGACAAATGATTCTGTTTATAGGTAGCACTTGCTTGAGAAAAGAAAGCTAGTTCCTCCAGAAAGGAGGCCGCTTAGATTTCTCTTCCTATGAAGGAAAAAAGGTGATTGGCTTAAATCTTTTAAGTGTATTTTATTAATAAGTCTTGGAAACAGTGACTTTTTCTAAACTCCTGCCCCCGCCATTAACTGTATCCCGCTTCATATATATATATATATACACATATATACACACATATATGTATATATATATATGTGCGTGTGCATATATATATATATATATATATTTTAACACGAATAGCTTTTGTCTTTTTATTTATTTTAAATTATAGTTACATACAATATATATTAGTTTCAGGTGTACAACATAGTGATTAGACATTCATATATCTTACAGAGTGATCACAATAAGCCTAGTATCCTTTGGGCACCATACGTAGTTTTTATAGTATTGGCTATATTCCCTAGACTGTATTTTACATCTCTGTGACTAACTTTATAACTGGCAGTTTGTATTTCTGAATCCCCTTTACCTTTTTTGCTCCTCCCTTCATCACTATTCTATCTGGCAACCGCTAGTTTGTTCTCCATATCTATGAGTTTGTTTTTGCTTTGATTTTTTGTTTAATTCGTTTTTTAGATTCTACATATAATGAACCATACATTATTTGTCTGACTTACTTCACTTAGCATAATACCCTCTAGGTCCATCCATGTTGTTGCAGATGGCCAGATTTCATTCTTTTTACGGCTGAATAATATTCCACTGTATATACATACGTACCTTCTTTAGTCATCTGTTGATGAGCACCTAAGTTGCTTCTATATCATGGCTATGGTAAATAATGCTGCAATGAACATAAAGGTGCATATATCTTTTCGAGTTAGTGTTTTGGATTTTTTTCAGATAAATACCCACAGGTGGTATTGCTAGGTTATATAGTGGTTCTACTTTTAATTTTTTTGAGGAACCTCCATACTGTTTTCCATTATGGCTGCACCAGTTTCCCATCTTACCAGCAGTTCATGAGGGTTCCCTTTTCTCCACATCCTCATCAATACTTGCTGTTTGTTGATTTACTGATAATAGCCATTCTGACAGGTGTGAGGCGATATCTCATTGTGGTTTTGATTTGCATTTCCCTTATGATTCGTTATGTTGAGCATCTTTATTGTGCCTGTTTGCCATCTATATGTCCTCTTTGGAGACATGTCTACTCAGGTGCTCTGCCCATTTTTAAATTGGATTGTTTGAATTTTTTTGATGTTGAGTTGTATGAGTTCTTTATATATTTTGGATATTAACCTCTTATTGGATTTATTATTTGCAAATATTTTTTCCTATTCAGTTGGTTGCCTTTTTGGTTAATGGTTTCCTTTGCTGTGCAAAAAAAGATTTTTAGTTTGATATAGTCTCATTTGTTCTTTTTTTTGCTTTTGTTATCATTGCCCTAGGACATATATCCAAAAAGATATTGCTAAAACTAACACCAAATAGTTTATTGCCTATATTCTCTTAGGAGTTTTATGGTTTTAGGTCTTACGTATAAGACTTTAATCCATTTTGAGTTTATTTTTGTATATGGTGTAAGGAAATGATCTAGTTTAAATTTTTTTTGTATGTATGTGTTCATTTTTCCCAGCATCATTTACTGAAGAGACTGTCCTTACCTCATTGTATATTCTTGCCTCCATTGTCATACACTAATTGACAATATAAGTGTGGATTTGTTTCTGGGCCCTCTATTCTGTTCCATTAATAGATATGTCTGTTGTTGTGCCAGTACTATACTACTTTGATTACAGTAGCCTTGTAGTATAGTTTGATATCAGGTGGCATAATACCTCTAATTTTGTTCTTTCTCAAGATTGCTTTGGCTCTTTGGAGTCTTTTGTGGTTCCATATAAATTTTAGGGTTTGTTCTAGTTCGGTGAAAATTGCCCCTGATATTTTGATAGGGATTACATTGAATCTGTAGATCGATTTGGATAATATGGACATTTTAATGATATTCTTTCAGTCCACTACAACAGTCTGTCCTTCCATTTATTTGTGTCATCTTTATTTTTTTTTCATTGGTGTCTTACAGTTTTCAAAGTACAAATTTTCTACTTCTGTCATTGAATTTATTCCTAGGTATTTTATTCTTTTTGATACAATTGTAAATGGGATTGTTTTCTTAATTTCTTTGTAATAGTTCATTATTAGTGTGTAAAGCAAAACATTTCTGAATATTAATTAGTGTCTTGCAACTTTACTGAATTCATTTATTCTAACAGTTTTTTGATGGAATCTTTCAGGTTTTCTATATATAATAGCATGTCATCATCAAATAGTGATAGTTTTACTTCTTTCTTTCCAATTTGAGTGCTTTTTATTTCTTGTCTAATTGCTGTGGCTAGGATTTCCAATACTACGTTAAAAAAGGAAAAAAGTGAGAGTGGGTATCTTTATCTTGTTTATGATCTTAGAGGAAAAGCTTTTCAGCTTCTCATCATTGAGTATGATCTTAGCTCTGGATTTGTCATATATGGCCTTTATTATATTGAGGTATATTTCCTTTAGTCCCACCATGCTGAGAGTTTTTAACATAAATAGGTGTTGGATTTTGTCAAATGCTTTTTCTGCATCTGTTGATAAGATTATATGATTTTTATCTTTCATGTTATTTATGTGGTGTCATGTTGATTGATTTGAGGATATTGACCTGACCTTACATCTTGGCAATAAATACCACTTGATTATGGTTTATAATCTTTTTAATGTATTGCTGAATTTGGTTTACTAATATTTTGAGGATTTTTGCATCAGTGTTCATCAGGGACATTGGCCTGTAGTTTTACTTTTTTGTGGTGTCTTTGTCTCATTTTGGTATCAGGGTAATGCTGGCTTTCTGGAATGATTTTGGGAGCCTTCACTCCTCTTCACTATTTTGGAGTAGTTTGAGAAGGGTAGGTATTAATCCTTTGCTTGGTAGAATTCACCTATGAAGCCATCTGGTCCAGAGCTTTTGTTTTTTGGGAGTCTTTTGATTATTGATTTTATTTTATTAGGAGTTATCTGTTCAGATTTTCTGGTTTCTTCCTAATTTAGTCTTGGAAGATTGTATGTTTCTAGGAATTTATCTATTTCTTCCAGGTTGTCCAATTTATTGGCATAAGATTGTGGTATTTTCTTATAATCCTTTTTATTTCTGTGGTGTTACTTGTCACTTCTCATTCATTTCTGATATTTATTTGGGCTTTCTTGATGAGTCTGGCTAAAGATTTATCAATGTTTATCTTTTAAAAGAACTAGCTCTTAGTTTCATTGATCTTTTTTTTTTTTTTTTTTAAATCTCTATTTCATTTACACTCTGATCCTTATTTCCTTCCTTCTCACTTTGGGCTTTGTTTATTCTTTCCTAATTTCTTTAGGGATAAGGTTAGATTGTTTGGAATTTTTTCTCATGTCTTGAGATAGGCCTATATTGCTATGAATTTCCCACTTAGAACTGGTTTGGCTGTGTCTCAGATTTGGGGTCTTTGTGTTTTCATTTGTTTCAAGATATCTTTTGATTTTCTCTCTGATTTCTTTGTTAACCCATTGATTGTTTAGTAGTGTCATTTAGCCTCTATGTGTTTGTGTTCTTTCCAGTTTTCTCCTTATAATTGTTTTCTAGTTTCATACCATTGTCGAAGAAGATGCTTAATATGATTTCAATCTTTTAAAATTTATTGATATTTGCTTTGTGGCCTGACATGTAGTCTATCCTGAAAAATGTTCCGTGTGTGCTTGAAAATAATGTATATTCTGCTTTGGGGTGAAATGCTTTAAAACACCGATTAAATCTATCTGGTCTAATGTATCATTTAAGGCCATTGTTTCCTTATTAGTGTTCTGTCTGGATGATATATTCATTAATGTAAGTAGGGTTTTAAAGTCCCCTACTATGATTATAGTACTGTGACCTCTCCCTTTATGTCCGTTAATATGTGCTTTATGCAGGTAGGGGCTCCTATACATTGAGTGCATCTGTACATTGGGTGTATAGATGTTTACTAGAGTTATATTCTCTTATTAGATTGGTCCCTTTATCGTTACATAGTGCCCTTCTTTGTCTCTTGTTACAGCCTTTATTTTGTTTATTTTGTGTGTGTGTGTTTTATTTTTTGTTTACACTCATTTACTGCAAGCAACTATATTGCAAACTCATATACTATCTGATTTTGTCTTGCTCCTTAGGATTCATGGCCGTGCCATCTTTTTCAGCCTTTGTCTTAAAGTCTATTTTGTCTGATATATTGCTACCCCAGCTTTTTTTTATTTCTGTTTGCATGAAAAATTGTTTTCAATCCTTTCAGTCTCTGTATCTTTCTGAAATAAGTCTCTTCTAGGCAGCATGTGTATGGGTCTTGTTTTTTTATCCATTAGGCCACTTTCTGTCTTTTGGAGTATTCAGTACATTTACAATTAAAGTAATTATAAATGCTTATTTATTGTCATTTTATTATTTTCTGGTTGTTTTGTGGGTCTCTATTTCTTGCTGTCTTCTCTTGTACATTGACTTTCTATAGTGATATGTTTAGATTCTTTTCTCTTTATTTTTTTGTATATCATAGGTTTTTGGTTTGTTATTACCATGTGATTCAGATATATCAACCTATGTTTATAGCAGTCTGTTTGAAATTGATGGTTGCTTAAGTTCAAATATATTCTAAAAGCATTACTTTTTTTTTCAGTTTTTATATTTTATTTTCACATCGAAAACCAGTCAGATTTGCTTTGGCCTCAAAGAGCATGTTTATGTAAAATTAAATTAACACTGGCAGTGAGCTGCATTTTTTTTTTTTTTTATGGTGACATTGGTTAACAAAATCCAGTAAGTTTCAGGTGTACAATTCAACAATAAGGCATATACATTGCATTGTGTGTTCACTGCCTATAGTGCATTACATTTTTTACTTACCTTCCCCACGTTTGTTTTTGTCATATTTTGTATCATGTATGTGTATCTCTTAATTTGTTGTATTTACACGATCTTAACTACTTCTGTCTTCTAATCTTTATATTAGCCTTATAATTATTTAATCGACTACTTTTACTGTTTGCAGTGAAATTTTTTTTCTTGTATTATTTTAGCTTTGGCCTTTTTATTTTCACTTAAAGCCCTTTTAACATTTCTTGTAATGCCAGTTTAGTGGTGATGAACTCCTTTAGCTTTTGCTTGTCTGGGAAATTCTTTCTCTCTCCTTCAATTCTGAATGATAACCTTGCTGGGTATAGTATTCTTAGTTATAAATTTTTCCTTTTATCACTTTGGATATATTGTGCCATTCCCATCAGCCTGCAAAGTTTCCGTTGAAGAATCAACATATAGTTATAGGGGCTCCCTTGTATGTAACTGGCTGCTTTTCTCTTGCTACTTTTACAATTCTTTAACTTTTTAGCGTTTTAATTATGATGTGTCTTTTTGTGAGCCTCTTTGGGTTCATTATGTTTGGTACTCTCTAGGCTTCCTGGACTTGGATGTCTGTTTCCTTCACTAGGTTAGAGAAGTTTGCAATCATTATTACTTCAAATAAGTTTTCTGTTCCTTTCTCTCTGTCCTCCTTCTGGACCCTCTATGATGCAAATGTTGGTATGCTCAATGGTGTCCCAGAAATCCCTTAAACTACTCTCATTTTTCTTTTCGCTGTTCCATTTGGATGTTTTCCACTACTTATCTTTCAGATCGCTGATTCGATCTTTTGCTTCACTTGATCTAATGTTGATGTTCTCTAGTTTATTTTTTCATTGTGGTTATTTTATTCTTCAGTTCTAAATTTTTTTTTATATTCTCTATTTCTTTGTTCAAGTTCTTACCGAGTTCATGTATTCTCCTGAGTTTGATGACCATTGTTTCTAACTCTTTGTCCAGTGGGTTGCTTATCTTTGTTTCGTTTAGTCTTTTTCTGGAGTTTATTCTCTTCTTTCATTTGGAACATATTTCCTTGTCTTCTCATTTTGGCTCTGTTTGTTTTTATTTATCAGATCCACTACATTCCTGGTCTTAAAAGAATGTCTTATGTAGAAGATGTCATGTGGGGCCCAGTAACACAGTCCTCCTGGTCACCTGAGCCAGGTGACCCCTATGTGGGTTGTGTGTGCCCTTCTGTTGTAATTGGGCCTTAATTGCTGCTGGCACAGTGGTGGGTGGGGCTAACTTGTGTGAGCACTAGCTGCAACTACAATGAATAAGCTGTTGTGCATAGGCTGACCTTGTAGAACGGGAGTCACTCTAGCAGGGCCCCAGTTCCAGCCAAGACCTCCTATGTGGTGTATTGTTTATGGAGCCACTTGGGTGGGACTCCAGAGCAGTGTGAAGTTGGCTGTAGGGTACATTGGATCTGGAGCCTCTTGGGCAGAGCACCAGTGCGGGCTCAGGCACTTTGCTGTGCTTGCAGTCACTTGCAGGACCTACGTTATGAGCTGCAGTTCATTGATGCTTGTGTCAGGCTTGGATGCACTCGGGACAGGCTGTTACGCTAGCTGGGACTGGCCGCCAGTTTTGCCATGGTTGGGACTGTTTGGTTGGAGCTACAGTGGGAAAGGCCAGCCACCATTTGTGCCAGTTTGGGGGCCTTATGAAATATAGATATTATTAGCCTTATTTTATAGATGAGGAAACCGAGGTACAGAATAAGATACGGAAGTTAAATGATTTGCCCAAGATCATATAGCTAAACAGTATCAGAGTCCTGTATTTGAACTTGATCAGTATGGCTCCAGAGTCCATATACTTAACCATTACACTGTAGCTCAGACAAGTATTTATTAAGTCTTTTCTTGTTCCAGCACAGTATGCCAAGAGTCTTGGATACACAGCAATGAACAATCAGGAGAAATCAGTTCTTAATTCTCTGTGTCAGGGAGAGCCAGATACTTTAAGGACAGTTATCAGTGAAAGTCTCTGAGGCATTTGAGCAGAGACCTGGATGTTAAGAAGGATTTAATCATACAGGCATCTGTGAGAGGGTGTTCTGAGCAGAACAGTAAATGTGATGGCACAAATTAAGAATGAGCTTGGCTTGTTCAAGAGACAGAAGGTGGCACATGTACTGAACTATCTTCACTTCCTGAGTGAACTATCTTTCTCACTTCCTTCCTCTCTATGACTGACTGTTCCTTTTGTGTGGAATGCCCATTCAGTGCCCCTTTCACCAGTCTACATTAATTGTCCTGTAAGGCTTCAGTTTAGGGGTCCCCTCTGGGAAGTCAATACAGCCCCTTACCACCACATGGAGTAGGTGCCCTTCCCATGTTCCCAGCTGGCCTCACACTTATCACACCCTACTGAGTTTGTTGTTTTTACTTTAGGAGTTCCTGGAAGAGGGGCACTATCTAAGCTCAGAATACCCAGTCCTTAACATATATTGGGAGACATCCACGTTAGTTGAATGGATATTACCAAGGTCACATAGTAAATGGCAGAACCAGGACTGAAAATGAACTGTGTCTATTCTTAAAATTCATGGTTTTTTTACAATGTGCTGACAGATATAGTTTGAGAAGTATGAAATGTCTTGGCTTTCATCTAGCACAAGAATGTCAGAGATGGTGGGTGATTCGTCATGTGTTGGCAGCAGTTGTCTCAGTGCCATTTGTTCTTTGTGAGTGGTATAGGGTTGTGAGTTTGGCATAATGAGCTGAGCTGTCAGCAGCCTAATGGCAAAAACAAGGACATGTTTGACCAGTGGATTTAGCTTCGTGTTGGCTCTTTGGGAGAACAAGGGCAGGTGGTATGTGTAGTTGCCAAAGACTGGCTGTCGAGGTTTTCTCCTCTGGCTAGAAATTATTCTAACTTTCAATTTGGTGATAGACATTCTTCAAACGTGTTTTAAGAAAGGAAAAGATTAGTAGGATAATTAAAATGACACAGCATGATCCAAGAGAAATAGAACTGAATTGGGAGTCAGGAAGACCACATGTTGGCTTTAATACTTTGGATAAAATAAGCATTGGTTTCCCTGTGCGAAACTGGGAGACTGTTAAGTGCACATTCTGAAGTGTAACTAGAAGACACCATGGCTTCTTCCTGTTAGAGAAGCTGGGACTGAGGAGCAAATCCGGATAAAGCAGCCCAAGATGTGGGGAGTTCTCTGCTTTCTCATGCAGTTCCAGTGCTTTCCAGTAAATGGATTTGGGTGCTCTCTGATGTGCTTTGAATTCTTTAACATCAAGGCTTAAATGAATTCTTTAACATCAGGGCTTTTAAATGTCTGTTTGGAAACCCATTGTATCTTCCTAAGAGCCCTCTTATTCTTTTCAGTAATTCTGCAGCACTGTCATTTTTCCAGAGCTAAAAAATAAGCAGATTCAAGGCATGATATCCCTTGATTTCATGCTCCAGAGTTTTTTAGGGGCTTTTATTTCATCAGAATGTCTATGTTTTAAATCCCAGGGACATTCCTAAATAAACTATGAGGCTATGATTTATGAAATAATCTACGTTTGGTCTTGTCAAAGCTTTTTCAGTTCCAATCCATAAGTAGATCTTTGAGTTCATACTTCATGGTAAAACCAGTACAGACAGTCCCCAACTTACAATGTTCTGACTTAGAATTTTCAGACTTTATGATGGGGCAAGAGTGACACACATTCAGTAGAAGCCAGCTAGGCTAAGCCATGATGCCTGGTAAGTTAGGCATATTAAGTGCATTTTCAGTTTTTGATATTTTCAACTTATGATGGGTTTTTCAGGATATAACCCCATCATAAGTCAAGGAGCATCTGTACCATTTTAGAAACTTAAAACACTAAGATTTCTAAAAGTCATTATGGTAATAGACCTGTAGTATCTATTCTAATTCTTGGTTGTGTAAAAACCAGAGATAGATATAATTGTTAATACTTTATACTTGGTATTCACTAGAAGTCTCTCATCTTGTGACATTTTGAGACTCTCTACTTATTAGTCCAACAAAATCCTAGAAGGGAAGAGAATTTGTCCATTATTTTTAGGGGTGATGTAATTATTGTGGCTATCATAGATGAAAGAGTCCTGGGATGGTGTTTATGGTACTTGTGCCAAATCTTAGTGTCTCTCCATGTGTACTGGAACTTACAGAGCTTTTCCCTTTCCCCCATAGAGCAAACCACTATTATGGAGAGCCTCCCATCAGGCAGCTGATGGCCCTTAATTCCTAGTAAGACAGGCAATCAACATTTTATATCTCTGGGTTTTATTATTTTGCCGTTTACCCTGGTCTTTATATAACTGCCATGGACATATTAGTAATACCTGTGGACTTGGCTTCACTTTGTTAATATTCTGATCATCACTGAAGATCTGTTAGTCACACATTAGGGTCTTGTTGCCTTAATCTGATTCTGTACATCATGTTTCTCCTTGTCTCTTCTCTCTTGACATGATCTCTTCCATATTCATACTCATTCTTGTTGCATTATTCCAAGCTGCTTGGTCTGCCCAGGGGACTCGGAACTAGGCAAGATATCTCTAACCTAGGTCTCTAGAGACGTTGTTGTGGGGTTTTCTTTTCCTCCTCGTAACATATGGATTGCTTTTCCCATGAGCTGCCTGACACTGAGTTGTCATTTCTGACAGCTGCAGAATTACACTAATTCAGGCCAGGATCTGTATATCACTGCCTTATTAGCTATCAGGAAGCCTGGCAGTGGTCTGAAGATGTTTTCTTGCCTTTCATGTCTGTACTATGGTGTTTTTTTGGTTTTGGTTTTGTTTTCATTTTAATTAAAAGTACGAGGATTAGTAGTAGGATATTTTTCATTTTTGTTGTTTTTTAGGCGAGGCAACCCTTGGTTGACCTCACAGATTGCAAGGACCTTGTCAGCTTACAATGCCTTAGTTTTTATATTTTATGCCTACAGCACCTGGTCCTCCTAGGTGGTCTCCCATCCAAGTACTGACCAGGCCCAACCGTGCTTAGCTTTCAAGATCAGACAGAATCGGGCTTGTTCAGGGTGGCATGGCTATAGACAGTAGGGTATTTTTTTTAATCCCCATTTGGCCTCTCCTAAGATGATATAAGTTTTCTCAACAATTTTGAAGACTGTTACTTCCTTTGAGTAAATGATAGCTTTTATATTTATAAGCTGTTGACTTTGTTTCAGTTACTTCTATTTCCTATGCATAAAATGGGGGAAATACTGCATCATAGGATTGTGGTGAGGCTTAAACGAGGATAAATACTAAGTACTGGTACAGAATAGGTACTTGGTAAACCTAAGTTCCCCCTGTCTCCCTGGTGGATTGCCTTCACCACTCTAAAGCTTTTCCTAGCCTATGACCAAAGTGACTTCCATGTGTATGCTTAGGTTCTACATAGGCCTGCACTGTCCACTACAATAGCCACCAGCCACATGTGGCTGTTGAACCAAAACATATATGAAATAGTCCAAATCGAGACTATTTAAAATACTTGTTTAAAATACCAGATTTCGAAGACTTGGTTCAAAAGCAAAAAAGTAAAATCTCATTAATTTTCTTGTATTGCTTACATGTTGAAATAGTAATATTTTTATATATCAGGTTAAAATAGGTACAGTTTCCCCTTTTTTAACTTTAATGTGGTCACTAAATAATTTTAAATTACATATGTGGTCCTATTATGTTTCTCTTGGACTGTGCTTATTTGAGTCCTGAAGAGGCATTGTATGCAGAAGGAAAATAGTCTCACGAACCAAGGAATTAGGCAACGTTTAAATGCAGATGTATAAATACAAGAGAATACATGTAATATAACACATTAAGCAGTTATATTTAATTTCTAGAATATTTGTTTAAAACATCTAAGTTTTGTGCTCTTAAAGGAAACTTATTGATGCACAGTGGAAATAAGTTTTCTCCAGTGTTCAAAGCTTATTACAAATAATTTTTTAGCAATGTTGTCACTTTGAAAAACTGAAGAGTTATATCTTCCTTGGTGGCAAGTATTTAACCTTTGAGGTCTTTGAAAATGTCAGGAGTTCCTTTGAAGTCAAATTTAAATGAATAAGAGTAATCAAGTTGTAAAACACTTTGTATAAAATAATTAGACCAACATTTTTCTCATGATTCATAACAGACTACAGGCAATCCCTGTGGAGTTTTAAAAAATGTTTTGATCAATAACAATATGGGTAGAATAAGTATATAACTCCCCAGGGGCATATATTATAACCCTTTATGCCTTTGTTTTGTTTTTTTAAAATTATTATAGTTATATTTGAATATATGAACCAATAAGACCTAAGTAAATATGGGCTGTACAAAAGAAGTGCTATTTGTCTCATGGGTGGTGTGGGGGGAAGAAAGTATAGATAGAAAAGGAAAACGAGACCAAATTTTCTACATTGCTTGTTTTTTCCCTCATGTTCATAGATGCTTGTTGCCAACATTGACTTGGGTCCTACTATTTTGGACATTGCTGGCTATAACCTGAATAAGACACAGATGGATGGGATGTCTTTATTGCCAATTTTGGTGAGTATAAACCCTTCTATCAGGTCTGAGCCAAGATTCTGAAATAAATTCCAGGTTGTGTAAATTTAGACTTAAAAATTTAAATCTTAAAACTGTTAAATTTGGGGAACAGATAATAGAATTTTTCTTTTATCTGTAGCAAGAAGTTTTCTTTTAAAAAAAGACTGGACCACGTATAAAGAGTCTATATCCTTCCTTTCTCTCCTCATCCCCCCCCGCCCCAAAAAATCATCATAAACAAGGTTAAGACAGGTGATAAATTGGGAAAATATTTACAACTTTTGTGGAAAAGGTTAATAAATCCTAATGGATGAGTTCTTAGAAAGCAACTATTAATATCTTAATAGAAAAATGGGCAAAAGAAGTAACTAACCAACTCATAGAGGAATTAAAAATGGCCAAAGTAAATGCAAAAAGATTGTCAGTGCCAAAGAAATGTTTAACCGAAGGAGGCCTTTATCTCCTATATAACTGGCAGAGATTAAAAGGATTAATACCCAGTATTTGCAGAATTCTGAGAAAATGTGAACTACATAGACTCTGTTCATAAAAGTGTAATCAGTATAAGCTATCAGAAAGCTAATTTAATAAGACATATCACTTCAGAATACACACATCAAGCAGTCCCATTTAGGAATTTATTTTAAGAAAACAAAATTCATTCAAAAAATATTCAAGTACCTAATTATGTGCCTGGTACTGCACAGAGCTAAATATAAAAAATGTACAAATAATATTAATAGAAGAAAATGGAAAACCTAAATGTCCAGTAGGGAATTGGTTAAATTGCTGCACAATTAATAGAATATTAAACCAACACTAAATGATATAGATCTGTATATGTTGACTTGGAAAGACGCCTGTCACATACTATAGGGAGAAAAGGAGGTTTTACAACAGCATCTCTTCTCTATTAAAAATATTTGAATATGTTTAAGCATAGAGAAGTTTGGAAGGATCAGTACTAAAATATTTTAGGCATATGGTGACTCTTACTCATTGATATGTCCAAATCTACTACCATTTATTATTAGGTAGCATACTCATTCAAGAGAATACATGTAACTCACATTAGTTACGAAATACAAGAAATACCCATGAACCCCTTGTCCCATTTAAGAATTCGGTTATTCCCAGTCCTAGTGCATCTACCAGTGTGCTCCTCCCCATCCTATCCCTCACCTGTCCCATGGGAGTGATCACTTTACTGAATGTCATGGTTATCATTCTTTGGCTTTTATTTTTTAGTAAGTATCATGTACATATCCCTAAACAACTTACCTAGTTTTGACTTTGTTTCGCGCTTTAAAAATGATATTCTATTGGATGTCATCTGGGACTTTTTTCAGTTCAGCATTGTTTCCAGATTGATCCATGTTGGTCACAGATGCCTAATATTCCATTGTATGAATGCATGACAACTTACCTGTTTCCTTGTCAGTCAGTGGACATTTGTGTTGTTTTAGGAACAGTGCTGCTATAGTATTTATACATCTCTCCCAGTGAACATGTGTGTATACCAAGGTTACAGGACCTGCACATGTTCATTTCTACAACTATTACTGAGTTAATTTACAAAATGGCCATTAACTTACATTCTCACCTGCTATGAATGGGAATTCCTTTTCTGTATGAAACTGTTAGACAACTTAATTTCTGCCAATCTAGTGGGTAAAAATGACCAAAATTGTATTTAGTCCTATAGTGCATTTCTTTATTAATAAGGTGAATCTTTTTTTCTAATAGCTTAAGTCACTTACCATACATTTCACTAAAGTTTACAATTCACCAGTTTCGGGTATATTCACAGAGTTGTGCAGCCACACCATAATCTAATTTTAGAACATTCTCATCACCCCCAAAACATTAGCAGTCACTCTCTCATTGCTCCCTCTTCCAGCACCAGGCAAGCACTAATCTATGTTCTGTCTCTATAGATTTGCCTATTGTGGACATTTTGTGTTAAACAGAATCAAACATGTGACTTCCTGTGACTAGTTTCTTTCACTGAGCATAATGTTTTCAAGGATCATCCACAGTACTTCATTAGTTTTTATTGCTGAACAATATTCTGTTGTATGGATATACCACATTTATTCATTCATTCGTAGGTTGATAGACATTTGGGTTTCCCCTGTCTGGCTATTAATAATGCTGCTGTGAACATTTGTGTACAAATTTTTGATGGACAGATGTTTTCAGTTCTCTTGGATATATAACTAGAAGTAGAATTGCTGGGCCACATGGTGACTTTATGTTTAACCTTTTGAAGAACTGTCATGCCGTTTCTGAAGCAACTACACCATTTTATAAATTCCCACGAGTATTATACAAGGGTTCCAATTTATACACATCCTCACCAACACTTGCCGTTATCACATATCATGGGGGTGTAAAGTGGTATCTCATTGTGGTTTTGATTTGCCTTTTCCTAACGACTGATGATATTGAACATCTTGTCATGTGTTTAGTGGACATTTGTATGTCTTTGGAGAAATGTCTATTCAGATCCTTGCCTATTCCTAATTGAGTTTTTGATCGGTGAATCATTTTTATATATGCCTTTTGTGTATCTTCCTTGTGAAGTGACTGTTTTGTCCATCATATTCCCCATTCGTGACTTATCTTTTCCCTTCATTAAGATACGAGAACACAGGAGTTGAATGTATAAATTGTCTCTTTTATGATTAGTGTTCTTTGTCTCTTGTTTATAAAAATGCTTCTGAACCTCGAGGTCAGAAAACAGTTCTGGATTTTCTTCTAAACTTTTTGTGCTTACATTCAAGTCCTGGATATATCTAGAATTGATTTTCTTGTACGAATTGGGATCCCATTTCAGTTTTTTCTCTGTACTCAAATTGTCTTTTCTAGTCCATGGATCTCTCATGCCAGTATCATACTGTCTTGTTATAAAGCTGTATAATTTAAGTCTTTGGGCACACCTCTCTCACTGATCTTAGGATCCTAGCTACCACTTACATAAACTTCAAAAACAGCTTTTCAGATTACCTGAAAAATCATATTGGCCTTTGGTTGGAATTGAAATTTTACATCTTTTAACTTTCTTCATATAATTCTTATTACCAGATACTGTGGGAGCCCAGGCAGACTGCCCCAAGATATCCCACAATGGTGTGTTGATTGATTAAAGTTACTTAAGAAACTGCCTGTTCAAGAAGAAAACCCCGACCTCTCTATCCCCCTGTAAGCAGGAGATGAATCTCCCATTTGATAGCTGTCCGTTTTGCTTCTGAAGGTTGAGAGACAACCTTATCACAGAGTTAAAAGAATCCAGAGTCAAAAGCTTATATAAACAAGCTTTGTACTGCCTTTAGTAATTTACTACCGAGCCCCAAACTTTGTTTAGATTCCTAATGAATACCCAAACCTGGCTTAGATTCCTTTCTAATGAGCACTAACTTTATTTTTCCTGTCACTTTGTCACAAATTTATAGTTTGTCTAAAAAGTATAAAAGTACCTGGTTCGATCATTTCTTTGAGCCTCATGATCTGAGCATCATATTGCAATTTCCCCATGAACACATATTAAATTGGTTTTTCTCCTTAGTCTTGTGTCAGTTTACTCTTGTACTTCTAGTCCAGTCATAAGGACTAAAAGGTAGAGGGGGGAAATTCTCCCCCTCCCCAACAAGTTCATGGTGTCTTTGTTCTGACCATGAAGTAGTACTTTGAAACCATTGCAGTCCTTAGCACACCAGCCCTGTTTAATATGTTAGTGCTTGTTGTGTGTATTAAACTATAAATTTCTTAGTATGAGCTTAGAGTAGTTCTTATGTAGAGTTTATTGTTTATTCTAGTCTGGACTTCCAGCTTCTTGCCCTGTAACTGATATTCTTGCTTAGCCACTTTGTAGGTTCATGTTCCTGACCAGCCTCACAGAAATAGTCTTGAGCAGTAACTATTAAATGTTCAAAGCATTTGACCATCACTTGTAAGCGCTCTGTAAATACCAGACATGATACTCAGTAGCTTTCATATGCATCAGTTGTAGTCTTTCCCTTTAGTTACTTAGTGAACAGTATAATTAGTTGTGACTCCCAAATCCCCTTTAGCGGAATACATAATTTTTTGGTCTTTTTCAGTCTATATGTCTCGTAGGAACTACTTTTGCTCTTCTTTCTAGAAAGGTGCCACTAATGTGACCTGGCGATCAGATGTCCTGGTGGAATATCAAGGAGAAGGTCGTAATGTCACTGACCCAACATGCCCTTCTCTGAGTCCTGGAGTATCTGTGAGTAATAGTTTGAGTTGGCTTAGCTTTCTTACCAGCAGCACAGTGAGGCATTAGTATAGATAGATGTCAAGTACTGAAACCTTTAATCTGAGTCCTACTCCTCCGTCACATGACTGTGGGAAATTAATAGATGCACAATGCAATAATTCTGAAAATGAAAATAATCCTAAAAATGATGGTGTTGACCTATTGTCATAATGTGTACTTCAAATTCTTCTAATTTTTGTAACAAGTGCACACATCTACCTATATTTCTTTATCAACACCCCTTCCTGTTTTCCTACCCTTCAAACAGCAGTACCATTTTTTATTAGGAATGTTATCAATGGCATCCAGTTGAGACATGGGGATCCCATCTGTAGCCATGCCACCATGAGGGTCTTACATTGGTGGCTACCAGGCTGGTCGTGGAGGTGATAACAGCATCGGCCTCGCTTTGGAGAATGAAAAATAGGCTTCCATTTTAGCAAGGTGTTAAGCTATAGTTAAGAACCAACCAAAAGTCGATATAGGAGAAATGAAGAAATGAGTTAGAGTTTAAGTCTTTTTTAGTGATAAGAACACTCATAAATTACTTACCGCAAATGACTCCACAAAGCTCATTTTAGCCTTGGATGACAGTTCCTAATATATCTTACAAGTGACTCATTTGAATATTGATTTCCTCTCCTTATGAACTACATTTTACAGGTGCCCATTACAACTAATTCTTGTCGGATTAGCAGACAGGCATGGCAACAGTCTATAAACACACACCACAGTCATGCGTTCCTTAGTCAAGTTAGCCATCAGAAAGGAACAAAGCCTCACATCTATTTTGATTCACTTCTCTGTGGAAGATTTCTAATTTCTATCCAGTTGTATGTCTGGTTTGAGCCAGCTTGGTTGCCCCTGCAGGCAAGTAGGTAGTTGTTACTATCTTCATTTAACTTTTTAAATATCTCTACAGCAATGTTTCCCAGATTGTGTGTGTGAAGATGCTTATAACAACACATATGCCTGTGTGAGGACCATGTCAGCACTGTGGAACTTGCAGTATTGTGAGTTTGATGACCAGGAGGTAAGAAGTCCTGCTGCCTCCCCTACCCTTGTGTTTGTGTCTTTTGCAAGAGTGCTTGGATGGCAGAAGAGCAATTCCGAGGATTCTCTAGAGAAGATGTGTTTATCTGTACTTCCACTTAGGTTTCCTTCAGTTAAGAAAATAGAATACCCCAAGACTTCTTTATGACCTTTCTGGATGGGGCTTTCTCCACTCCTACCACCACCCAGATGTACACTTTAAATGCACAGGCCACTTTTTCAGAATGCTGTATGCCTACTCTCTTTGATTCCCTGCTACTTTGGGATAAGGGTAAGACACTTCAACTTGTTCAGAAATTTGTCCCCATGACAGCATGGTCCAGTGCTGCTCAAATAGGTTAGTAGTGGGGGTCAGAGGCAGGACCAGGCTTCTAGCCAGCACAGATCAGTGTGGATTATCTGAAGGATCACATGAACTCCAGTCCCTTGGGGTTTCATACCATATCAGAAGGTGCTAACCAGCCCCATCTGGCAACCCACATCTTGCCATATGGAGCTGATGCTCAAGTTTCTCAGAAATTGACTTACTCACCATTTGCTTGTAGCTTGTAAGCACTTTAGACAACAGGCAAGAGAGTTCCCCTCAAACTCAATTCCTGTTCCCCTTCTCCTATAACATTCATGTTTATCAGTGTCATAACTATAAGTGATAGTCTGAGGGCAGCCATTTGAAGCCATTACAGGCAAAATTTACCTACCATCTTCTTAGCCTATCACTTGATTCCAGTTTGGAGAACAAGTACAGATGGCGGGCCCGGCGGGGATAGTGATACTAGACATTGTTGGAAAGAATAGTACCTTTTGGAGATACGTCCAAAACTCTTTTTTAAAATAAGAAAACTAACACTTGTACAACAAAGGTTAGAGTCTTTCCTTATCTATTCTCATTTGAATCTTTATAATTCTAAGGCAAAAATAAACCTTCACATGTCAACTCCTGTTCAGTAACTTTATAAATAAGTCTAGTTTGAGACCTTGCCATTTGAGGGTCCTGCCTTCTGCTCTCTGCTTTAATTATAGAAAGTAAATCCCTCCACCCCCACTGCTCCCACCTGACTCTGCCTGAAACAAGCCCTTCTCCAGCACGTGGGCCATAGACCCGAAGCAATTTAACCTCCAGAACAGATGCTCCATTGTCTCATGTATACCCTTGGGCTCTTTGAGCATCTTGAGACCAGATGATATTTTCTTGGGCATTGGTGGTTTGTCTACCTCCTTCCTCCCCTTTTATAAATAATTCACATGAGGAGTATTTCTTTCAGTGTAACTCTTATTCTTTTCTCTCATCCATCCTTTTATTTCCTGTAGGTGTTTGTAGAAGTCTATAACTTAACTGCTGACCCACACCAAATCACTAACATTGCTAAAAGTATAGACCCAGAGCTTTTAGGAAAGATGAACTATCGGCTAATGATGTTACAGTCCTGTTCTGGACCAACCTGCCGCACTCCAGGGGTTTTTGACCCCGGGTAAGTTTCCGTTTTCTTCAGTGACTTTGCCAAGCTGTTTCTAGCAGTCATGCTCTTAAAGGCAGAGCCTGATGGCAGAAAATCACTAACATTGCTAAAAGTATAGACCCAGAGCTTTTAGGAAAGATGAACTATCGGCTAATGATGTTACAGTCCTGTTCTGGACCAACCTGCCGCACTCCAGGGGTTTTTGACCCCGGGTAAGTTTCCGTTTTCTTCAGTGACTTTGCCAAGCTGTTTCTAGCAGTCATGCTCTTGAAGGCAGAGCCTGATGTGTCCTTTTTGCTTTGAGCTGATCTGTGTTTCTCATTCTTCCGCTTTAGGGTGGAAATACTTGGTGCATGAGCCTGCTGTGCTGGGAAAAATAGCTGTTTGAATCTTGTGCTCTTTGATGCCAGTCGGTGCTTTAGTTAGCCCTGCTCCTCACTACTGGGGCTCTTCTGCCTCTCCACTTGGCTGTGCTTCTTGTCACTGTACCAACTGATTGCACTACTGACACCTGGGGCTACTTTAAAGTAACGACCAAGTGTTACCCTGCTCCCTAGTGCTTCTAAGAGCATATGCCTTCATTTCTCAGGCACCCCAATTATAGAAATGTGAATGTTTGCCAGTAAATGTAATATATTAGACAATGAAATAGGTGTAAACTCTCAAATGTTGAAATGTATAAGCCCACTGCAGTATGTGAAGGTAGAAAAGATGTTTAACTATCGCCTATTAAGTCAGCTCTTTTCCTCCCACTCTCTTAAACAGTATCTTGTCACCAGTAACACCAGGCTCAGCACACCATGCGTTTGAGCCGCCTTTGGCAAGAAGCCTGTCATCTTTTGCTTTAAAATTATGAAACTAAAAATCAAACTTTCATTGGGAAAGGATTTTTCAGTTCTTATACTCTGTGGGAGAGAGGGAAGAATAATGTCCTACGCTGATAGAAAGTAGTAACTTAATTTTTTAGCGATCTCCATGAGAAGTGATATCTTCAGTCTCAATGAAAGGGGCATGTAAGTTAATGAGTAGAGAAACTGGTGGATTATAGACTGCTTACTAAAAAATGTAATACTTTTGTTTTTAAATACAGCTGACCCTTGAACAACATGGGTTTGAATTGTGCGGGTCTACTTATATGTGGATTTTTTTCAATAAGTATAGTCGGCCCTTCGTATCTTCGGGTTTCACATCCATAGGTTCAGCCAATCATGGATCAAAAACGGTATTTTTGCATTTCCAACCATGGATCAGAAATATGTACCGTTTTTGATCCGTGATTAGTTGAATCTGTGGATGTGAAAGTCTGACACTTGGATTTTCAGCTGTGTGGGGTTTGGCATCACTAACCCCCAGGTTGTTCGAGAGTCACCTGTTGTATACAGAGTCAAAGACACATGGATGCCAGCAAACTAAAACTATGTAACAATACAGAGATAACATTTTTCATAATTTTATATCATTTAACCTAAATAACTTTTTTATATGGATATTCTTGTTAATGCAGTGATTGGTCAAGCCTTCTAACTGCCCAGTTTTGGTCTTTTCTCCAAGTTAGTGAGAAGTGGGTCCTCACGTGGTATCAATTACTTGAAATAGGAAGTTCAGTCTGTAAGATAAAAAGCGTAAGACACCTAGTTGACACATGCTGATTTTGCAGTTTACAATAGCTACTTTGATCAAACCAAATAAAGTTAGATGTCTGTAGTAGTGTTTGGCTGACTCTTGGGGTTTAAGGCCAACATCTAATTAAATCTTGAGGATCAAGGGACTTGGGCATCTTGGACTAGGGTGTTTGGCCAGCATCCCTGAGCAGCTGCTGCTAGAACACAGACCTGCTACACCAGCCGGCATCCAGTTGGCCAGGACAGCAGCAGCAGCCACCCTGTTTCTTCTGAGCATCTGGCCTTAATGTTAGAAGGACTCACCCACAGACCTTCCATACAACCCTTAGAGCCCAAGCAGGTCCATTTCAAATGCAGAGGTAGAGCTTAAGAGTCATGATTTGCCCAAGGGGGTCACCCTGTTAGGAACTGATAAGATCTCCTGACTTCCAGGCAAACATTTTTTTTTTTTTAACACTAAATTGTGTTGCATACATTTTAGAAGCTTATAACTAAGATTCTAGATGCTGGTTTTGCTGCTGGTATGAGCTTGAGCTATTGAAACTCTGATTCTAGGAGAAGGGAATGATGTCCTAAGGATGGAAAGCAGTAACTTAGCCATCTTCATGTGAAATGGTAGAGAGGAATATATGTGAATGAATAGAAGAACGGATTATAGTTTTAGAACTGATTTTCTTTTAAATGCCTTAGCCATAGCTTATTCTTTCTTACCAAACCTTTAGGCATATAGATTCCCACGGGCCCAATCCAGCCACCACCTGGAACACAGTCACAAACATTCATTTACGTATTGTGTGTGGCTGCTTTTACGCTTCAACAAAGTTGGGTAGTTGAGACAGAGACTATATGGGCCTATAAATCCTAAAATATAATCTGGCCCTTTACCAAAAAAAAAAAAATTGGCCAGCCCTTGCTCTAAAATAGTTTGTCCCAAGAGATAGCAGATAAAAGTAAAATACAATGTTATTTCTAGCCTGCACATGTAAAATCTTTTTCTAGCCAATCTGTATTCTTTGCATCTGCCATGTCTCAACTCAAGTTACCATTCGGCATTTATTCTTTCCCTGGGATAGCAAAATAAGTTATTTTATGTGCCAGACATTGTACATGAATTGCCTTACTATTTTATGGGTAGCTAGAGGGCTTAATGACTTACCTAAGTTCATAATGAGCCAGATTCAAACTCAGGCCTGCAGTACATACCTGTGCTCTTATGCACCACAGTCTGGGTCTTAACTGCAAAAGAAGAAAGGGCTTTGAAACTACTGGTAGGGCTTTCAGCAAAGGCTAGACTCTTCCATCAGGCTGCTTTATACCTTAGGGATCACCCCCTCCTCAAAAAAAAAAAACTCAAATCTTGCCGCCTCCTATAATGCTTTCAGGATTAACCTTACTTCATCTTCCTTCTCTCCTCTCCACTTGTATGACATCGCCTCGTGCTCACTGCCTTGTGATGGAAATGCCCTTAGTAAGCACTCCCGTTTTGTACTAAGAACTTTGCCACGAGATTCCCTTCTGGTGATGTAATTGTTCCTTTTATGTCTCTTCCTGCTGTCCCTTCCACTTAACATTCTAAATGAAGTACTCGGTGGCTAACATCAGTTTATGTGACATCTTTTATTTTTCTTCCCCAGATATAGGTTTGACCCGCGTCTCATGTTCAATCATGGCAGTATCAGGACTCGAAGATTTTCAAAACATCTGTAGCAACCTCTGCAGTTGGATCTCTGAACACCTTTCTGATGAAGTGATTATAGTAGGTGTCTGTAGCTAGTCTTTAAGACCATGCCTGGAAGAGTTTCTGGACTGGCTTTAAGTCCTGTTCTAAAAGGCAGCCCAATCAGCTGGCTTCCTTGTGCAATGTGTTAATACTGTGAACCCTGCCCATGTGTCAGGAGTGGCTGTCCCTGGTCTCTTAACTCAGCTGATAACAGATGCTCCTGAGGTCTTTATTCTCACCATACTGTCCCCTATCTGTCTTGGCATTCCAGTTCCCCATTATTCCTCATGTGGTCAAAGTCTAAATTTATAAATCTATTCAGATAAATGGCAATACTTTAGGGGGGAAATGTTTTTGGTATACAGCTTGACCTGAAATCAAAGGACCTGCATATAGCTTTTCAGATTGAGCACTTCACAATCAAAAGTACTAACATCACATGGCTTGAAGAATAACTTAGAGCTGACTCATCTGATTAAAAACAAGTACATTGTTTTTAGGTTAGGAGAAATATAACATCCATCACAGTGTGATAAGGTCACAAATTCAAAATGTGTCAACCAAGCCCTTTTCTTTTTTTTTTTTTTTTGGAATTCTGGGCTGGTGCTACACTGAAATAGAACAGTAAATTTTTAGTGAAGGCTAATTCCAGGTAGTTATTGAAGGTGATAGCCATCTACTTTCCAGTGGCTGCTAACCACATGGAGTACCAGTTAACACCAGGGCTACTGAGGGAATGTCTCTTCTATGAACACTTTCCCCTGAGCTCTGAAAAATAAAGTGGCTTAGGTTTCTCAGCAGAGAAAAAATTCCAAGGGTTAGTGAAGGTTGTATTTTCTGAGGGCCTTCTGTAGATAGGGCTCTAGTTGGGATGCAGTAAGTGCCTGTCCAGCAGGGAGTCTGGGTTTCAGCCCTACATGAGGTTGCTTTGACCCTCTCTGCATTTTACTGACATTCTGTTTAACATATAAAAATTTCTTACAGTTGATGCAAAGTACCAACTACTTTACCCTACCTTCTTCCCTTTCAGATAAGTTCTTCCCGAGTTTTTGGAGTCTTGTATAAGTTGGGCCCCATTAGCTATTTTCCCGTCAAAACCAGATCTTGAGGATTCATCTTCTCTGCTTATGTTCATAACACCTACATTTGTATGTTTCTTGGCTCAAAGGCCAATTCTGTTTCCACTGTTTTCTTCACAAGAAAACTAATCAGTGATAGGACAGCAGGGGAGGAGGAAGAGTTGTGGTTTATAACCTGTTCAACTCAGGCAACAGTCATTTTAGCTTTAAGATCTTAGGTTGAGCTTTAAGCACTTTGTAAGACATGGCCATAGCAGCTTTTCTATCAGAATTCCAGATAGCCATGATGGGTTCATAGCCATTGGGTTTATTCCTTTACCTCGTGCAATCCCATTAATTGTGGTATTTAGAGGTGAACTAGGCAAATGAAATGAACACCTCTGCTGTGAATATAGGGGAAAAAATTCTTAAAATTTCGTAACTGAAAGCAAACTACAATGTTGAATATGGGTATTGGCTTCATTCTACACTTTTGATTCATAACATTAATCAGTCAACTTCTACATTAATGCAAGTTGACCATAGTTATTCCTGAATAAAAAGAAACCAACTCTTAACCAGGTCTTGTACTGTGATGTTATATTATTAGTTTATGATGCTGGTTCCTGAAAGTCGTAAGAGTAACACACAAGTCAGCTGCCAATAATCTCCCTGCCACACTGCTCTTACATTCAGCAGATTCCTGTTTGGGTGGTGGGGATGTGGTTGAGGCCCTCTCTGCACCTCTCTTATTTTTGGTACATTTCCTACCTAACTTTTGAATGGCTTCTAATTTGACTTTCTCTTGGACTGGCTTCATTCTGGATCTGTGCTAAAATCTAAATTCATTTTTTTGTTAACAGGCCTAGCAGACTACAAAACACACTGAACTTTTCAGAATGTCTATGTACCCACTGCAAGAGGCTTGCCTTGTTTCTCTCTTAATTGTACTGATTTAAATTTTGATTATTTTAAGAAGGCCAGGTTCTTATCTGTGTCCTTCAGAATAGACAACTCTATTAGTAATGAACAGAGGCCATAGGAATGAAGAGACTTTGCCTTATAAGATTACCTATTACATAGCTCTTCCTCAGACAACAAAGTGGGCAACACCTTTTGAATATCTCTGAATTCGACCAACGGTGCTGTTGCAAAATACACTTTTTTTGTGGTCAGTACATTTTTTTGTCAATAGAAATTGACAACACGTGGGATTTTGTACAAAATAGTAACCATAGTCATGGAAGTTATACCTTAATCTGTAAGATATTCTTAAACTTAAGTGTCTAAATTAAGGATTAGTACTTTTTTAACAAAAGATGAATTGTCCCAGGATCCTTATTAAGAAAAAGCAAAGGGTATTTAAACTGATCCACCAATGGAACTTGATGGGAATATTTGGGTTCTTTAGTTTTACCACCACTTTGGTCCCACTGAATTTTGTGACTTCCTATGTTCTCATCATCTGTTCCTAGAAGTTATTCTGTCCTGGCTATATGTCACTTTAGTCATTTGACTTAGAAAGTGCCCTTCAAAGGACCCTGTTCACTGCTGCACTTTTCAACGAATTAAAATTTATTTCTGTTCTAGTGGAAATGTGTCCTTTGTTTTAGTCCACAAGTAGTAATTTTAACGTGATGCTGTTTTAATGATTTAATCACTCACCTAGTACTGAAGGATGGGCCGTTTCCACACCGGTTACCATAGTCTTTACCTAGACAGCTCTTCTGTGGTCCCTGCTGACCGAGATCCCTAAGTGAGCACCATGGAGAAAATCTTTCCTGAAAAATCTGTATGCATTTACAGGTTTGGAGAAAAATTGTCTAACATTGGCTGGCTTTAAATTAGATAAACTAAGCTCACCTTTGAAGGTGCTTTGCCTTGATGTCTAGTCATGTGATCAGTTGCCCCAAATACAGAATGACTTCATAGGGGAGTTGGAAAACTTTCCTAAAAGTTAATATTTTAGGCTTGCAGGCCATGTAGTCTTCTGTTGCAACTACTTAACTCTGCTGTTGTAACATGAAAGTAGCCCTACTTAATGAGTAGCTGTATTCCAACAAATCTTTATTTACAAAAACAGGTATACCATGATTTGCCAACCCCAGACCTAGTAGGTTGCCTCATATTATAAATTATGAAGGCAAGTAGAGCTGTTAGAGTACTCCCATGAAGTTGTGAGATTACTAGAAAAATAGGTAACAGGTATATCACAATGCCTAGCCATCAACGAGGGGGAAAAAAAAATCTATTTGCATAGACTCACAAAGTGAGCATAAGTATAGACTCTACCAGATCCATTTTTCTAATTTGCCCCACTTATTCTCACTGAGACTACCCTGCCCTATAGAACCAAATTACCTGTGGAATATTCTTTGTTTCATCTTTCTCTACTAACAATGAGTTTAAAGAACTGGTCATATGATTACCCTGAAGTCTGTGGAGGCGAGAACAGACAGGCCCCAAGCTGAAATAACTGTGCTGAGACTGCTCCTGATGGAATTATGTAAGACAAGGTTTAAATCTGAGACATGGGCGATTGCTCTTAGAGTATCACAGAGTAGATAACCATTCTAAATCTTGGTCTTTGAAAGTTCATAACCACCTTCCACCCAGGAGACCTGAGATCCATAGATACCCTCTTAACTTGCAGCTCTCTGACTGATGCTGATAGGTCCTCACATGTAGAGAGATACAAAGGATACTTGTAATTAGTATTTATTATGATAAAAATAGCTCTGCAGGATGGGTTTTGTTTCTCCTCAGCTTAATTTACCCAGGCTCACAAAGCTAATTAGAGTCAGGATTTCAAAAATCTGGCTTCAAAGCCATCTTTCTGTTAAACTGCTATCTCTGTGATCTAAGGATTGTCCCCTCCATCATATTCCTGAGTGCCTACTCTGCCTGATAGTGAGCTTGGTTATGAAATAGTTATTCTATTCCTAACCTCCAGGACATTAGGTTGAAAAGAAAAAAAAACTTCCAACCAAGAATACTCTATCTGGCAAAGTTATTCTTGAAGGAGAGAAAAAGTTTTCCAGGCAAGAAAAACGGCTTTAGCGTCACCACTAAATCAGCCTTACAAGAAATGTTAAAGGGACTTCTTTAAACTGAAAAGAAAGGGTGCAATTAGTAACTTATGAACGTATAATTCTCACTGGTAAATGTAAACATATAGTAAAAGTAATGAGTTAATCACATTAAATTAGTGTAAAGGTCAAAAGACAAAAGTAAAAATTAAGGGATACACAAGATAAAAAATGTAAAATATGACATCAAAAAGGGAGGGAGGAGTAGAAGTTTAGAATACATTCAAATTTAACTTATATATAAGCGTCAGGTAACCAGAAGGCAAAAACCTATACTGTATACATAAAAGAATCTAAGCATACGCTAAAGTCATCAAACCACGAACAGAGGAACTACGAGACAGCCATAAAACAACAAAATGGCAATAAGTACATACTTATCAGTAATTAAATATAAAGACTAAATTCCCAAATCAAAAGACAGTGGCTGAATGGGTTAAAAAAAAAAGCCACCTTCCACCCCCACCCCTATCTTTATGCTGCCTACAAGAGATTTCAGATATAAGGAAACAAAGTGAAAGGACGGAAAGAATATGTCATGCAAATGGAAATCAAAAGAAAGCTGGAATAAACTTTAAAACAAAGACTAATCAGAGACAAAGATGGGCATTACATAATGATAAACGGATATATCCAACAAGAGGAAGAAACCTGTACCCAATATAGGAGGCACCTAAATATATAAAGCAAATATTAACCTTCTGAAAAAAATACATAGAACTTGTCTCTGATACCTGTATTTAAAGGGAAACTACCGTTTCAGACTAAGAAGGGGAGGTACCACTACCTTTCAAGTGGCATCTTGTCTCACTCCACAGCATGGCTATTGGAAAATAAGTCAAAACAGCTCCTCTCTTTGTACTTCATTTAACTTTCCAGCATGGCTGTGGTAAGCCCGTGTCCAAGTGGCTCCTGATGATCCTGTGAAGTGCCCCCCACAATGCATCAGCACTGGCCCGTGCAACTAACAAGATAGAGTATATGTGAGAGTGTGACTTCTGAGGCTAGATCACAGAAGACACAACCACTTCCATCTTGCTCTCTCTCAGATTACTCTGGAGGAAACCTGCTGCCATATCATAAAGACACCAGAGCAGCCCTGTGGTGAGGTCTGTGTGGTGAGGATCTGAGGCTTCCTGCAAATGACCAGCCCAACCTGTCAGCTATGTGAGGGAGCAGTCTCAGATCTTCCAGCCCCAGTCAAGTTCACATGACGACATCCACCCCAAGCCAACATCTTAACTGCAACCTCATGAGAGACCCCTAAGCCAGAACCATCCAGCTAATCTCCCAAATTCCTGACCCACAGAGACCACAGGATATGTTTAATGTTTTTAGTTGCTGATTTTGGAGTAAATTGTTATATACCAGTAGATGACTAACATAATGACCAAAGCTGGTTTACCAAGAGAAAAGCTGGGGCAAGCCTTTTGTCAAAACCTATCCAACTGTAGTTACCTGGGACAGGGCAAAGCCATCTAGTGGGATAGATACAACTTATCTCCAAAGAGGGGGAAAAAAAAAAACATCCTATGGACATTATATATTTGATGAATATAAATAAACACTGGCTCTCGGCTATTGTTACTAAAACCAAGTAGAAGCTGCTTTGTTGAAGTGGTTGCTAAAATGTAGTTCCCAACACATGTTGGAAAATATTTTAATGGATTCTGTTGGCTGGCAGGCTCCAGTCACAAATCCAAGTCTTCTCTCCAGGGGGTCTCCATAACACACAAGCTGGTGTGGGGGAGAGCAGAGCACAGGGGCAGAGCAGCTCTTAGCAGCTGCAGCATGCCAGGATTCTGGCTTGGTTTCTGAGACACCTGTTGTCCAAATCAAGATTATCAGTCACTACTCCCTTGCCTGGTCCCAAAACTGGGAAAATTGCTCAGAAGTGCAATTAATTCTGTTTCTGCTTAAGTCCCTGCATGAGCACCCCTAGTCCCAGCTGTTCCCAAGTAGCTATTTTGTGTACTTTTCTTCTCCAGTGCCTCTATCTCCTCAGCATCTCCCAGAGTAGGTGAGCAGCAACTCTATTAGGTCTGAGATCAACCTGACAACCTGGATTCTTTGAGCAATCTGGAATGAAAGACTACTGACCGAGTCATCTATCAGGGCAGCCTTCAGCCTTTGACAATGCTTTTATGGATGCTTTCACAGAAAACGGAAGCCCAGGTGCCAACTCGGGTCCTCTGCACGGTAGGGGAAAACAAACACTGGGGCCTCGGTCATCTTGCCCCTTTCTTCTTCCTGTAATGCCACGGAAGGCCCTAGTTAAGAGTTCAGCCGGGGTGAACATTGACTACATGCACGAGAGGCAGGAAGCTGCAGCTCAAGGTCAGACTATACAGGAGCCTTTTCCTATCTCAAAGCAGCCCCAGTGGCTGCTTCCGGACACATCTATGAAATGTTTCAGTCCCACAAATGTGCCCTGCAGCTGGGAGAGATACAAAGTAAGCTGAAGATATGGTCCAGTTCCCCAGGAGATTACTATCTTGGGGGAGGATTCACATGCGTAACAACACTGACCAGAAGGATGAAGGCCCCCAGATTGCACTAACACACGGCTCTCTGGTCTGGATGTCTCAGCATCTCTCTCACCTTACAGGGACATGACGGCACGAGCATCCCTAGTCCCAGCTGTTCTGAGAATGTTGGCGCTAACTTGTCAGAGAAGAAAGACAATACTCTGCCACTTATTTACGGAGAGCAAAAGGGAAGGCACTAAATATGATTTCTTGATCTACCAATTGTCCTGGCATCATCAGTGTTTTGCTTATAACTCCATTTCCTTCCCTGAGTTTAAAAAACAAAGTCTCTGCTTGGAAAAGTGTGCTGCTTGGCTATCACATCTGAGATGATGCTTCCAGATGAATTTCAGTGTCAACATGATTGGTAAGCATCTTGGTAAAGCAGACATTAACACCCCTGTAGGAACGAGAACTTGGAAAATAATACCACCGTGCACCATATCGGGCTGTACAGAGTACAAAGTATCTTCACATTCACCATCTTACTTGGGCCTCACATCAGCCCCGTGAGATAAGCAAACATCTTACAGGGGAAATAAACCGGATATGATCCACAGCAACTGCCATTGTAAATTTTAACCATGCCCTTGTTATTGAGCTCTAGTTTAAGTTCTTTGCTCAAATAGAGGAAAAACAGCAAGAATGACGCTGATAAAACATGCTGCCAAAAGACATCAGAAACCAGTCCCCATCATGTAGGAAATTTTTATGTAAGTTATTAATTCTGATTGGTAACTCTTACTCATCCTTAAGATCTCAGCTCTAAATCACTTCCTCCAGGAAGCCTTCTCTAATCACCTAAATAATAAATTCTCATAAAACTGTCCTTTATCTTCATGACACTTACCAGTTTGCATAACAGGTGGACTCTGGTTTCCATGAAGATAAGGGCTGTGATGTTCTTTCTCACCGTAACTACCCAACACCTAACATCCTCGGGGGGATTTATAAATATTTGTTGAATGAAAAATAAAACACTTGGTGTTCTACTCAACTTACTTTTTGTGCAAAGAACAGAATATAAACGGAAAGTTTAAAACAAAGGAATGGTTATAAGGATACAGATTTAACAGAACCCAACAGTAAATCAGATACACTCATTCCTCAAATATGATTACAATTAGTTCCAAGGTGCTGGCTGGGAAAGAAAAAAGGAAGGGGAGGGGAGGAAGAGGAAGAGGGAGGAGAAGAAGGAAGGAAGGGGAAGGTATCATAACAGTAATTCTCATTTGAATAAATGTAAATCCTACTGTTATTTCCAATATGAAAGTAAGCTTACATGTTAGAATATCATTGACCATATGCATTAAAGCTATACACTGCAGATAACTGTAAACTGTAAATTCCTGAGGGAACCAAGAAGTTTGTAGTAGCAGCAACATCAGTGTTTGTCCCTTGGCAAGCTTTTCAGACATTAGGCAAAACTAAGACTGTGTAGAACTCACTTTTCTGCACAAATTAACAGTACATTTTTTAAGGAAATATTTCAATACGAGGACCTTGTTTTGTCTTGAAATCTCTTCCAGCAGATCCTAACACTGTCCTTTTGCAACTACCAACTTTACAACAAAAACTTTTTCCAAGACCTGCTTATTGTGTCTCTGGCTTCAATAGCCTTACTTGCAAACGAAAATATTAAAAAGCAACCTGGAAGAGGAAAACACAAGGGTGACACAGGTCAGAAACAGTGTTCCTGGCCTCACTCACACCTCTACATACTAGCTGGTTATCGTCCTTGAAGCTCACTCCCTTCCCCACCACATGCCAACTCCCATACAAAGTTTATTTGGAAAAAAGGCAGTGGAACTTGGACTTTTCTGGAGGCTGAGACCCAAGTTCCTCGATTTCTATGGCTGCCCTTATATGCTAGACAAGCATCTTAATTATAATGAAGCATCTTAATTATTGATAATGCATTAGATGACATGCTCAATTTTACCTAAATATAACTGACTTTGAACGTTTTCCTTGAGAGATCACACATGCAGGAAAAAGTTGAAATGTTGGCCATTTTGAAAAGAATCTGAAGACACTATAGTTGAGTAAAAAAAAAAAAAAAATTGAAGCTGTTGCCTCCCCTCCTGCAATCATAATACTTCATAAAGATTCTAAGTTTTGGAAAGACACTACAGTTTGCTTCTCCAGAATTCATAGAATTTAAGCAAAATTTTTTTGCTTTTTTACGGCACTTGAAAATCAGAAAGTCCTCTAGGGCAGAGCCCCCTACAATCCATTTCAAAGGAACCACACAAATCTTAATTAATCCCACATGTCCATAAAGGGTGTCTAAATTGAGGAGAAGTACAAATGGGCCCAGATCTGTGCCACTCAAGATGGAGGCACATTAAAGGTCAAACCCATTGTTTAGAAGGTAAAAAGTATCTAACTACCCTCATTATAGTAACTCCCTCTCCAAAACGAAGCCAAAACCCCAACTTCTTTTGAAGTACACAGAGAGCCCTGATGTTTTGCTGTTTGTGTGCAAGCCATTTGAAACTTCCAATACTCACTTTTCTTGGAAATGGGAAGAGAGGAGATTTAGGAGTTCAGCTGCTACCAAGTGCTACCTCAGCCAAGTCTGAGAATCATAGCTGTCTTTGGAAACTATTATTTAGGATGAAAAGGGTCTGTCCCTCTACCCTGCCATTTTCATTTTATAGAATTAAAGGGAGAGATGTGCAAGGAAGGAAGGAAGAAGGGGAAGGGAGGAGAGAGTAGGGGAGAGAGAAAGGAAGGAAAGGAGGGAGAGAAGGAAGAAGGAAGGGAAGAGAGCAGGAGAAAAGAAACCAAAAACCACTAGCCCCAAACAAAACCAAAAACCCTGCAGTCCTTATCAATGCCCACACCGCTCCCCCTGCTCTTATCCCGCCTAATCCTTATACAAAGCTGCTCTCTTGCACACTTAAACAAGTAATAATCCACACAAGACAAGTGTACACCTTAATGACTTTAAATACTTAGGTTCCTATGTTACTCTGAAGAGGATCGTCCTTGATGGGGAGTAAAACTCCAGCCTTGCAAGTATTTGCTGGCTCCTCTGGAACTTTGAACTCTGAAGCTACTTTTCCTCTGGTGATTCCAGGAATTATCTTGCTAATTGCGGTGAGAACACTGGGTTGGGCTACCTGCCCTGTCAGTTTTGCCCATGCGACAGAACCTATAAATGAAAACACAGGCAGGTGTTTCACTCTGTGTAACTTGGTATACTATATCACTTGAATGGAATGCTAAATGAACAAAAACAATGGATGATAAAGCATTCTGCTATCAAGGCTGCCCTTTCATTTCCCACAAATCCCAACTGCACCAAAAGAGACCTGCTTTCAGATGAATTGCCCATTAGAGGCCACCCAAGAGGCTTTGAATAGGCAGTTTAATAGAAAATCTGGAATGCGCTCATAGGAAAAGGCAGTGGAGAGGCAGGGGCAGCTCAGCTGCCAGGACCTGGCTCTGCCACTCACAGGGAGCCATAGGCAAGCTGCTGGACCTCAGTGCGTATCTGATTCCTCACCTGCAAAATGGGGACAAGGGGGAGGAAATGAGTTAATATATATTAAGCTTTTTGGAGTAACACCTGGCATACGGTAAGCACTTTGTTTGAATTTGCTATTATCATATAGAGGCTTTCCCTCTTCTATATAAAAAAAAGTCCCTAATTGGAATCATCTGACACAGTCCCAAACACAGTACACAATTCTTAAGAGCTAATTTTGCAATATAAGAATATTTATTAAGTTATTGATCAGCGGCAAATCCTGAAGAGAAGCCTAGGGCAGAAAGCTGATTCCTTTTAAGGGATAAAAATTCAAAAACACTCCCCTGCACCTTGGGTAATAATAACCTATATAATAACACTCAAATTAGATTCCTCTGGATATTTCAGTGAAAAAGGAGCTCTGTAGAGAGCTATCATTTTCTATCATCATGTTTTCACCTGTAAAGGTGCTCCTGGCTGTAGCTGAAATGATTCCGCTCACCAATCCATGCAGCCTCGCTCCTTCATCAGTGCCTCTAGGGGGCAGCGCAGTAGTAAAAACACTTGCCTACAGCAGGCTTGGAGGCAAAAGTAAACCCAGTCACCGCTGCTGACCACCAAACACTCTCTACCCATATGAGAGAGTCACACTGGCCACAAAATACAAATACTTTATGTTGAAAATGGTCTGTTTCAAGGATGGGAGACTTCAGGGGCAAGAATGGCAAGGGGGGGAGGGGCGGGAAGAAAGAGAGGATTTCTAAGGAACCTACAATGTTCTATTTTGGTAGTAGCCACACGTAGCAGTCCACTACGAAATAATTCTTTAAACTAGTCACACACTTGAAACACTTTTGAATGTATATACATTTCACAATTAAAGTAATTGTTTTAGGATAGTATTGTACGGGCGAATACTCAGCTAGGGTTATTTTCACCAGAGGATAAAGCAAAGGAAAAATGACATTTGGAAGAACAAATGTGCCTGCTCGAACCTAATAAAAGTTGTCACATTCTGGCACATGTCCCAGTTTATCTGCAAAAGCAGCTCACCCCACTCCCGTGGCGTTCTTTTATCTGGCATATTATCATAAATAAAAACACACAAACATCAACTAACAACATCGACTTTTAATAATGGAAACAAATTGCCATTCCAAAAACAATTTCAGGGAAGAAAAAAATCTTCCCTATAAAAATAAACTCATCAAAATTATAAATATTATAACTTTTTTATGTCTGTGATTTAAAATGCTCCCCTGCAATACTTACCCCTTCATTTAACATCATTCCTGTACCATCACATATCGAAGAGAAAACAGTATTACAGCAAAGCTTAGTTTAATTTAACATAAGAATTTGTACAATGATTTTTAAAAATCTGTGGCCTTAGTGGCCCTCCTTCTTTTACACATCAACAATGCCGCTGCAGTAACCAGTGTTTGGGAGAGAACATCAGTCTTCAAGAACCACGAACTGACAGAATTTCAGTACAGTAAGTTTTCCAAATTGCAACTTGTAGTGCACACGACAATGAGCGAGGTTCTGGATAATACAGGTCAGGATGCCTATTTTAGACAATCTACTTCAAGTTAAAAAAAAAAAAAAAAAAAATTCACAGATACCCATCAGCTACTAGTTTAGGTTCTAACAGTGTCTTAAGCTGAGAAACAAAGGCTTCACAAAATATAAGCTTATTGGGATGGGTAATTAAAAGACCAAGTGGTTGGTAATAGTATACTCAAACCCGAGCCATAGTCTGAATAGTAAAACCAGTATAAAAACCATGAAGGCATTCCCTGAACAATAAAGGTAAAGTGTTGGATGACAATGACACTAAAACCTCATCAATGCACCAAAAAGAAGTTACATGCAAAATTAAACAAGATGTGCCATACATATTTTATACCTAGTTTTACTTTTTTTCCCCAACTTTCCTTAAAAAGCTTAGGAAGATATGATTGTTTCAACGTGTGTGGCACAGCATAACCAACACTTACATCTGCCTCCAACAAGACAGGTGTTCTCTGACAAGTCAGAAGCGCCCCCGAGAGGTAAAGAGAAATGCAATGAAAGGCACAGTTCACTTAAAAGGCAAAGAACTGAAGCACCTTGGAATTTCACAAAGAATCCATTAGGTGTCACCAAAGTGTTAACAATTCCTTGGGAATTTATAAACAAAAAAATATATATCTAGACTAAAAATAGACTGTAAATCCCCCTCTAGAACCACAGCACACCTTTCCCATTGTTTTCAGATTAGCTGCTGCATAAAATGAGGTTATTTAACCTGCTTTAAGGAAGGTTTCTATTGCACATGCATTTCTTTGGTTACCAGGAACGTGCACTTTTGTTAAAATATTTCTACGAGTCCCTCTGGTCAACTGGGGGTGGACTTTCTTTCCTCCCTTTCCTGCTGCCCTCCTCCTTACAGTCTAGTCCCCCTTTGGAACTGAGGGTCTGATAGTACTAGGTCTTTAATCCATATCCCTCTTCTCCATTATGTAAGAACAGACTTCGATTTATAAGAGAAAAGGAGTCGGAAAAGAAGAGACAGGGAGAGGGAAGTGGGGGATGGGGGAAATGGAGGGAGTGACTGGCATAAAGGTGTGCTGTGAGCTCTTTACTGGACAAACCTCCCGGCTAACAATCAGGGAGAAACTGCTGCCCTTACCCGAACTCCTTTTCGGCTTTGAAAACCACCTTGGGGAAAATCTATAACTTAGCAGGAGTCAGCAAATGGTCACTGCTCCACCCGCCCAGAGAAGCTGTTCCCACTGACTTTCCACTCCTGGAAGGCGAATCCTGGGGGGGGCGGTCCACCGAGGGCAGCTCCAGCTCTCCGCCTAGGTCTGGAAGACCCACCTGCCTAAAAGCGGCTTTTCTAGTCAGCTGCAATTACAAGTCCCTCCTTTTTGGTCTAGCTCCTACTTTCTTTGGCTCCATTCCCACATTTTACTCACGAAGAAATCAAACAGTCCTATAGTGGGATCAATGACTCAAAACTCAATGTTTTTAACTCCCTTACAAGCAAATATACCTTTCTCTCTCCACCATCGACTCGTCAGCCAAACCGCCATCCCTCAGAGTGCCCCCCACTTCCACCCACTCCTTCTTCCAAACCTGCCTTTTACTTTCTTTGTCAAGTTCCTCCAAAATCCTTCACAAATTCCTCAGAGTTCCTAGCTTCCTGTGCCCTTCAATTCACGTGGATGTTCCCTCTGATATTAAAAAAAAAAAAAAAAAAATGAGAGACAGGTAGTTTCAACATAAGACAAGTGTTCAGACAGGTTCCTTGTTAAGCTTTTAAAAAAATCATTTGCACATCCTTAAGCTTAACATCATCATCACATAATTCAAATAACTAAAAGAAAATAAGAAAACGAAAACCCAGAGTCCATGCTTCAAAGCACTCTAGAATGCTCCAGATGAGACGACAGATTCACAGCTTGCCGAGAGGTAACACCGCAGTCTGTAACAGAACAAGCTTGCAGAATCCCTTACAGAAGATGCCAAACGTGCAGGATGTTGCGTGACCAAGTTTGGAGAACTAAATCTAGAGATAAAAAGGGGAAGACCCTCGCATCACAGGGCAAGAAAACAGCCCTCCGAGAAGAGACCTTTGCTGCTGGTCCTGCACCAGCCCTGGGTGACAGGGTCCTGCACCATCCCTGGGTGACAGGGAGCCCCGCACTTTAATCGGGTTTCCACACCTCGCTGAGGGCTTCTTCCAGCTTCTGTCTGTAGGCCGCATAGCGCTTCTTCAGGTTTTGCAGCTGCTCATCTTCCTCCTTGTCCAAGATCCGCAAGAAATTCTGTAGTTCTGGAAGGCTGAAGGCTTCCCACTGTGAGAGAACGCAAAGAAGAAAATTGCCAGGTGTTTAACTCTGTCAAGACTTGGCAACGCTGCCCATGAGCACGGGGTGGGGGTGTGGCTGCCCTCCCCTCTGGGGCACTCACAGCTGGGTGCCTCAGACATTGTGGTTCACGGGAGCTGAGCAGTGTAACCAGCCCGGCCACCGCCTCCACTCCCACCCCCACCTCAGCCTGCCCCACTGCCCTCCTGCTCCCCTCCTCCCACAGCCCTCCAAAAGGGCCCTCACTAAGGCCGAGGACTTCCATATCCTGAAGTCCACTAGACACATTCACTCCTGATTGACCCCCAGAAGCATCGGAAACGACTCCATACTCCCTCTAATTTAAAACACTCTCTTCCCTCTACTTGGAGTCATCATTGTCACTGTCTTCTTTCTCACCTCTCACAACAAATTTAGTGACTTCCTAAACAGTTCTCCAATCTGCCTGCTTTTCTCCATCTCAACTGCTCCCTAGCGCCAGTCACCATCACCTTCTCCTACCCTGGGATGGCCTCCTACCTGGCCTCCTCACTCCACTCTTATGCTCGCTTGCCAGTCTATTCCCCAAACAGCCAGCCTGAACACAGAAGTCCCCCACTCTTTACCCACAATATCGTTATCCATGGTTTCAGTTACCCACGGTCTACCGCGGTCCAAAAACATTAAATGGAAAACTCCAGACAAACAATTCATGAGTTTTAAATTGCGCATTAGTCACTTAGTAGCTGTCTTGGTTATCAGACTGACTTGACTGTCCCAGTATCCCAGTGCCTGTGTTCAAGTCACCCTTATTTTACTTAATAATGGCCCCAAAGCACAAGAGTAGTGATGCTGGCAATTCAGACATGCCAAAGAGAAGCCTTAGAGTGCTTCCTTTAAGTGAAAAGGTATGTCTGTATAGGGAAAAAAAACTGTATACACAGGGTTTGGTACTATCCAAGGTTTCAGGCATCCACGGGTCTTAAATCATGTCCCCTGAGGATTAGGGGGTACCACTTGTACTCTTTATAAAATGCAAATCTGGTCGTGACCCTCCCCTGCTTAGAATCATTCAATGGCTTCCCTTTGTTGTTTCTGCTAAGTGTGAAAGATCCTGACTTCTCATACACTGTCGCCTTCACTTACTACCCCAAAGGGCTTTGTACATATTCTCTCCTCCTCCACTTTACCTGGAGAACTGCTAATCAACCTTCAAGTCTCAGCTTAAATGCCACTTTCTCTAAGAAGTCTTCCATGATTTCCTCCCATCCCTTCCCATCCAAGACTGAGTCTATTATAAAGCTCTCACTGAGCACTGGTAATCCTGATCACAAAAGATAAAAATTATAATTATTTGTTTAGTATCTCTCCTGCCTACACCTTACCTACACCGCAGCTGTCATACTTTTCACTATCTAGGCTTTGTCTCTTGCCCTTGAGACTCTGAGTTCTGTCTCCCTAAAAGCACCCACTACATAGCAGGCACAAAATAGGGAATTGTGGGGTTGTTTGGGGCTAGGTTTTTGTTTTTTTTTTTAAAGAGCAGTACATGTCAAGAAGGGTATGTGGTATCACCCTGTCCCACTCTGGGAGGTTTGTTTTCAAACTCCATATTCTCCCCTCCCAATAGGGGGCCCTAGTCCTGGCTGAGAATCACAGCCACGACCAGGGACAATTCTGATGGAGAACCTCCAGGGCCGTGGGGCAGGGCGAAACCAGGAGATAATCTAATACAAGTGAATAGAGAAGAGATGAAATAAAACCACCCAGTGAGCTCAATGACAGAAGACTTCCCAGAGATGAATTCTGAGCTCGCTATTAAAGAAAATGAGAAACATGGACTAACAGAGCAAAACTTTCCACATTAGAATATTCTGTTAATTTTTAAGTTGTTTTAATTAATTTTTTTCACATATGTTCTCTAAAATAAAGTAAGTTCCTCCCACTCCCTGACAGCTATCGAAAGTTTCTTCCCTCAATTCAGTTAACCTGAAAAAAAGAGAGAAACAAGAACACCATAGAGAGATCTAATAAAGCAGTTTGGAACATTAAAATACAATGTAAATTTCAAAACTAAGCCAACATAATTCCCTCCCAGACAATGTGGCTTTAATTGCACTAAACTATGTGCAACACTTAAAAGACCAATACCGAGGAAAATAAAACAGTGATAAGACTATGCTGATACGACTGGCTTAGGCTTTCAGAGAGAAGGTTGACATGTATCAAACTATAAAGCCAAATTAGACTCCTGCACCCAGTTCTTTCCCCAAAATGACAGTGAATTTTAAAAACTTCAGAACATCAGAATCAAAAGCAATTTCAAAAAAGTCCAAAATCACTATCTTCCTAAAATCCCCTAAAGTTCCAATTTACACTGACATATAAACTTACTATTTAGAAACATGTTTATATATATTTCTAACTTATGACTTAAAATCACCTTTTAAAGTCCTTAGTCCCGCTTTACGGATTTTAAAACCAAGTACTGAAAACATTAGTTTTACCCAAGGTCACGATCCTAATCTAACAAGAGAGTAAGTAGAAAGCAGAGTCCTGGTTTCCTCACTTTTAACCTAGAAACTCTATTCTCACTACATCACAAAATAGACGATTCGCACCACTTCCTGGTCCAGACAAAAGACTAAGACCCAGAGCTTGAGAGATTTACTCAAATGTTTTAAAGTTGACACAGGATCTAGAAGGACAGTCTAAAGTGCTTTCTCCTTCAACTGAACTGGCCTAAATACACTCCTCCCTGGAGAGAAAATGGCAAATGATGCTACACACACACACACGCGCGCGCGCGCACACACACACACACACACACACACACGTAATTTCTTAATCATCTGGGCAAAGAGGAAAAAAGATTCTACAAAGTTAAAAGTCTTTCCTGGTAAAGAAATTGAATTCCTTTTTATTTCCCTTTAGAGCAAATTAGCCTGGAGACTTTTGTTAGTAGCAAACATATGGAGAGTATCAACTTTCAAAGTTCAGCTGGATTTTAGGAATTCGGAGGTAGAAGGGGTGAAAATGACTCGGGGTGGAGATCAAGTGAAAAATTTTAATTCTTCCAACTCTGATGATTAGAGACCCATATAATGAGTGCTGTAAAAGAATTATATTGTAGACTAACTTTGGGTTCGTGTCTAACAATTCAAAAACACACAGAAAGCTGCCCTCCGCAGGACCACCTCTCCTCCTCCCATGACAGCAGACAGGAAGGGAGGCCGACACCCATCCCTCACTTTCACCCCCCTCACTAGTCCTTTTCAGTGGTAAAGTCACTAGACTAGAGCAATAAATAACACAGGGTCAACTGCTCTGTATCGTTTAAAGCAATAATATGCAATCGCTTACCTCTCCAATTTCATGTTCACGGAGAACAAAACTAAGTGTGTCTGTTCTTGGCCCGGCTACCAAACGCAGGTAGAGTGGATGTTCCCGGTCAGAGAGCTTGCAGGCGTAGACTGGCGAAGGAAACAAGGAGCATGTCACAGACAAGAGTATTGAATCACTCCCTAGACCACACACTCCCCAACCATCCCTCCTCCAGATCGAGGCAACAGTCCGTGTTATCCTAGCCAAGTCACCATCCTGCCCATCTTCTTACTAACAGCCTACAGTGGAATGAAATCTATACTAGCCTCATTCCAGCTGCACAATATAAACTGTGCTTTGATCAAAAAAGAAATAATCTCCAAGAATGAATTTAAATAGTTATTAGTTCCCAAGTGGGCTTATAATTAATTCTGTTCTTCTTTTTGGGAAGTAAGAAACTTAAAGAATCAGCAACCCCTTTAAAAGCAATAAAAATATACCATCCAAAGAACATGAAATCAGAGCTCTAGGAGAAAATGTCTCTGCAGATTTATTTAGAATTAGCAGCCACAAACAAACTAAGCAATCAGAATACAAGCTCTGGGGGCTTTAAGCAGCTATATGTGTCTTACGCTACACACAGACACACGGTACTGGCATTGCCTGAAGTGTTGAGATTTGCCAGCCACAAGGGTAATATTTCAACAGGGTGCTATTACGGTCAGACAGTACAGCTGAAATCCAGGTGAGCAGGCAAAGAAGCTGGCAAGATAAAAATGCCGTCTGGGCTTATATACATTATTCTGGCACTTCTGGATATAGCCGCATTGTAGGTGCCGTCTTCCCTAGAGCTATAAACTTGCCCACACTGCTGAGCCTGTGGCCTTGAGGGTAGGAAACTCTGCCTGTTCACCTTTGTATTCTGCAGGGCCCAACCCATGGTACGTGTTCAAAAAATATATGCATGCTCAGCAACTAGCTGGGTTCATCCCCATGCAACTGAAGGCGTCCCTACAATGTCAGTTAGTATATTTTCTTCTAGAGCTGCTTTGGGCTTTACCAGAAAAACTAGAGAAAGTGTAAATAGTTGATTGCTCACACACACACACACACACACACACACACACACACACACCATTTTCAAATTAGCACTTAGTGAGTGAATCACTCAATTATCGTTGTCCACCACCAGTATCAATTTCTACTCTAGTACCTGACCTGGGATATCTTATTCCGTTTCACGCAGTAAGTCAGTCAATATTCTCTTTTTATCCACTGAATGTGGATATTAAGTTCAGACAGGCAGACCTCAGGCTACAACATTATTTCACCCACTGTATGTGCCTCTGGGGGGACTGGTTGCCAAAATGCCCCAATGTAATGGCCAGCAAGATAAGCTGAAGGAATCAGAAGAGCCTGGGGCTGGGTCACGTACATCACTAAGTCTGAAATGTGTGTGATAATACACATGTGCCTCCCCATCCTCAAGGTCTTAGAGAACTCCAAGTCTCCCAGGCCACTCCATGTTCAGACGCTCATCAAATGTGGAATGTGCTATTGAAATTTTCAAGCAAAGAGGATTCTTTTTTTGTCCTAAAGCACATTAAAATAAAAAATGATTGGAAAAACAAAACAAAACAGGAAGTTCTGGTCAGGATGGCAGAATAGCTAGACCCTGTGCTTGCCTCTTCTCATGACCACATCAAAATTAAAATTACAGATAATCTACAGAACAGCCATCATTGGGAGTTGCCTGAAGTTTAGCTTAACAAAAGCCCTACAACTAAGGACACATAGAAGAGGTCACCTCGAGACTGAAGAGTGGCATAATATAGACAAAAGTTAGAAAAAAAAAAAAAAATCAAAGCTATCCCCCTGTGCACATTACAAAATCCTCCAGAAATGCTCATCACACACGGATGCCTCTGAGCTCCTCAGATGCACAACTGTCCAACTCAAAACTATGGACGGCCAGGAGGCATTAAGCACATGCCATGATCACCATGGCTTCCAGCATCTGTCCCTGGCTCTGACATAATTGACACAGATACATCCATTAGTCTCCCTTCTGCTAATGAGAACAAAAGACATAAATAAAAGCAGAGACCATCTGCATGCTTAAGCGTGGCAGTGTACCTTGATCTTCCCTGTGGCAACGCTTATAAAGTGCAAACTTGGCAGGGCTCTCAGTCACGAGAAACTTTTTGAGCAGGGCCTCGATCACTTCCCCAACAGTGTTCGTGCTGCTGATGTGAAGCGTGTTCATACAGCCATTGCTACTGGGAGCGGGTTTTCCAGAGTTGGGAGAAGTCTGTGGAGGTTTGCAGAGTTCCATCTGTACTTTAATGAAGCCAGTGTAAATCCCATTTGAATTCTGAGGTGGGAAAAAAAAGCACACACTTAGCTGGGCTGATAGTGGCATTTTAGAGAAAGAGCACATCAAAAAAAAAAGAAAAAAAGAAAAAAAAGAAAGCGAAAAACTCTTTCTCTTGTTCCTGTCTTTTACAGCTCTGCAGCAGAACTTCACTAGAGATTGTCCCTAAGGGAATGACCTCAGAGGGAGGTTAACGCACCCCAGCAAAGTGCTTCCAGAGGCAGGGTCTGCAGGGCAGATGTGGCAATGGAAGACTGCAGCAGACAAGCCCCAGCCTCACACAGCCTCACACAGCCTCACACAGCCTCACACAGCCTCCCAAGCCGCTGGAGCGGCATGTGAAAGGTCAGGGCCCGCTGGTGAGGTAATGACCCGCTGAGGCAGATGCTAGCCAAACCACAGGCTCATTAAAGCTTGGGGGAGAAGTCTAGGCTAAATGCTCAAAGGAAACGACCCCTGCAACTGATGACCAGCTATTACACAAAAAAGGCGGGCCACAATTAGGACTTTGAAATTCCTAGGTCAACAAGGAGCGCACAGTAAGAAAACAAGCCATTTTCAATCCTACTGGCTATTATAATGTGCACTAGATTACCAATTTTTCGTAAACTCTTTTATAAAAGGTATATACCATAAAGCACAGGATACACGATCATGCTTTTCAGGCCCCTTAAGCAGCAACATTTGTAAAACAAATTCAAGTTACAGTGTGAAGTATAGATATTAATAAGCAGTTTTCTTTTTTGTTTTAACATGATACTTATGTCTCCTTCTATATATACACATGTATTTTAACAGCTTTAGTGAGATAAAATTTTTATACCCAAAAAAACCTGTACATATTTACTATACACAATTTGGTGAGTTTTAGCACTTGTCTTAACTTATGGTAGAATTACTATTTCTTAGTTGCCAAAAATAGTAATAACAATCTTGTCTTCATTTTTTTTTTTGATGTTCAGTATATCTAGAAAAAAAATTATTGCAATGTTTTATTTAAATAAATCCACAGGTGTTATATAAAAAAAAATATGACACAGTTAAAGTAGGACATTAAAAACCTCTTTTATGGTCCATTATTTTTCTTCCCTTCCACAGGATCAATTCACAATACTAATTCACTTGTTCGGTCTTGTGGAAAGTATTATATAGCTTTTAAAATTTTTTATCTTTGAAACTTGGCATCTGTTTTAACCTCCACGGGTGAGGGGTGGAATTTTTCTACTTTGATGAAAACTGTGTTTGAAAAAGGAGAAAGACACATCCCTGCTGGAATAATGAAGAATAATCACTAGTCTATCTGCCCCTCCCCACTCCCTGGCAGACCAACTAGTGAGGGACCCACCCTTTATCACGAAGCTGATATTTAAGAGCTCCTCCTCCAGGGCCACAGAATTCAGTAGGGCCTGTTCCAAACAGGTCGCCCTGTCCTTTGCTGAACTCTGTCAGTTCACAGTCAATAGACCGAGAAGGCAGGGGTCCACATGCCCTGGAAACTGACACCAAAAGATGGCAAGTGCCTCGAGGAAAGTCACCAAATGGGTGGGCGAGGCACAGACGCCAGTCCAATTTAGAGCAACATGAATACTCTAGCTCTGTTGTCAGCTCTCCTTTCGTGGTCACCCAGCCCTGTGCGTCCCCATTCTACACCCTCACTCCCCACTGAGCTGCGAAGTGTTGGTACAATGTTGCAGAAGCCTGAATGAACTATGTGTAGGAAGCTAAATAGTACATACCTCATCTTACTTTGACAACCAGCTAAGAAAAAGTCTTAGCTCAATTATATCCCAATCTATTGGCACAAAATCCTTTTCCTGATACTTCCAAATTTATTTACACAAAACTTACCTACGGCCTTATTAGAATCTGAAGTACTGCCTATCTGTTAAATAGGCAATGATTATACACCATGCTAAAAATCCTTTAAGGGGAGCGGGTTCCCACAAAATCTTTTAAAAGTTAACTTCATTTAACGTAAAGCTACTTCGAAATACGGCTGTAATTTGAAAGATGCAGAAACATACCATTTTCCTGTCCTATCTACTTTGACCACTAAATTTTTGCAAATGTGATTCAGAAGTTTTAAAACATACAGATAGACTGTAATACCAACAACTTATATTTGTCTTTTGCCATTGATCAACCTAGAGTACTGCGGGTGCTTACCAAGGTCATCTTCAACTTGTCTGTGACTGCCAGGTTGTACTTATGAACTTTCTCTTTGATTTCCTCTTTGCTGAGGTGATTGTGGGTTTCCTTCTCTTTCTCCACATCCTAGAAGAGAAGCCATGCCAAACATGAGCAATCATAGAAAAATGCACATAAGCCAGAATTCCTGACACACAAGACCACTATGACCACCTATGGAGCACTTTACCTTAAAACCCTCCCCTCCTCCCCCTTTTCCTACCCCTCCCCCTCTCTAACACTAACCCTAATAGAGGGGTCCCCAACTCCCCCACCACCAGTCCGTGCCTGTTAGGAACAGGCCACACAGCAGGAGGTGAGCCACAGGCAAGCAAGGGAAGCTTCTCAGAGCTAGCTTCACCGCCTCAGCTCCACCTCAGATCATCAGGCATTAGATTCTCATATGAGCACCAGTCCCTGGTGCCAAAAAGGTTGGGGACCACTGCCCTCAAACATTCACCCCCTCTAACTTTCAAACTCTCCAGGCTCATCCATCAATTATGGTTCTCATTCCTTCAGACTACAGTCTTCCTGAGTGATATATCAAATAAAATTAATGTCAGTGGCTGAAAGCAATACTTTATTAAATACTACTTTGCAAAACTATCTTTGCTAACTTTCCCTTCTGCAAAAACGCCATGACCTGAGAGTACCTGCTACATTGGCTATTTCCATTTTAAACAATATTTAAAGACATACCTTTAGCTAAAAGCTTCTCTTTAGCAAATTTTATGACCTTTATGATCTTTATAGCTTTACAATATTGTACAGAAGTTAATAAATGTTAATTGGCACTAATCACTGACCTGTCAAATTATACACAACTACCAGAGGGTAATTTATCTTCCCCCCCTCAAAAAAAATCCTCATGTCAAGATGCAAATAACCAGACTTCTCCTAACCACCCACTCTGACCCCTGCCTCTCCACTCTCTGGAGGGGAGTTAAATGTTCTTATCACTATGAAGAATCCACTAATGGTTTAAAAGAGTTCAACCAGTGTATGACATTATGCCACGACCAATGTGACCTCAGACAGCCAAGCTACTGTGACCCAATGAAGCCAGGTATATGAGACACCTGACTTATATCACATTTAATTCTCCCAACAATCTAACCAATTAGATTTTATTACTCCAGGGCTAAGTAAATTAACCTGCCCATAGAAACTTAATTCTGTGGCAGTGATGGAACTTATCTGAAGCCAGATCCCAAAGTAACGCCAACCATTTGCTAAAATCATTAAGTATCTTCCACAGGGTGTCCTCACTTGATCTTCCAGATAATGAGCTAATTAGCATCCCCATATCACAGACAGGCACACTGAGACTCACAGAGGTCAAGTGGCTGTCCCAGGACAACCCAAATAGTTAACGAGACCAACCTAAAGTCTAATCCAGGTTTCTACTAAATCGAACAGGTGTCCACTGTTCCCACGAGGGTGTTTGAAAGGTTAAAGAAAGGCGGCATAATCAGATTCGAACCTGAGTAGCAGCTTGGAAAAGATGAAGGGATCTGACAATCTTCAAGACAAAGAGAGGAAGAGCAATTAAAGTCAGATGATTTATCCCCCCAAATAAAACCTTTGAAGAGATGCTGCTTTCCCAGCCAAGATACATCACACCATCCTCACAGCTGGAGATATCTAAGCATCTGTTCCCATCTACTCACTGTGAGCTACTGTTACATATATACACGCTTGGAATGACTACTACTACAAAACTTGTGAGAACACTGTGAGTATAAAATAGCTCTTGATCACTCAGGTCTCAGGTTCTTTGATTTTAGACCCTGAGAGGGGTGTGCTGACTATAAACTATCTCAGTAATTTTTCAATTTCAGCACTGTCTTGGTGAAGTCTGACAGGTCGGCAGTAGATAACTGGAAAAATATCCGCGCAAGACAGTATGGTCGTTCCCTAGCTTCAGGAGCCAGCCTCACATTCCCCTCGGAGCATTCTATCTGCCAATGTAAAATCCCAAAGCAATCTTATTTTTGGTGTCACTAGTTGGAGGGGAGGGGAAAGCTGTAGATTGAAACAACTTTTCAGAAGCTTCAATGACTATTTCCAAGGAAATTTAAAACACATGTAGCATCTCTCTGCTCGCCCTGCTCTTCTCAATCTATTTTGTAGGTGTGGGAGGGCAAAGGGTGCTATAGAAAGTGCCCCATTCCAGCAAGACGTGGGCTCTAATCCTGAGTCGGTCACCGATTAAACCCTATGGGGTTTACTAACCTCTCTTAGTCTGCTTTCTCATTTTCCATCAAATAAAAGGACCAGAGTAGATCATCTTGAAGGCGCTTCCTGGCCCAACTGGATAATTTTGAAAAGATCTAATGCTCTTCTCACTGGTGTGACCAATGGGGCAAGATGTTTCCATTTGAAGAACTAAGGAAACTAAAGACTCAGTATTAAAACGTTACAAAATAGCTAACTGCACGAAAACTGTGGTATATATACCCCAGGGGCTTACTAAATAAGAATAGAGAAGTCTAAGAATGAAGAGAAGATGGGGTGATGGGAGCAATTAGGAGCAAAGAGCAGGGTCAAGTCAGTTTGGTCAGTTCTTTTTTACTATTAAACGTATGGGGTAACATTGGTTACATAAATTTCAAGTGTACCACTTTATAACACAACGTCTGTGTCCTCCACTGTGTGCTCACCACCCAAAGCCGAGCCTCCATCCATCAACATATATTTGACCCCGTTTATCCTTTTCCCCCTTCCCCTCTGGTAACAGTCATTCTGTTGTCTATATCTATGAGTCTCTTTGTTTGTTCTTTTGTTGCTTTTGGTTTTAAATCCCACATACCAGTGAAATCATACAGTTCTTTTCCTTTTCCGTCTGACTTATTTCACTTAGCATCAGTGTGGTCAGTTCTTAACTACAGGTTTGGGTGATGCTTACTGGACTTAGCATCCACCCTTAGGCCCCTCACGTCAGCATTCCCAGAAAAATGGAGGAAAATCAAAGGAGAAAGCCAGTCTGGGAAGAGAAGCATTCTCTGGATCGTCCACAAATGGATAACTGAGACATGCTTGTGCAATAACCTCTCAGAGATTAAAAACCCAGGAAACTATAGGGAGTAAGAACAGAGAAGAGCTGGACCCAAGGACCTCCAAGATCTCTTCCAAGGCTAAACCCTCAGTATTAAAAGATCAACTGGAAAGTAAATCCCAGAGAAGCACCTTAAACCTAAAAGGCTATGATCTTGTTTTTTTGGTTTGTTTTTTTTTTTTTACTGAGATATAATTGACATACAACATTGTATTCATTTTTGGTGTACAACATAAGGATTTATATATGTACATATTACAAAATGATCACCATAATGACTTTAGTTAACACCTATCACCTGTTTATTTTTTTTTTCTTGCAATGAGAACTTTTTAAGATCTACTCTCTGATGTGATCCTATATTGTAAGTCCACTGATGCAAATTTGTACACCAAGGCCACAGAACCAGGCCTGCTCACTGACTAAATATTTGCTGAGCTTCTGCTGTGCACCAGGCACTTGCCTGACTATGGGGATGTCACCTCCACTCTCATGCTGCTTACTGTCCAGCACAGGTTGAGTAGGAGTGAGGACTGTCAGTCAAAGAAAAAAGGCTTCCAAAATGGTAACTGAGCACGGTTTCTCCGAGTGGAGGAGTCCAGCCGCAGGGGGAAAGACACAGGAGTCACAAGCTTAGGCCCTGGAGCGAAGGACAGTGGTTTCTTTTAGTGTCAGAACTAGAGAGTCTCCCGATTTGGAAAACTTCCAAATTATTTACCCCTTTAATAGAGACCTCCTTTCCTCAAACATAGGGAAGAATCCTCCAGCCCTTCCTCCAAATACATTGCCGTTGGGAATACAGGTGTCTTAGCAGGAAGGAGGAGAAAAACATGGAAGCCAGAAGGGAGAAATTAGGTACAATGAGTACGAAAGATGAAGGCAAGGAGAGGGTTAAAAAAAAAAACCTGTGTGGCGGGCACGGAACTGATAAAACAGAGGATAAACACTAATCTTTAATTGCGTTGGTGAGGAGAGGAAACGGCATGGGTGCAGCGTGCGAACGCAGCGGTTATTGTTCTTGGCAGCAGGGAGGCGTATGATGCCACCACACCTGAGCGTGTGTGTTTGGGAAGTTGCAAGTCATCTTTTTTATAAGCGACTTTTCTTTTTATACTCCCCCAAATCCTCAAGTTTCTCAGAGGGAGAGTTCTTCTACACAAAATTATAAACCTCAGACTCTTCTCTCACGTTTTCATCCAGCAAGTCCTTGAGGGCTGTTCTTGGGTTACTTCAGTTCCTGGGTGGGGTCACACTGCTGTTTTTTTCACCGGTGAACTTTCTCATAGGGGACACACCCTACCCCACAGACACACAGGAATCCTCATGCAGCATGGCCCAGGCCGTGCTAAACGAGTGTGGCCCAATCTCATGTTAAAACGGCTCACAAATTAAGATCCTCCAAGAATATATTTCTATAGACGTGGCCAAAGGGTCTGGGAATTATTTATACTCTTCTTGCTAACTTTACTGTTTCTAAAATTATGTCAAAAC
>NW_006443138.1:3351039-3359180 GCF_000325575.1 Pteropus alecto | reverse complement strand
ATAAATATATATATATAAAACAACTGGGAGTGACTATATTCAAGAGAGGGAGCGAGAACAGGAACGTGACCCTGCCACTCCCTGTTTTAGCCTATTGAAGGCCTATGGACCAGGGTTTGGATATACTTAGGTCTGAAGTACAGCCCTGCCACGTTCTAGCTGTGTGACCAAAGGCAAGTTATTTAACCTCCCTGAGTCTCAGTTTTCTCATCTTATTAAAATGTGCAAACCAACACATACTTTATAGAACTGTTATGAGAATGATACAACCTATTATTCGACTATTTATTGACTGCCTATTGATGCCTGGCTCTGTGCCAAACACTTAAAGCTGGAGAAGACAGTTGTGGTTCCTGCCTATTCTGCCTTTTCTTGGCTGACAACCTAATCAGGTTTGTCTTATCCCCACCCAATCCCTTTGCTATATTTTTTTTTGGGGGGGGGTGTCTTTTTTGGAGGGGGTTGCATCACAGACCTAAGAAATAATACTGACCCTTTTTAAAAAGTGCAAGTAGCATAATTCTCTAATTGAGTGGGAACAATACGTGCACAGTGCCCAATGACAGGGGCATGACACACTCAGCATCAGTAAATGGTGTCATTACCTCTCCACTGGTGGTCCCACAGCTTTTACATGGAACTGCTGGAGCTGCTCTGACTCCTGGCCAGGTTCAGGGTCCAACCTGTGTTCATGGAGAAGGGTAAACTTACCAGGCTAACAGGTGCTTTCTCTAAGTGAGGCTAGATTCCAAACTCATGGATTCCTACTTTTCATCTCATTTCCAGGTGTGGAAAAACCCCAGCCTGATGTCCCAAAAAGAATTGGGTACCCAGTGCAATACAGAGAGAACACATGCCAGTCCTGCATTGTGTACAGAATAAGACATCAAGCACCCGCCATCCTAAGACCACACTTCCTTGGAGCAGGGGGCCCTGCTGCAAACGGAATTCAGGGATAGCTCGAGCAGAACGGAGTCTTGGTTTTGGTAATGACCCCATTAGACGTATTCCTTCCCAACTCCCTTCCAACAGAGACACCATATTAAGTATTGTGTGCTGCTTGCTGCTGTGTTCTCACGGCACCAGTATTGACCATCGGCTGGGTGCCACGTCTAGAGACTCACGCTTATCTTGGTGTCTGGCCATGGCAAGCTGATTCATCTTGGCCATGCTAGGATTTTTTCCCCTGCCAGATGAGAAGATTTTTTGAAATCACAGGATAGAGAGTTAGGGCCCCTTTCTATTCATGTGAGGATTTAGGGGCACATCTTGCCCGAATTTAGCTTGTAGGAAACTGTTCTATGCAGCCCCATGTTTGCTCTTCATGTTTTCTAATAGTAAAGAAAAAGGAAGGGGAGGGATGTAACAGCCCCTCACCTCTGTGTATCAAAAGATGTGTCACTTATCTCAGAGTAAGAAAAGTAAATGGAAAATTGGAGGGCGGCTACTAGGACAAGGACAATGCACACAGCACTGCCAAACAGGAGGGCACCACATTCCCAAACAGTGCCTCACGGGACACTGATTCTCCAAGATGTTCTACAAACAGAAAGGGCACTCCTCTTTCCTCCTCCTCTTCCCCATCTCTTAGAGATTCCCAAAGTATTTTAGAATGTTAAAGGCTCTGAGAAGTCCTGCAGTTAAGAAAACTGTAAGCGCATAGCAAGAAAACTTTGAGAACAAAGTTGTAAGTGTGGCATTCATTATTACAAATGGTGCATTATACAAGAACAGATATTTCTTTTATTAATTATTCACTTAGTGAGTGGATTCTGTATTCATTAGGAGATAATAGCACACCCAAACCACATCTGTTGAACTTGACAATTTTAAACAACCTCTTTATCCCCAAGGCTACTTGTTAAACAACAAGGAACAGCAGAAGGGAGTCTAGGTGGGTATTTTAGATAACTTCCAAAAATATGGACTTCAAAAATAGAACCAGGCAGCGACCTTATAAGGATGCAACACTGTACTAGCCTTCTCTCAAATGCACTTGAGCATGAGAGAGAGAGATCTAAGTGTGCCATCTATTGCCTTTAAATTCTTCCAGCCTTATCCCCTCCTACCATGCACAGCCCTACCACTCAGCCATGCTTAACTCTCAAGTTAAGAGCACTCCTAAGAGCACCACGCGCACCCCACCCTGCACCTCACCTTGTGATCCTCCCATTCAAGGCCCACCCCACCCAGGAAGCTGGCCTACCCACAACAGCCCCTCACTTACCTCTGTCTTAGAAACCCCAAACCCCTATGCTACTCTATCAGGGCAGATTTCGCATCCACAGCACCTTGTACGGTTTGCTGTTTCTATGTTTACTCTTGCCTCCAAACAAATGAACAGTGTTTTTAAACCTCCCTCCTGAATACTGTGCTGGAACTAGCTCCATGCTGGGCATGCAGGAGGGGCTCTGTTCCTTTCTGACTGATTCTATCTGGTCACAGAGCCCACAGCTACAAGACTGTGTTTACAATCAATGCTCTTTTGTACATCTTATCAATCTGCATGAGGTTTTTTGTTTGCCTCTCAAAACTGGATGAATCTGCAAGGGCACACAAAAGGCCTTTATAATACCAGATACAAAGCTTTATACGCTTCTGTTATCCATCTGCACCATCAAAGAAGAGAGTCCTTCAAAGCATGCCCCTTAAATACCCTCGCACACCCGGGGCAGTGGGAGCAGGCACAGGCCCAGCATGTTAATAAGATTAATTGCAGTTGTGATACACATTAAAAGAGTTTCATCTGGGCCTCCTATGACCTCACTTTTCAAAACCCCTGGTTACCAGTCCGCCATACCCTATATGGTTGTACTTTGAAAACCAGGTCGCGTGCCAATAGTCAAACAGCCACTCATTTGTTTGGAGCCAGAAAACAAACTTGGAGATGGACCAGTCTCCCCAGAGTGCCCCAGCTTGAGGTCCCAACCTCAAGGCATACCAGATTACACTCAGAAATCCCAGTGACATGTTTTCAAAGGGAGTCAATTAAGATGCTATTCATTTCTGAAAGGTGATACATTTCACAACTGGTTTTAACTTTCTTCAAATTCTAGGTGAGCTAGGTAACAAAGAACTGAGAGATTATTAGAGGCCTCAGAGCCAAGTACATCCAAATCCAGCCAATCAGCTTTGATAATTAGAAAAAGACCGTGGCCGAAGGTGAGTCAGCACTCTCACCTCAGCCCACCTCTCTTGAGGTCTCCATCAGAATGGAAGCAGCAGTGAATTCTCATGTTATCACAGGAAGTCATGTCCTCAAGTACTCGGTTCCCATGGTTATTAAAATAGAGCACTGGACTATGGTCCCTTCCAGCAGTGAGTGTTCTGATACCCTATACCAGCGGTCCCCAACCTTCTTGGCACCAGGGACCGATGCTCGTATGAGAATCTAACACCTGACGATCTGAGGTGGAGCTGAGGCGGTGATGCTAGTGCTGGGGAGCGGCTGCAAATACAGATGAAGCTTCGCTCACTGGCCCACTGCTCACCTCCTGCTGTATGGCCCAGTTCCTAACAGGCCACAGACCAGTACCGGTCCACAGCCTGGGGGTTGGGGACCCCTGCTCTATACCATCTACAACACTACTCTAATCAAGTACCTACAAAAAGTCCATTGGGTATTACGCAAATTAACTGGAAAAATAAATATGAGACTGTGGAAAAGCCAGGAGGGAAGTTAAAATTGACACTACAATGCCAGGCAGTGACACAGCGCCCAGCCTAAATTCTAGATTAAACATCTCAATGCTCATGGCTCTAAGGGTCATCCAGCAGCGCCCCCATTTCCTTTGGCTAACAGCAATTACAACTGTGGCTCTGGAACCACTGTCTACTACTTCAGGTTAGCCCAGGGATACTAGAGGCTCTTACGAAGGTCAGAGTTTGGATGCCAGGCCTCGTGACCACCTTATCCTTTATGGAACCTTTGAACCTTGGCGATAGGGGTGGTTCGGAGAAAGGAAATGGGCAAGCTCATTTGGAGGTGAGCCAGACAGGAAGCATGAAGGAATTCTACAGCAACTACAGAGAAGGCAGGTGGAGTCCATCTGGGCAACTCAGCAGGCTTGGGGTTCTCCAGCCCTATCAACGTTAGGAATCTGAAAATCAAGGGCCTTGCAAATAAATGGAGCTGTCACCTTGCCAGCTGACACCTAAATTGAACAGAGCATGGAGAGTCTCAAGAAAATTAGAAATGTCTGTAGACCAGCACTCCAAGAAAAACTGTGAGAAGCAAGCTTATCCAAATATTATCTGTTGTCTTCTTCCTTGCCAATTACAATCTGGAGTCTAAATAATAAAAGATTTAAAAGCGTCTTAGGTTCTACGTTTTCAGGCAACAAAGAGTTAAAAAGTATAGATGATGACTTACTGGTTCAGGAGGACAATGTCCAGGGACACAACACAATCACAGCAACTCCTTTAAGGCCTGAATTCGTAAATCCTCAGGTATTACTCCCTGCAGCTTCACTAATGCACTAGTCCCAACACACCTGCATAGCTTTCTCGCATACCATCTGAGGCACAGGGATGCCACGGGAGAAGGGAGAGAATCGGCAGTCCTTCTAAGCCAGGTGTCCAGATCATGAATGTTTTTTTTAACAGGCAAACTTGAAAGTCTGAGGGGTCCACAAGAAGTTAAACTGTTTTATAGCACTCTTGTTCTCATTAATTCAATCCATCCCCTCTTCCTGAATTCTCCTCCCCTCTTACACTCCACTCAAGATGGCTCTTTTGATTAAGTCTGTTTGTAGCCCTTAAAAGGCATGGCTGAAGTACCAAGTGTACAAGGACTCATTCTTCTGCCACAGGCAATACATGAAGAATAAAGATAGATACCCATATGTTGCCCTCCATTCTCAGAATGACAATGATATGTGCAGAAAACGGCACATGAAGGACACACATATCCAGCTCCATCCACCTCAGCAGCCATTTCTTTACAAAAGCAGCCCAAGGTGTTGGTTTTAACTGAGGAATCACCTTCCTCCTCCCTATGAAGGAGGTAAAAGGACTCTGGAGTCATAAAAAGATGTTGGAGCAATTCTGATAAAAATCAGGTGGATTAGTACCTTCAAGAGCTTCACGTAAACAATTTCCTTCTAAAGATATTCTTTTCTACAGAAATCCTCTCCTGCCCTCCGCCTTACAGATGCGGTGAGAAACACAAAAGTCACCAGGAGAATGTTGGGGACATAAATTAGTCAGGCAGGGGCTTGGGATGAGTCAGGCGACACTCAAAGAAAGACCAGAAGGGGAGAGGACCAGGGGAGCAGACCCCCCTACTAGAAGAATGCCCAAGGGCCCATACCCCTGGCCCACCCACCTCCCCAGCCTCACTGAACCCGGCCAGGGGCTCACTCCCAGCCCAGACCCTTGAGGGTTCAGGCTGTGTCCAAAACAAACACTTGAACTTTATACTTAGAAGGGAGGAAAAAACGTCTTTTCAGTACACCTCCCCCATCTGGCTTCCTTCTCCTTTCTGGTCCCCCTTCCAAACCCTGGCCTGGAAGAACTAACCAGCCCGAAGCCCTGAGGGGGACAGAGGCAGGGAGAAGGGTGGCAGCAGCTGCTCTCAGTGAACCTTATCATCACCAAGTTCCAAAGTGCCACACCCCTCACAACCTGACTCGGAATTCTCACAATAACCCTGGAATTGGGTACTACTATTATCTAACTTTGCAAATAGGAAAGTGGACACTTAGGAGAACTAACGCGCATTAAAGTTCCTACTCAGTTCTGTCTGATTCAGAGCCAATTAAGCCAAGAAAGTGGGGGGAGAGTACCTCCGATGAGGATAGGGGACCCTCAGGTTTGCACATCGCTGGCTTCTGGAGGGTTCGTGATTTTGATATACAGTATTCAAACTGAGTTTTGGAGGATGAAATACTAACACAACTAGCAATTTACTAGGGAATTAGTAATCCCTCCAGAACCACAGAGAATTAGTTTAAAATTTATACCTAGCTTTTAGGAAATAGCTAAATAAATACCTTCAGATCTTAAGAGGGACCATATAGTAGCAGTTAACATGAAGCCAATAGAAGAGTTTTTTAACTGGGAAAAAACATCCAAGGAGAAACTGTATTATCAAGTATGACAAACTATGTGCCTAAAGACTAGAAGAAAATATTCTAAAACATCAGCAGTGTTTATGCCTCATTGGTGAGGCTCGAGATGGTGTTTTTTCTGTACAACTCACAAAATTTTCAAAAACTTCTCTCAAGTCTATGACTGTTCACTGGTATGGACGAGGGGTGGTTTAAAATCTAGGGAGAAAAAAATGACTTTCATGCACAAAAAAATAAATTTACAAACCAGCCTTGGAAACAAAAGTCAACACAAAGCGATTCAACACTTGGCCAGAATAACTGAACATGCTTTGATGTGTCTATAGCCCTTCATGGGGGGAGCTGCCCCCAGATAAACAACTCTGCCATTGAGAACAGAGGCACCAATGTGGCAAAGCTATCCACTCTCCCGACAGCCAGCTGCACTTACGATGTTCAATGTATGGAAATTGCTAGAGAGCAAACCAGAGATCTCCCAGGTAAAAACAGGCCATTGTGATCTAGGATATAAAAACAGCTTCTCCAACCATTAAAATATAAAAATAAAAAAATAAGACACACTGCTATTGCCAACAATCGCCAAAATAAAAGGTAAGTTGTTTAACATCACCCTATCAGTTCGTCGATTTAAAGACAACAGCTACCCTCCAGTTGCCCTGGAAATAGACCTGCCAGTAATTTTTTTTTTTTTTTTGTAATTTACAGCAATTTAAATTTTCTTTTTTGTGCAGGAGTATTTGTGTTGTTTGTTTAACCTGAAGGTTCACACACCCTCCAGCTCTGTTTCCCTCCTGGTGCGCACAGGAAGTCCAAGGCCCAGGAGGAAGTGCCCTCCCGCCCCACCTTTCCTCAGTGCTGAGGGTCAGCGACCCGGCCAGCACCACCCTCCCCCCACCCCCCACAACCCGGGCCAGGTCAGCGGAGAAAGGAGGGGCAGGGGAAAGAGAGAGGCAGCTCAGCTGAGAAGTGTGGACTGTAAACCTGCTGAAAGTAAAATGTGATTTGTAGTGGAAGAAAGAAGAGAAACTGAATTTAATTTAATGAATGTATTAGCGTTAGGGGTCTGAAACAAATGTAGATCAAAGTCGTGTGGACTCAGCTTCACAGTTGTGTTTCACTAATGGTCTGGACAGGAAGCAAGTAGCAGGCTCTGACAGAGGAGGGCCCACACAGTATTCCACACAGGATGTACGCCTGCTCAGAGCTGCATCCTTAGCCGGAGTGGGGTGTCGCCTGAAACAACAGTGTCCCTGAGGGCACAGGGAACTGTTTTATCCAGTACCTCAGACAAGAAGGTCTATATTACATTTTGCAAGTCCTGTACCAGATCCCTCTACACAAAGATGTGAATATTTCACCTATTTTGCCCCTTCGCTTAGGCCACCAATCCCCCCACCCCCACCCCCCACCGCCACTTTTTCATAAAGTCCTCTAACTACAAAACAAAACCTTTAAAACAGCCACTTAAAGAATGTCCTAGAAAATAAATGAGAATATTTTGAGCTGAAAGGTATTTGTTTCCCAAGGTTAACAGGCCACATTGTTTGACTCCTGACTGCAAAATCAATTCCAGGCATAACGTGAAGTTTTTTTCAGGTGCATGTGATGTGTAAAATTCTTTTAATTTAGGACTTCCTCAAAAAGATCAAAATTAAAACAGTCAACTTCCAAGTCCTACTCTGTTGAGAACCACTCCCCAATTACCATGTTTTTTGAGGCTCCAAGCCAAGATTAAGAAGAACAAAGGGGCTGGTAAATGCCCTGGCCTGGCTGGGTGATGTCTGCATTACTGATGATGAAGAAACAGAGGCCAAATACTGGCCCAGGTTATTCAGCACAGATTAGATCTCATGTAACCCTCCCAAGAGCCTGTTAGGTGCGAATTTTAACCCATTGTACAGATTTGATGGAGGCTGAGGTCACAGAGGTAGAATGTGAACATGAGTCCTAGCCAACTCCAAAACCATGCCCTTTCTATTCATACTGATTGGCCTCTAGAGCCCAGGACAAAAATCTGTTGCCAACTAGCTGTGTGACCTCAGGAAAATATACAACCTCTCGGTGTCTTTT
>NW_006443138.1:3337895-3351025 GCF_000325575.1 Pteropus alecto | reverse complement strand
TTTTTAAAAAAAAACAACCTCTTAACAGGGAAGGAAGGTTTCCTCTCTCCACCCATTAGTCTCCCTTCCCTACAAGGACAGGATCAGCAAGCACAGAAGGAGAAAGTACATGCATAGCCAGCCCTTCCCTCTGTCCTCACTTGGGGGCCAACATTCTGCCCTTGGAGGACAACCTCAGGAAGGCCACTTGCCCACAAGAATAAGCCACATACTTCATATCAGCTTTATCTGCTATCAGCAATAAAGATAAATTTTTGGTCTCCACCTTCCTTACTCCTGTCTGATTCAGAACTCCAGCAGGAAAACAATGAAATTTGTTTTTAAAATAATATCTGCGCTTTCAAAAATGTGGTGTGCCTGCCTCAGTTGGGGAACAACGTTTATTTTTATGAAAGTAGGTGTTTTTTGTCAACAGTTTCCATTTGTCTGGAAATGTTTTCCAGTTGTTCCTAGGTGTGTGCATGTGTGCATGTGTGTTTGCTGTTACAAGTTCCTTGAGAGAAGGGAGTCGTCGCTTGTATTTTAGACTAATAGAATTTCTGCCTTAGAAATGTTCCCATGTTACACGCACGCACAAATATATGCCTTAGAAATATCCAGTGCCATCCAGGGCTCAAGCAGAGGAAAGGCTGGTAGTGGCTGCCCTCCCCACCTGGTGGAGACATTCTCATCTGGCTCTCTAATCAAAAGGCTTCTGCCACCACACCCTGACCCTGTCAACACTTCCCAGCCACTCCCATCTCAGCTGGTTTCTCTCACTTTCTTTTCTGTCCCCACTTCCTTTTAATTTTCAAGAGAAAAGATTAAGTCTCCCTGTGTACACCACTAACAAATAATATTTGCTTTTCTTTCTGCCTAGTAAATGGACCCATTCTGGCATTTGACAGATACTTGTCAAACTATTTACCAAATCGTTGTGTGAGGCACTGGAACAGAACAATGAACCGAGAACAGGTTCTGCCCTTCAGGGCAGGAGTGGGACAGGAAAAGTGATGCTACTGGAGGATAAAGTGACAGGTGGTATAGAGAGAGCACAGCTGAGAAAATCCTTAGGAAGGCACGCTGGAGGAGGTGGGATCTAAGCACGAACCCGCCTCATATTTGTAAATTCTTTAAAAAAGGATAAAGTCATTCCTACTTTGCTTCCCCATCAAACATGTTATCCGGAGCTCACAAAACCACAGAGAAAAGTAGCTAGAGCACCTAATGGAAGGCTTTAGAAAACCAGAGTATGCAGCTCAAATCAGCTAATTTTAGACAAAGAGAAAATACTGTGGCATGCTGCTAAAGGGTATTTTTAGTCTGTTTTAGTTAACTACTCTGACCTTCTCAGTAGAAAGAAACTCTATTACAAGGAAAAAAAAAATAGTTTTCCTTCTTTGTACTTCATTTCCTTCATCCTAAAATAAAAAATAAACATTGGCATTCTGTAATGAAGTCCATTCTATACCTAAACACACTATTTGCTTAGTACCTGGGGAAGAAAGTTGCCTACAGCTGTTATTTCTCACTGCCTATCTTGAGAAAACAGTGAACAATGTAAAAACACACACGAGCAAGAGGCAATAAATTAGCACAAAATGGTAAGTTTCCTTCCCTTCCCAATAACGTCCAAGAACAGGCTCCAGCAACATTTCCTAGCTAAAGGGCAACCCCAAGACTACCCTACCTCCTAAAAACTCTGACTAGCCCAGCCTGAGACCACACCAAGTTCCAAAGTTTGGGATGGGAACTTCCAGAAAGCTCAGCTTTTACCATGCACAACGGTACTTGCTTATTTTATGCAAAAATATGTCTGTCTTGGAGATCTTGGCTGTATCACCCAATGCCCTGTCCCTCTTTTGTTTCAGATCTGTTATTAATTCAGCCTAGTAAGGTCCACAAGAAACCAGATTCCCCTCATCCTTTGATTCCTGCCAGTCAAAAAGTCTGCAAGAAAAACAACCCACGTTCATATGTCACTGCTGTTACACTACTTGTGCTGTTCACATTTTTCCTATTCATTTAACAGAGATTAATGAGTGCCAGGCACTGTGCAAGGTGCTTTGGGGAGATTCAAAGACAGACCCTGCCCTTAAGGAGCTCAGTGTAGGGGAAAGGACAGGGATAACAGTGCAGGCTGATTTCTCAGGAATGCTCTCCCTCCCATTCAGCAAAAACTTACTGAGCATGTTCCTGTGTGTCAGGAACCAGGGCAGATGTGGTTCCTGCCCCCAGTGGTTTTAACCCCATCCTTCTGTAGGAAGTGAGCTTTATTTATTTTTTGTAGAACCACTTCTAAATTGCAGACATAACACTCTACCTCTACATCCTTAAGCATGAATCTTTGAAGAATAAGGACATTCTCCTACATAATCAAAACACCCTTATCATACCTAAGAAAATCAATAATAATTTCTTAATATCATTCAATAACCATCCCATACTCTGAGTTCCCTATCTGTCCCAAAAATATCGTTCATTGTTTTTTGATCCAATCAAGGTTCTCATATTGGTTTGCTATGTCTCTTTGGTCTTATTTTAAAATACTGAAATCAATGTAACTTCACTTCATATTCACCAAAATATCAACATTTAATTAAAGAGAGGAAATAAGCACAAATATAAGGGGGGGGGGAGTAATGTTGCATTCTAGAACTTAAGTTTTTCATTTCCAGGTAACTGGAATACTAGGTATATCAAAATTCTAAACCGCTAAATGCAAAGATGGTTAGCTGCTGATTCACCACAAGTTCCCAGTTGCCTGGAGAGTCTCAACATCAGGAATCTCAAAGGAAAGGTTATTGTGATACAAATCACAAGCGTCTCAGCCTGCCAAGGGTGTCCCAGCCTGCCCAGAGTATTGATGACCAAACTAGCCTATTTCATTCCCTGCAAAACAGAAATTACAAGCTGGACTCTCATTCCTATGGGAACTAATAGTCAGCAGTAGGCCAGTTATTTCCCAGGTGAACAGATCAACTTAGAAGAAAGCAAAGTTAGAAACTTCCTCAGACTTTTCAAAAAGACTATGCAAATACAGTCACGTGCTGCTTAACAATGGAATACATTCTGAGAAATGTGATGGTAGGCAATTTCGTCCCTGTGCAAACATCAGAGTGCACTTACACAAGCCTAGATGGTATAGCCTACTACACACCTAGGCTACCAGTTATAGCCTATTGCTCCTAGGCTACAAGCCTGTACAGCATGTTACTGTATGACACACACAAGTTAAACTAAGCACAAGAGAACGTGATGTAATCAAGAGACACAGCAAACATGACATGCATGAGGCTGCTGCCAGCATAATAGGGTGTACTGCTTTACAGAAAGTTTTTTTTTTAATAGAAAGAGTACACTCTAAAGTAATGACAAATAGTATGGTAAATACATAAACCAGTAACATAGTCATTTATTATCAGTATCAGTTATTCTATACTGTACATAATTATATGTGTGGTATGTATATTTTTATTATACACACACACACACACACACACACACACACTATACTTTTACACAACTGGCTGAGCAGTAGGTTTGTTTATTCCAGCATCGTCACAGACACATGAGGGATACATTGCTCTATATTACTAGGTACGGAAGAAATTTTTTGGCTCCATTAATCTTATAGGACTGCCTTTGTATCTGTGGTCCTTCCTTGACCAAAATGTCACCAGACTTTAGGATTCCATTCAATCAGTATTCAAACGGCCCATTACTATATGCATGAAACATGGTTAGGTGTCGTAGAGACTGGAGGATGAGAGTATGAATAAACAGAAATCTCATTTAAATTAGAGTTGAGAGGGCCTGTAGGAGGAGCTCTCCTACCTTACCATTCATTGTCAGTTACCCCAAACGGAAGAGCCTTGCCTTCTAGCTCCAACAGGACCATGTTTTTCTACTCTACTACACCAGCCGAAAAAAAGATCTTTTCTTCACCTGGCAAACCCTCAGCCAATGAAAAGCCACTACACTTTGAACTTCCAGTTTCCTCCAATGGACGCTTTGTTTACAACAGTCTCTGTGGAGTTCACATTTCCTCCATAAAAGAAAGTTCCTCTCCTTTGTTCTCTGGCCTTGGCATGGTTTGCCATGAGACTGCATGTGCCTAGTTGCAATTCTGTGTTGTTTTCAAATAAACCCATTTTGCTGGAGAAATATCTGGCTGTCCATTTGTTTAAGGTCAACAAGAAATATCTGGGTGTCCATTTGTCTAAGATCAAATTGGCTTTTGTCCTGCAAAACACTGAACTGATCCAAAAAAGAAAGCTCTTATTTTTATCTTTTATAAGCAACCTCCCATGACTTTTCAAATCATGGTATCTTGACCCAAAAAAAGTGATCTTTTAATATAACGTTTTTCTTTCATTACTTTAGAAATCTCTTAATCTCACTTAAGCTTCAGTTTCTTGTCAGCAAAATGAACATAATAAAAATAGCTGCCCTCAGACGGTCCTTGTTCAGAGTAATGTCGGGGCCCAGGGAGGCCAACCCAAAATATCCCACAACGGCATATTATTTTTAATTAGTTACTTAAGAAACTGCCAGTGCAAGAACACTTTGATCTCTCTCTCTCTCTGTCTCTCTGAAAGCAGGAATAAACTTCCCATATGAAAAGTGCCCTCCCTGTACCTGGAAGCTAATAAGAGAGACATCCTGATCACCACAGTTAGAGAATTTAGGGCCGTAGAGCAAATATAAACAAAATTTGTGACTCCTTTACTAATTTAATACACAGGCTTAGATTCCTCACTAATGAGCATCCGAAACCTAAGTTTCTTTGTCCTGTCAATTCTTCACAAATTTATTGTTTGTGTAAAAGATATAACAGCTGCCAGCTCTTGGGCACTCACTGAGCATCATTTTATGATCTCCCGTGCATAAGTATTAAATTGGTTTTTCTCCTATTAATCTGTCTTGTGTCAATTTTATTATTAATTCAACCACAAGAACCCAGAGGGAGGGAGGGAGACATTCTCCCACTTCTCAACAGTAACCAAAGTAACCCATATAAAGCACTTTATAATGTCTGGCTGGCTACCATCATCGTTACTACTACTACTATTTGTAATAATAGTAAATAAAGTCGGTGTTTAATAATAACATTAAATTAAAATCTAACATTAAAAATTAATGCTTATTAATTGGGCGATCTGACTGAGGGTTCTCAAAATCAATATCAGGAGTGTACAAACTATTTCTGACACAAGCCAAATCAGATTTAATTTTAGCATCTACCTTGTGCCAGACACACATATATCCATTTAATCATCACAACCTTGTGAGATAATAATTATTTCACATGTGAAAAAACTGAGCTGTAGAGACTAATCTGCCCAAAATTTATCCATGCTAAAAATTTCCACTAGACTTCATTGCTTTCCTGATTTTAGATGATTTAGTTCACAAAATACCATAACCAACAGAGAACCACAAACCTTTTAATTCTGAACTTCTGATTTTTTAGGGAGGGGAGATAATTCTAACATTTTCAATGAAGACCTATTAAAATGACTTAGTGACCACTGTTAAACTGAGGTTCACATACCACATAGGGAAGTGAATTAGCAGTAGCGTCACTAAAGTTTTTGAGTATAATTTTTGATACCAGTAATGAGAAATTGCATATGTGAGCAACATAGAATAAGCCTGCATCCCTGAATGAATTTCTGTATTTTCCAAAACCCAAATTTAGTCACTAAACCAGCTATACGTAGTTTAGGAAAGCACTGTATTTTGTCCCCCACTAATCAGCATAGACCACGCCTTTACTACATTTCTTATCCTCTTTCCCCCTTTATCCATGTACATTTTTTAGAAAACTAACTCTGCTTTGATAATATGTTTCTTCCTTTTGCCTGACTCACTAGATGACAACACAAGCTACCTTTGTTACATGCATTACCTAGGTTCCTGCCTTAAAATCTAGTCCTCCAAAATGGCCCCAGAGGGTAAAATGGGGGTGGAAGAGAGAAGGAGACAGGAGATTTGAAGAAAGAAGTACCAGTCCGGGAAATATTGGGGGGAGGGTGGTCAACATTAAGTCTATGCTCCAAACTGGGCACCTTTTCCAAGAAAGTGGCTGGGTTTCTATTTAAAACTTTGAGTTTTATAACACAAGATATAATGGATAAAGTGTTAATATATAATAGCTAAATTTTATTGAATGCTTGACAATATTCTAAACACTCTCCTAGTATAGCCAAAGATCAGACACACACACCCTCTCAAACCCCAAACCTTGTTGCAAGAGCCCTCATTCCCAGCGAGGCAAGATCCAGAACCCACCTCACCCCAGAAACACCATGCCAGAGACAGCGGGGATGGTCCATTTCAGCAGAGGGTGAATTCCGGCCTCCAGCTGCAGCAGTAAAGACCCATCACACATGAAAACTTGCAGCTACATTGCAGGTTAAATAATTCAATATTCTCTCTCTCCCAGCACACACACATAAACACACACCCTTATCCTCCTTTCCTTGCTTTACTTTTTTCTCTTAGTACTCACCACTATGTACTACATCACTTATTTTAGGCATTTATCTTGTTTATGACCGCCTCCCCCACGAGAATCTGAACTCCCTGAAAACAGAGATTTTTCTGTTTTGGTGTCCTGTACCTAGAGCCAGGCCTGGTACACGGTTGGTGCTCAGATGTTTATGCACATAGCACCTATGGAGAGAAGTCTGAGAGCCTGCTCTGCATGAGGTAAATCAGATCACTTTACCTAAGAAATGTTATTACTAAGCACGCATGAGTAAACTGCATTAAACTTGTCACAGCCACAATTCTGCTGAGTTGTGAGTGGCGACAGAATCTGAACCCAAATCTGAACCCAATGCCTCCTTGCATGGGGCTCCTTCCTCCTACAGAAGCGTTCTGACTTCAAGCCTCTGACCTAGACACAAACCCTGAGAACACACCCTCACAAGTAAAGGGCTGCCGCAGAACATTCTGTTAACGTTCTGTTACCCGAAACTATGGAATTTAATGTTTAACAAATTCAAAGCGAATCTCCTTGAGCTCTCCATGAAAAAGACAAGAAGTTGCTGGGGTGAGAAAGGATAACTGCCTCCCAAATCCTCCAAATTCAAAAGACCAGAGAGAACTGCCTCCACTGTCCCTGACAAGCCCTCCCCTCACAAATATGTCCTCTAAACCAGAAAGGTCGGTATAATGGCAAAAGGCAAGTCACAGGGACGAAGCTTGCTCAAAACAAAACCAACAGTTATCATGAAAGAGACTGAAATGTCTCCACTTTTTATTTCCAACATTTCTGTACTGAGTATGTATTATTTTTGTCACTGGGAAAAAAATACATTTTAAAAAGAAATGTCCCTGCTTTTATAAGAGAAAACAAATGATAGTATCGCCACCTATTTTTAAAAAAAAAAGAGAAAATTTTGATTCATGACCTACTTACTCTTTAAAGGTCAGGAAATTAGATTAATGGGCAAAGTATTAACCTTTCTTATGAAATGTGAAGTTGTATTTGTCCCTAACATCACCAAACCAGGTTGACAGCGGTTCTGTCACAATGTTAGCCAACACAAACTCCTCTGTATTCGCACCCTTAAACACAATGATAACTTTTTAATGGTTTCCTTTAAAATGCCTATTACAATGGTTTCTAAATGTAACTAGTTAATGATAATGGAATTGTGAATAAGTGAAAAGAAAAAGTATCACTTTAAGTGTATTTTCTAGTTTTCCTTTTCAGGATGGGATTGGGGGGTAGGGGACAAAGGATTTGTTTCCAGAAACACTGTTAATAATCCTTAGCATTTGATTTTTCAAAATTTGCTATTATTTGACTTGGAGCAAACTTCCCAGACTCCCTCCCCACTATGGAAAAGTGAAAGGAAAATAAAGACTCTGATTTACTTTTATTATGAAATTCACAAACAAACCTCAAAACAAAAAAGGTAGTCCACAAAAACTGATTCCTCCCTCACCTAAAGCCAATTTTTTTTCCCAGCTTTATTGAATGAAGCCTACTTTTTTGAGTGTGCTCAGGACACAACTCGGAATTCAGCACAAGAGCCAGAAAACCAGTTCTTCCAAGCTTTTCCAGTTTGCTTTTTGACTATTTCTTTCGTAAGAGAATAACCACAGTTCAGGTTTAACCATCTAATCTTACCAGGAAATTATTTTGTATTTCAAACTGTTCCAAAAATATCACATCCTTGCCCCCACTTCACCTCTTTTCCACCTCCCCAGTAAAGAATTTATTTAACAGATGAAGACTGCCTCTGAGAATGATCTCTCTGTAAAAACATGAACAGGACTACAATGTGTTTTGAAAATAAGGTCTCTGAGCTCATGGTCACTAACCCGCCTGGTTTTCATGCTTCTCTTCTGGCAATTAATTCTCATTTATATACTGCTTTGTGTTATAGATTAAATGTTTGTGTTTTCCCAAAATTCATATGTGGAATTCCTAACCCTCAAGTATTAGGAGGTGTAGGGCCTTTGGGAGGTGATTAGGTCATGAGGGCTTAGTGCCCTCCTAAAAGAGACCCCAGAGACCTTCTGTCATGTGAGGATACAGCAAAAATACTGTGGTGAACAAGGAAGTGGGCCCCCACCACACACAAATTTGCCAGCCTCTTGATCTTGGACTTCCAAACCTCTAGAACTGTAAGAAATAAATTTCTGTGGTTTATACGCCACTTAGTCTATGGTGGTGTGTTAGAGCAGCCCAGATGGATTAAGACACTTTTTTTTTTTTTTTACAAATTAAATACACGTTTGTATTTTAGTCTTCTCCATTGACTAGCCCATCAGTCTCCTAAGGAGCGAGATGTGTCTTTCTTCTTTTGCTTCAGGAAACAGTAGCCATCAGTTCACCGCATCCTCATCCTGTGGCTCCTCACAAAGAGAACACAGTTCCTCTGGCACCATGCGGATTTCTTTTTTCCATGAAGATTTTTAGGCTATAACAAGTTTTATTCTTATAGAGCTGCTCTGTCTTTTTAAAGAGTATGTCTGCAGGTATCAAATTTCAGCCACATGTTGATTTTACTACTTTAAATTAGGTTTCTAGACATGACACTGTCACCCACCAAATACTACCTAAATAGTGCCACCCACTCTTCCTACCACAGATGAGCACAATGCAATGTGACAATTTTTTTTTTAAGCAAATGCATCTCTCCCAACCTCCCTCTGGATTATAAATGCCCTGAGGTGCACGCACTTTTATCCATCCCCAGCACCAAGCTCCATTTCTGGAACACATGAGATGCTCCATGAGTGACTGCTGGAAGAACTAGGAGGAAGGTGGAGCAGGTAAGGACCTCAAAAAGCATCCTGGTTGTCCCTCACACACCCACAGGACAAGAGCAGAAGTGAGACCATCACAAAAGGTGTCCAGTCTGGTAAAGAATCCAAATACCCTGTCCTATTCTCTTTTCTTCTAAGTGGCTTTACTCTTATTTTAATTGTGGTTAAATATACATAACATAGAACTTACCAGCCTGACCATTTTTAAGTGTACGGTTCAGTGGCATTAAGTAGGTTCACATAGTTGTGCAACCATTACCACCATCTATCTCCAGAATTTTTTCATCTTCCCTTACTGAAACTCTATATTCATTAAAAAATGACCTTCCATTACTCCCACCACTCTATCCATAAATCTGACCACTCTAGGTAGCTCATGTATGTGGAATAATACAGTATTTGTCCTTTCGTGACTGGCTTATTTCACTTAGTGTAATGTCTTTAAGGTTCATCCACTTGCAGCATGTCAGAATTTTACTCTTACTTTAGACCAGGGGTTCCCAACCCACAGGCCACGGACCAATTCGGGTATGTGGCCTGTTAGGAACCAGGCCGCACAGCAGGAGGTGAGCAATGAGAGACTGAAGCTTCATCTGTATTTGCAGCTGCTCCCTAGAGCTAGCATCACAGCCTCAGCTCCATCTCAGATCATCAGGCATTAGATTCTCAGAGAAGCACCGGTCCCTGGTGCCAAAAAGGTTGAGAACTGCTGCTTTGGACTACTACTTTGTTGACAGCCCAGAATGGTCCACTAATTAAGGGACCACGATCAGGAAATCCCAGATTCCCCTCCAGGCAGGCCCATTCTCTGGTTAGTTTTTGCCTGAGTGGGTCTTCAGCACTTTTATCACTGGGCTTACAGACTCAGGCTTGTGTAAACAACTTCCACCACACAAATTCAGGGGAACTCAGCACTTCCCCACCACCAGGAGATATGAGTGTTTGGCATTCTCATCTTTAATTTCACCTACTTTGAGTGAATGCAAAAAGGCACGCAGAAACCACAAGTAATTATGGAATCTTCTCTGCAGTGCAAATTCATTAAGATCTTTTTTAAGCATCATTATTGAGACACGACTCACATATTATAAAATTCACCCATTTGGAGTTGACAATTCAGTGACTTTAGTATATGCAGAGTTGTACAACCATCACCACCATCTAAGTTTACAACATTTTCATCAACCCAAAAGGAAACACTGTACAACCATTACTAGTCACGCACCTCTTTCCCATGAATATGATCTTAACGTTTATATCTAGTTGATAGTCATGTACTCCTTCTACATTTCCCACAGTACTTAGCAAGAACTTAAAAGTCCAGTAACTACTTGTCCACTATCATCAAATGCATGTATACATGTACCACGAATAACCCCGAAAAGAATTCTTTCCGGTAAACATTGTGTTCAGAAATTTTGTTACTAGGCACATCCCAAGATCTTGTTCTCCTTGAGTAATTTGAGTTTATCGTTAGGATTAAAATATTTTATGATTTTAAAAAAACAAACAAACAAACATAAATGTATGTTCCTAAAACAGTAGTATCTTTTAGTTTTTGGTTTTGTTTTTTACAATTACAAGTTTTTAAAGAGGTAACACTGGCTAAGATATGTACTTCGAGAGAGACTCCTCTCTAGAATCTCCAGGTCTCTTCTGTCCCCAGCCTCACCGTCACCATGGAGACTATATCTGCCTACCTGTTCTGCAGCGCTTCCTGCCTCTCTCCCATCAAAAATGGGGAGTAAGGTCCTGTGTGTGTGTGTGCACGCGTGTGAGTATGTGTTTTAATTCTGATGTTGTGTCCTCTTAGATGATGCAATAAAAAAATGTAATCACAAGCTTTTTAAAAAGAGAAATTATTTACTTATAATCACGGAGAGCTAAATACTAAATTAAAAAACTTGCGAGCATTATGTAAGATTTGAAAGCCTCTACGGATCTATATCAGTATTGTTTAGAGGAAAGCATGTGTTTCATCCATAAACCATTTTGAATTAAAGATCTTCCTTTGCTCTCATTTCACCTTGGAGCTGATTTTTCCTGGGACAGGTACTGGTGTCATTCGTTCTTCTGTCAAAAAATCTAGCATAAGTAGTTTCTTATAATAGTACTCACAGACGTCAATATAATAGCCAAGGAAACATGACTGAAATTGTTCACTTGGTGAATTCATTCCAGGTGGGATACAGAGTTTTAATTATAAAAGTTAGACTACTGGCAAGATTATTGTGCCAAGGTAGTAGAAATGACTCATCCCAGGGCTACTAAATTGATTTTAGTGGGATGAGAGTGGGGAGAACAGCAGAACTGGCAATCTGACACTGGAGCAACAATATCCTTTGCCAAAATGAACCTGCATTGGCCGCTCCCCCAGTTGGAGGGCTGCTCAAACACCAGCCGAGGAAGCAAATTAATCTGTCTCCTCTAGAAAATGGACATAATGCCTGTAAAACCGTGGTCCAGGGATGTGTTTTAAAAAGAAAAGTCTGAGTGCCTGCAATGAAGAAAGCACTGTGCTACGGCAAACACCGAAATATACAGAAAGTTTAAAAGTGGACAGTGTCTTTAAAGAAATCACAGATCTGGTACTATAAAGCAAAATTAAAATATATCATCTATTCATAAAATTACATCATTCAAGAAACCATAAGATTGCAATGTTTATTCTGCCATTAGAACCTCAGCCTTAACTTAAGATAACGCTTCCTCATTGGTATTCAATAAGAAAAGGAAATGGCTGATATCTTGAAAAGCATGGTTATCCAATATCTAATCAACTCGTCTGTTGCTGCAAATCTTAAAACTATTGCCTTAGCACTTCTAATAATTCAAAATAAGAATGTTTTAACAATTTATATGTGTCATCAAGTCTACAATTAAATATTAAATGGAACCTTAAAAATAACTTAATATATTCATCTCAAGGTACGATGGTCACTATCTTTTTCTACTGCCTCTCCATAGATCCTGGGCCTTAAATTAAGTAAGCTAGCAAAATTCCTGACATTTAGTCAGCACTTAAACCAAAGAAAAAAAAGAAGGGGCACCAGAGAGACACAGCCTGTTAAGAGATTGCTTTTTCTATTATTAGACTTGAGTGTCTGAAATGCAGTAACACAGCCTTAGTAAGTTAGCTCTGCACATGGTTATAGGGCACTTTCAAACACCAACCTCAAATCTATTTATATCAAATTCGGCAAAGCACATGTAGCAAATACCTCTAGAAAGCTGCTTGATAAGCATATAAGAAATCAGTGTTAGTGGCAGCAGAGGTAAAGGGCAAAAAACCAACCATGTAAACACTCTTACATGCCCAATCCTAAAGTTTACAGAACAGTGTGACTAAAAGTAAATACTCAGGGCCGGGACTTTCCAATGACTACAATATAGTTTAAGCAAAAATGTGTAAGAATCAATATGAAATTATCAAAAACAACACATCACTTTAGTGCCAACTGCTTCTTTAAGGTACAGGAAAAGACAAGATCCGTAAAATTCCCTTCCTAGTAAACATCTCCTGGGGTGAAAAGGCAATTTTTTTATTTTAGCATACCAAGTACAACTCATTAGTCAGGCATTAAATATTAGAATTTGGTCTTATCTGTCAGCTCATAACTGAACACATTATGAGTCATGTGATAGAGGCATGCAGGCAGCACTGCCTCAGCCTAGCTTTAGGCACTGCTTCCCATTCTTCTGGGAGAGGATCAAACTTACTTATCAACTTGGCAAAAAAAAAGATAGCTGGGAGAGGGGCCAGATAACACAGTTAAGATGCACAAACTCAAAGAATAGAAGAATCCAAGATGAACTAAAGATATAGCAAAGGTCTATACTTGAGATCCCTCCGTGCT